>NC_090932.1:1472402577-1472705607 GCF_040938575.1 Ambystoma mexicanum | reverse complement strand
GCAGTTTGTGAACTTGGCAACCTGGTTCCTGAAATAAATTGGCCACTTAAACGTTCCCGGAGGTCTATGGATATCCTCAAGGAGGCATGGAAACCCAACACAAGACATTGTTGCTTCAACAAGTGGGAAAGGTTTGTGTTATGGTGCAGATCACAATCGTTAAATCCAATTGAATTTTCACCATCCATCATTCTACACTACATGCTTTATCTACTAGAATCTGGCCTAGTATTTAAATCCATCAAGGTACACCTAGCGGCCCTGTCTGAGTACACCACTTCACAAAACAAGTTGTCTTAGTGGAATATTCCTGTTATTAAAGCTTTCATGTAGAGAGTAAAGAGACTATACCCTCTTATTTCTAACCCTCCTCCAGGTTGTGACCTTAATGTTGTACTCCCGAAACTCATGGGTCTACCCTTTGAGCTGATGCACAAGGCCAGCCTAAAACACTTAACCTACACAACTGCCTTTCTGGTAGCCAGTACCTCAATAAGGTAGAGTCAGTGAGCTGCAGGCATTATCTGTACAAGACCCTTTCATTGTAATCCACAAAACCAAGGTGGCCCTTAGAACACATCCTAAATCCTCACCAAAATTCATATCCAAGTTCCATGTCAAGCAGTCCGTTGAACTAACTACGTTTTTTAAAACTCCATCTCACTCAGCTGAGAGAAGCCTCAATACCTCAGATGTAAGTAGTGCGTTATTGTACTACATTAACAAAACAAAACCTCTAAGGAAAACAGACCAGCTCTCTATTTCCATAGCACCTGGAAGGGAAGGTGATCACATTTTAAAAAAAAATGCCATCTCCAGATGTGCTATTCACTATCAAAAAAGACCCTACCTTTCACACCAAGAGCTCACTCTACCAGAGGTACAGGAGCTACTTTAGCATGTATTGCAAATGTCCATATAGTCGCTATTTGCAAAGCAGCTACTTTGAGTTCCATTCATACTTTTACTCCCCATTACTGCATTGACACATTCTAAAGCAGATTCACAGGTGGAACAAGTGGTGCTAAAACATCTATTTGCTGCTTTACCTTCTAACAACCCACTGCCTTGTCTAGGTACTGCTCGCTAATCTATGCATAGCATGTGATCTAAGCAGATCCACAAGCCATACCTTACTCACCGTAATTGTATTTCTGATACTTGTATCTGCTTAGATTAACATGCGCCCACTCTTCCTCCCCTCCTCAAGTCGAAGGTGCATAGATGTTTCTTGCTCAATCTCTATTTTCTGCTTTATTTTAGCTGTACTCGCGCTTCATTTCATGCAACCTCATGTAAGAAACAAAACAATCTGAAGGACCTTGACGCGTGAAGGACCATGGGTTACAGTAGACATCACACGAGGAATAGTATTACTAACAAGCCCAGTCAACGTCCCTTTTCGAGTTTCGAAAACAAATCGTGTAATACTCTGCGAATACCACTAGATGTCAGCCTATGCATAGCATGTCAATCTAAGCAGCTACAAGCATCCGAAATACGATTATGGTGGGTAATGTATGATATGAATGTAGAAAAACCATGTACCGTTGTACACTTTGGCTTGCACTCCCCAGAGCAGCTGAACAAGGCGAAATCCCTCGATCTGCAAGGAACAGTCTGCCGCGGGTTCCACAACACAATTGTTTATTCAAATATAATGTGGACAGGAAAATCATGCAACAACACGCTTCCCAGTTAACAAACCACTTGACCACATTCATACATATAGGTATGTAGTTGTCCTGGCAGCCTTTCAAATATCTGTCTTGGGTTGATTAAGCTATGTTTAAAGTAGCACTGCCCTCTTAGACAAAGACAATTTCCTGGAGAAAAAGGTTTGCATGTGAGCTAATTTGTATACCCACAATGCCTTGCTGTTGTGGCTCAAAAGTGGAGGTGAACTTCCAGCAATGGCTACTAGGTGGCATTGTGGAATGTTACTTGGCTCAAATGGACTTTCCTACTCATATATATTGTTTTTTCTGAGGCTTGTGGTTCTGCTTGGAATTACATGCTTTGCATAGGCCGACATATAGTTTAAGCTGCGGAGTATTGCACATTACGTTTTCAAAATTTCTTGACAGGACCGGCCAAGGCAGGCTGCATGCCTGCCGTAGGAGTCTCTCGACCTACCAATCCAATGCTGACTAAGCCTGCTGTGGTTCTGCCTCTGCGCTTACCACAATGCGTTCATGAAGGCACTCCGGCATCGGGCATGCATAAGCCCTGTTCGACGGAGAAGGTGGAGATGCTTAAACAGCTGTCCACAAGACACACATCTCATTCTCCTTCAGAAGAATATTACGAAGAGCATCTTGCTCACAGTAAACCGGTGCCTCTGAAGGCTATGAAGAAGACCCTCACCTGTGTCCTCTTCCTTTCACAAAAAACGGCCCAAGGGAAAGGAAAGCCCCAAGGATACCCCTAGCACTGACTGCCCTACAGTAGGTACCACAGAAACCCCCAAGGCAAGCACTGATGTGGTGCAGCATCCCCCAAAAAACTGTACACACACCAGTTGATGGACCATGATGCCAGGTGAAATTTGAGGAAACCATGGGAAAAATATCATTCTTTGTCGACTTCATGAGTAAATTGCCTACTCCACAAAGACCTGTGGAACAACTTCCAGGGCCAATAGGAACTACAGAGCCCCAACACCCCCTGTCACCCAAGCATCTTCCTACCATCATCCCAGCAGGGTGACTTAGTCGGATCAGGCAGACCAGGACATCTGGGTCGTCTATCAGGATGATCCTAACACGGATGCCAACAACACCTACCTACAGGACAGGAGGACCTGGATCTTACCTTCATAGATCAACATGACACTACAGTCGAGAGCAGACATACTTTGCCCATAGCTGACCAACTACTATATAATGATTTTTTTAAAGAAGGCGGCTCACTATCTTGGCATACAGACAGATGGGACAAGCCCTGAGGGAAATAATTTTGTCAAGGACATTCTCAATGAGATAAAACCCATCAGTCAGGCTATTCCCCTTCTTGAATCCATCAAAAAATGGTGTCTCCATCTCTGTCGACCCCTGTTGCCAGGGCAGTCAACCCAAGGGAGGAGAAAATCTTTAAGCCGTCGCCATCCAACATCAGGCGACGTGTGAAACCGGATTCTCTGGTGATCACTACAACAGGAATAGAGCTGCTGTTCCATTCTCTACCTCTGAGACGCCTCCGAACAAGGAATGGAAAAGGCTCTACACACTGGGGAAGCGTATTACTACCTCTGGTGCGTTCATGACCAGAATAGCTAATAATAATATGCTGCTTGCCAGCTATAACAGCACCCAGTGGGATGACGTCATTGGACAACTAGCCTCTGTGCCAGAACCTACACAATCGCACCTGCTTAAGGTAGCAAAAGAAGTGAAGCAAGTGTCGCAGAATATTCTAAAACAATGTCTAGACTTTGCTGACACCTTGGGCAGAGTCATTGCAGCGGGACCACTCCTAAAGCGGCACTCATGGCTCAGAGACTCGGGCTTTAAGCCAGAAAAGCAAGCAGCCCCAATAGCGTGCCTATTGAAGAGGCAGTCCTTTTTGGTAAAGCTGTGGATGAACAGCTGGAGACTACCAAAAAAGAACATCATGCCATTAAAACACTTGGTCAGATTTCAAGCAAACCCTTTGTACAAAAGAGAGTGCACAATATGTGCTGGAATTTTTGTGCGCAAGGCTTCAGCAGCTCAAACCAATCTGGCGCAGGAACATCGGATGCCGCCTTCTAAAGCCCCGAGGGGCAATCGTCCTATCTATACCAGCAACAAGGGTTTCGATGACGGAAAGGGTGAGGCAGGGTTGCAGCCTCTAGAGGCGCAGCAACCGCTGCTGCCAAATGACGGGCCGATTCATATTCCCTCCCGTGAGTCCCCAATCGGGGGTCGTGTTAGGAAATATTGCTCTTTACTGCACCTTTCCTTCCATTCTTATGGACCCCCAAACTTTTTACTTTTATTTTTGATCATGACCTGTACTTTTTACAGTGCAGTAAAGCCTTAAGATTCACTACACTGTCTTTTGCTCATCTGTTATGGGTAAACTGGCATGTCCTTCAGGTTGTCAGTACTGGGAAACATGGTTTCCCTTAGTCTAGTTACTTTATCACTTGTGGTAACTTTTATCATTGTACAATGCATCTTACAATGCAGTACAATAGGGTACACTTTTTGTTTTGCCTTAGACTAACACTGAAAGGATTTTTGGTTACTCTAGGTGTGCTAAATAGACTGGTGGCAGCAGTGACTTTTTACCATTATTTGGTGTTTTTCACTTTCGCCTTACCACGTTTACCGCGTTTGGCTACTAACTGTGGCTAGTGACCAAACATGACCATGCCCCAAGGTTTTCACTTGTCCTTTGACCGTCTTGTTTTTTAGCCTTCTTCCTGCCTGTGAGGCCAGGAAGATCCTTCTATGGACTTCCAGTGCCCGGGAAAGCAGAGGCTTTTGGTGGGCTACTGGACGTCTGTGTGTTTGCTGGCAGGATGTGGGCTGGGACTATCTGGTCCCAATCCACAAATTGGTTTCAGTGCGTCTGAGTGTTATGCATGACTGTTCCCACCAGTGTTCCTGATTTGACCACTGCTGGGGGGGTGTGTGTGGGGCTAGTTATGCTATTTCTGCTATTTGCTAGTGAGAGTTTCAGCTCTTACCAGGCTTTTAGGATACGAGGGCCCCTGCACCCACTCTTCAGAGATCCTGGAGTAACCTGAAGGAGCCAAGACTCCTGTCCAGCTGTGAGACCCAAGAAGAGACCGAAGACCCATCTGAGGAGTCCTGGTGACCAACTTCTGCTGCTGTCCTCGAGGAGCCCTGTCTTGCTATTGATCTTCAGCAGTCCTGTGAGGGAGCTGCGACCTGTGGAGTGGAGGGAACATCCATTCCTGATGTCTGCTCGGTACCCTGCGAAGAAGAGCCGTCGGAAGTGTCCCGGGACCGTCCTATGGCTGACAAGCTCAGAGTTTGGGCTACCATGCTGCCGACATTGCCGCTCCGTGTTGAGGCATGGGACTTGGGGGACCCTTGGCTTGTCCTACAAGACTTCAGCAGAATTCCGGAGTCGTAGCTTCAAGGGGACCCGGGATAGGAGGGAAAGTCTCGGATAGGAGGGAAAGTCTGACAGCGACAAGGGAGTCCCTTTGCGTTGCCGTGCTGCGCTGACCACTCTCTGAAACAGCTTACCTGAGTCGAGTCCAGTCCTGAGAGGGGCCCTGCATCGTGTTCTTCTGCATTCTTCATCCGAGAGTCATTGTACCAGTGAAAGACACCGATCAGAGATCTGCTCAAATTTGCAAGTCCAGACGGAGTCTGACTGCAGGAAAAGCAACCTCAGACCTTCTTCCATTCACCTGCCAAGCGAAGAATCTGCGTGTGTTACAGTGGTTCTTACTGCTGTGAGAAACCAGTAGGTGTCTCACCCCCTAGTCCCCGCGGATCTTTCATCCTGGTGGCCAGGACATGGCCATCGCTTTTTTTTTCCTGGGGGTGGGCCAGTGCAGGAGGATCACCTGGGTTAGGGGTCTTTGGGGAGTGGGACACCGGATGGTGAGACGCAGTATCCCCTTCCCTGTAACACCTTACCCTGTCCTAACAGGTAGGATACTTAGGAACTCTACCCCCGAACCCCCTTCACAACATGAACACTTTCAGGCGGACATCCCGCTATGAGAGAAAACAGACCAACACCTGAGCCGTATACCTCACATGTCCCAATGCATTGGTCAGGCAACATCAGGCAATTACTGACAAAATTACTCACACCTGACTTCCATTAAACTTCCCCACACGGATAAAAGGTGGAGCATGAGAGAATACTCTGAGCGAGGCAAAGCACATGAGGAAACAGCAGTTTCGAGACAGCAGCTGAACGAGGGAAGACGGTAGAACAGAAGGGGATCGTAAGAAGGGAAATTCCTTTGACCTTTTCCATAAGGAACCGTGACTTTCCAGAAACCTCAAGAATAGAAAGCGTAAGACCAGGAAACCAGGCTGAAGAATCCTGTATTGTGTGTCGGAGATACCCGGGGCCTTCCCGCGTCATTAATCAAGGTGGGGAGGGACGACAGCTGCCATGGTACCGTCCTTGGCTCCAAGAACAAAGCAGCATCAACACAGCTGGTGAGACCAATACAAGACCTGTCTGTGTTGAAGCCACGGTTGCAAGCAGCAACATTGTATGGCGAGCGCTGGAACAAACATTGTCAACACCCATGTGGTAAGAGACGCAAGTGAAGTTGAAATGCTGATGAGTGATTGAACTTTAAAAGCAAGACACAATACCTTTGACAGAGGTGTCCAGCAGTGCGTGGGTGTTCATTCGAAGGTCTCTGTAAGGTATCCAGCTGAGAAGTGGCAAAAGCAAAAGTGCAAAAAAGGTTAAATCAAGTAGAGAAGGAGTAATTGTGAATCAAAGTGGTCCTGCGACGGGTCAAGCAAAATCCTGCACACAGTTGAAAGTCTTCGAGCCAGGCGGAGGGGGACTCAGGGTGAACAGTAAATCACCGAGAAGTTGTACATGTGAAATCCTAAGAAGAAAGGAACTTTAATGTTTGTCGTGTTGCATCAGGCCCTCTGAAATAAGAGACTTCAAATGGCAAAGAGACTTTGGCACAGAGGGCCCTGATGTTGAGGTTTTAAACTGCATCCTCGTGCTACAGAAGCCAGAGAGTGTGCTAAGCTCTAGTGTGCCGCCTTGTCCTGTGCTGAAAACGTGGGGAAGGCAAGCCAACGGCTTGAATATAATGACATATCATTTCTTGAACACTTTTCTTTTGCATAACATTGTTTCCCTCACTATTTGTATTTAGAAGGAAGGATTGGAAATAGCTTTATTAGTATAGGCCCTTTTTTTGTGACGGACACGACTAGCAGGCCTCCAGATAAGATGCGTACTAGGCCTTTTTACGCATTAAAATCTTGCAAATACGACAGCTTTATTATTTTCCTGTATACATTTATACACAGGTTTGGAGCAGAGGGCAGTGCAAAGGTCAGGTTACTTGACAGAAACCGGAAGGCTTCTTTTGATTTTCATCTACATGGATGTAATTGCAAGCCACCTCTGAAACAGAATCTATTTCTCTGAAGCCTTTAAAAAAAGAAACTGCACACTGTGATAAAAGGAATGGTTTCTTTCCATTCAGCTTCAGAAACACTGTACAAATGTTCCTAGAATTTTAGGATTGTATAATGAATAAGTTGGAAAACTAAGTTGCAATTGAGAATTCATGTTTTGTAACAAATTATACTTTTTGTTCCCAATGAAAGCAAACCAATATTGCACAATTGTATTTTTCAGAGTTCTGGTGCTGTGTGCATAATCATGCAGAGGCAGATCATTTCTACACTGATCATTTAATTTACACTCTAATTATAAGAACATTGTGTAAAATGATGATTATGCACAGTGTAGTTTGCATCCATTCCACCTTGCAGTCAGTGGGGTAAATATCTAAAAGTGTTCAGCGGCAGCAGAGTCTTTGCACAAGTGTGAGTGCTTGTTATTACACCAATCACAGGTGTTCTAGCCTCTCAAATGTTCAAGACTACAATTAAAACATCAAAAACCTGACTCTCCAGGAAGTGCAAGCGCTGTTCAAAAACAAACAAATGAAAGTTACATAAGTAATTGAAGTAGAAAGTCAGCAAAACATGTCCCTGTGATAATCCAGATAGGTATTTAACTTCATGTAGTGCTTCATAAATGAATCGTCCAACATCTAGGTACCTTGATTATTATACCTCAGTCGATACTCAGTTAACGGACCTCTGAAGGATGTTGGCTAATAAGATAGCTCAGCCAGTTGAGCACTCATTACTGCAATCTGTGTGTGATCTGTAGGTTGCAGGTTTGAATCCTGGTAAGTCCAACTCAGCTTTTCATTCTTTCGAGGTTGATAAAGGAGTACCGACTTTGGTTTGGCGATAATTGTGATAAATATGTTCTATGTACAGACTTTGCCAAAAGCGCTATATAAATAACCATTTGACCGTTAGATTAGATAAAAAATTTAGCATGGAGTCCTTGCCCCTCTGCACTGTTGTATCATAACATTGGCATACCATTAGGTAGTAATAGCTCCAGAAAATGAGGACTTTCATTAAACATCAAAAGACAATTCTGCTATCGAACCTCAAAACACACAATACAATTCATTTTTGCTTTACTATGTAATTGGCTAGGTTTTTGTGATTTCAACATTTAAATATATACAGGAGAGATCAAATGGCCAGACCTTAGAGAAAAATTGAAAGGTGTATTCTTTCACAATACAGAAAGCTGCCATACGGTAATGAATTTCATACAGTTTGTGCATGCGTCTGCTGGATGTTACATACATTTTACTTTCTTGTAAAGGAGAAATGTCATTTTTACTCTCTTAAAATGACATTTCATCTCAAATTTCAAAAACAGGGATTAAAATACTCCCACCTCAAAATCTACGACTAGGACTGCGTTATTATTATTTGGCCGTAGCTTGCTCCGATCTTTAGATTTGGGATTAGATAGGCGTTTTTCAAACCCAATTGATGTTCAATAAACACCCTTGAACTGTGATCACTTGTGTCTGTCTTACTGTTTGATAACATGCCTTCCTTAAACTACCTACCCCTAAACTCCCTTTGAAAGTTTTCCTAACTTTTATAAAACTTGACTATACCTTGGCTTTAACATTGCTTGCTCATGAAAGCATTCTGAAAGTTGGGGACACGTTGATTAGTTTGAATACACTGCCCTCTAACCCTTGGAACTGTTCACTGGACCACAGAGACCCTACCTTCATTTGTTCCTGCATCACAAACTGTATCAGAACTTTTCCTGAACATTTGAGCATAAGGCCCCAGACAATTTATGGAAGGACTTTTGAAGTTGGGGGTTAATTCTCTGTGGACCTGTAGTGCATAAAGTAATCTGTCTTTCTTTTACAGGGGTTTGCTTTGTATTATGCCCTACTCTGGTGCCTGTATATATGTAATCTATTATTAGTGTTGTGTGATACTTCTACCCGTTAGTAGTCATTTTTCATAGTGATATTTGGCCATAAATAACTGCATTTTGTCACCTACTGTCTAAGTATAATTTGTGATTCCCATTGCGTGTACTAATTGTGGACCCTTTACAAGCTCACCACCTCTTGAGACTTGGCCTCAAGCTCTTGTCACTGCTATCTTGAACTGGTTTGGCTACAGCTCCCAGAGTTGTCCCTATCACAATATAGGTTGGCCTTCTATACATCTATCCACCATGCCAGAGTATAGAAAATCAGTTCTAACAGGTCGCCTAACACTATTTGCCCAGCAATGGGAGGGAATAACTTCAGACCGCTGGGTCTCGACCCCACTCTGGTTCAATCGCTACAGTGATGGACCAGAAGCAATCTGCTAAAGGGTTTCCCCTTTCAACACATCAGTGACCGAGGCCACTCTTACAACAGATGCGTCAATGACAGGGTGGTGAGCTTACTTCCTCCATCACACTGCTCACGGGGTGTGGACACAGGCGCTAACCAGTAAACATATCAACCTTCTGGAACTGTTTGCCGCCCTCAAAGCACTTCAAGCCTTCACAACTCAGTTAGCACACAACAGTCCTACTCCTCCCAGATAGTACCACAGTAATGTTTTATATAAACAAACAGGGGGAGCACACTCTGCAGGGCTGTCCAAACTATCCCAGAACATCTGGCTGTGGGCACTACATCACACATGTGTCTAGTGGCATAACATGTTCCAGAGGAGCTGAATTCTCTGCCAGATGTACTAAGCAGGAGTAAAATGCTACCCTCAGAGCACAAGTTGCAACTAAACACAGACGTGCTAGACGTCTTCTCAAACTGGGGGTTCCCAGAAATAGACCTCTTTGCAACCCTAGAGAACGCACAATGCCAAGATTATGTGTACAGATTTCCCCAGAATGGATCCAAGGGGAATGCACTTGGATTGGTCAATGAAATTTGCATATGCTTTTCCCCCCAACACCTCTTCTCAACAAAATAGTCCACAAGCTACGCTGGGAGCAAGTAACACTGACCCAAATAGCACCCATGTGGGCACGGCAGACCTGTTTCTCCCACCTTCAAATTATGTCCCTGTGTCCTCCCATGAAAGGTCCTGGTTCAGACAATCTGTGAACTCAGGATCAAGGGACACCGCTACACCCATGCCCTCAGACATTGAACTTAGCAGCTTGGCTCTTGAGGTCATAGTTTGGTCACCTGAATCTAGACCAAAGGTGCATTGAAATACTCAAAGAAGCACATAAACCTAACACGTGACACTGCTACTTTAACTAGTGGAAGCAGTTTGTGTTATGGTGCAGAACACGGTCTCTCAATCCAACAGACTGTTCACCGTCTAACAGAATCAACTACCTTCTATACCTACTTGACTCAGGATTATCTTTAACTCGCGCTCTCCACTTACACCACATCACAAAGCACAATTTCATGGTGGAAGGTGCCAGTAGTTAAAGCCTTCATGCAGGGTGTTAAAAAGCTTTACCCACAGTTTTGAGTCCTACTCCTGGCTGGGACCTCAATATCGAACTCGCAAGGATCATGGGAGGGCCCCCTTCGTCCCTATGCACAAGGCCAGCCTAAAACAACTGACATACAAGACAGCCTTTCTTATAGCCATTACATCTATTAGAAGGGTCAGTGAACTACATGCTCTGTCAGTACAGGATCTTTTTTGTAATTCTACATCACACTTGTTTCTCACCAAAATTTATATCCAAGTTTCATATGAACCAACTGTAGAATTTTGTGCGTTTTTTCCAAAACCCTACAAACGCAGCAGGAAGAAGCCTTCATACACTAGATATATGCATAGCTGTCATGTTCTACCCTCAAAAGACCAAGCTTATCAGGAACACCGATCCTTTTTTTGTATCTGAAGCCACTCGAAAAGAAGGGTCCCCGATCTCTAAAGCAGCATTTATAAATGGATTGTCAGCTGCATCCAACTTTGCTATTCTCTTACCAAGAGAACATTGGCATTTAAGTCTATAGCCCACTCAAGCAACTCTAGCCTTCATAGCAAATTCGCCCCTAGATTTCATTTGCAAGGCTGCCACTTGGTGTCAGTACACACTTTCACCCAACACTACTGTTGAGACGCATATTCTAAGGGTGATACACAGGTGGTACAAGCAGTGTTGAAACATCTTTTTGCAGCGCTACCGTCAAACAACCCACCTCCTTCTACAAGTACTGCTCGCTAATCTGTGCAAAGCATGTGATTCTAAGCCTCAGAAGGGTTACATTATTCACTGCAATCATATTTCTGATGCTTGCATCTGCTTAGATTCAAATGCGCCCACCCTTCCTCCCTTCTTGTAGTTGAAAGTTCTTGGGAAAAACCTAGATCTTTCATACCTCATGGTTTTTACCTACACTCTTACACGCTTACAACTTTCACTGCTTCTCGTCAGAAACAAATAATCTGAGGGACCTTGATTTGTAAGGGATCATGAGTACATGGTAAGTCACACTAGGGATAGCATCAAAAACACGCCCTGTCAACTGCCCTTTTCGAACTTCGAAAAACCTCATGTGCAATACTCTGCAGCTTCCACTAGATGTCGGCTTATGCAACACATGTAAATCTAAGCAGATACAAGCATCAGAAATCTGATTATGGTGAGCTATGTATCATATATATAAATTGTGAGAAACCCAACGGTATTCTCACTCCTAAACCCCTTGGATCCTCTATGCAGGTGGCCAAGGAAAGGCCATTGCTATTGGATCCTGACCCTAGCGGTGGTGAAGCGAGGGAGGATCACTTGGGTGAAGAATCCTTGGAGGAGGGAAGTGGGGTGCCCTTGGGTGAGACATGATATCACCATTTTTCTGTTAGTGACCAATCCAACCCTTCTCTGATTTTCATGGGCTGTTATAAGCCTGTCCCCCCCCCCCCCCTCATCTCTCCCCATTTGATAATTGAGAGTACTGTGACGAACAAGAAGCAACTAATTGCAATGAAGACCATGCTCTTTCACCACTCTGGTACTGTGACGAATTAGATGCCTGCTAGGAACTGTCAGGGTCTGACATGTCCCATTAATTGTGGTCAGGCATCGCTAATTGAATACTCACACGTGTAGCCTGTCAAGGGGCTACAGGTGTATAAATGGAGACCATCCCAGCAGTAGGGGAGAAGGTGGAGGAGACGGCGGGAAAGCCTATACGTGGAACATCAGCAGGAAGGCAGGCACAAGTGTGGCAAGGGAGGAAACTGAACATTACAAAGGGAGCTGTGTGGAGAGGCTGTCCCTTTTATGTGCGTACAACATGCTCGTTCCCCTCTGCTGATACAAGGACACAGGGGTGTTTGAGGGGCAAGTGCAAGACCCCGGATGTGAGGAGCTCAAGGCTGCCTGATACAGATTGCTGTGCAGCGTTTGAATGCGACAGGTGAGTTTCTTTCTATTGAGAAACCTGGTGCGCGAGCATTTTTATATCTGAGCTTGTGGCAGAACATTTTCGAAAGTCTCTAAAGATTAAACATTAGTTTTTAAGTGAATCTTGAATATATTATACCACGGGTTGAACGAAAGGCGTTCTGAATGCAAACACCATGTGCTTTCTGAATACCGAACTGAACAAGTACAACCCGTGCCTTTTGAAGAACAAAACGTACATAAACTATATTGAATGAATATCGACCTGAATGAAGAACAAATGCAACTCGCACCTATTGAAATTGTATTCTGAACTTAGTGGAAACCTCAAATGACAGCAGAACTATTACATACTAAGTTCAGAATTAAATGCAAATTGCTAATTCTGACCAATCTTTCGGCCTCATTTACTTTGAGGGTGGGTAGAAGGAAGAGCAATCCTCATCCTAGGTGGTTCAATGCAGAGTGCGTCAAACTGAAGTCTTTCCTGCTGAAAACTTTGAAGACTCCCTCATCTACAATGTTTGATATTATTAAGGCTCCGGCTGTTTTTAAGAAATCCATACCTCATGGAAAGCATGAAATTGAAAGCGAATCTTGGGAGGAATGGGTTAATTCTTCTGTCACAAATGATGTTAAACTTTTTGGGGACATTGTTAATAATGGGCCCTTTTATAAATGTAAGCTTGGTGGCTCTTATCTGACAGTTTCTGATCCGCACTGGGTAGCCCATTACTCCTTTATATAGTAATGGTCCGGGGGATGGGACTATTGATTGGCACTCTGTTTTAGATTCTAATCAGTTTTCAAATACTATGGAAGACAACATTATTTTCACAGTTGAGGAAATTGTGTTGGCTATCAACAGTCAAGGTAGGAACAAGGCGCCAGGTCTGGGTAATGTTCCTGCAGACTTGTTTTTGACGGAACCAAATCTGTGGGGCCCTATTTTGGCACTAGGGTTCACTGTTGTGTGTGCTGGAGGAACCCATCCTACTTCCTGATCCTGCGGTGTGATTGGTCTAATTTATAAGTAGGGGCTAAGGGAGCTAGCCGCGTTATACAGACCAATTTCTATTTTAGATTCTGTATTTAAGATCTTCGGGAGGGCACTTCTTGGGAGATTGGAGTCCTGGGTGGAGAGTACAAACATCTTCTCCCCTATCCAATTGGGGTTTAGACCTGGTCTGGGAACCGCAGAGCAGGTCTTGAATCTTTGCTTGGTGGTGGCACATTCATTATTCACCAAGGATCAACCTATCAACCTATCCTTTTGGCTTCATGGATCCGAGCACTGCGTTTGACAAGGTTAGTCGTGTCTGGTTGTGGAGTGTGCTCATATCCTTGAATTGCCCCTGTGCCTTGGTGGATCTTTTGGAGAGATTACATCTCTCAACAGTGGCTTGTGTGAGCAGTGGAACTGAGGGACACTGTACCTTTTTTCAGGTTGAATGTGGGGTGGACAAAGGCTGTGTCTTGGCCTCTCTCCTTTTTTGTCTCTGTATAAATGACCTATATGACCATTTACTTCAATGCAACTCTGATTTTCCTAGGTTGGGTAATAGGTGTTTGCTTTTACTTGCCTATGCAGATGACAGTTTTATTAGCTCGCACTTCCAGATCCCTACAGTGCCTTATTGACGAGTATGCCTGATTTATGGATACTCTGGAGCTGAAGATTAACACCCAGAAATCGTCTGTCATGGTGTCCTTTAGAGGGAAGCATGCCCCAAGGTTTTCAGCTATCTTCTGTAAGGGGGAGTTAATCCCTAGGGTGGATTGTTTTGATTACCTGGGGTGAGATTCTCCTCGAACGTTGGGGCTGCGGCACGTTGAGAACCAGACCCTAACATTCAAACAGGCGATTGGGGGTGGTCGCCAGAGCTTTGGGGTCATTTTAAAACCAATCCAATCGAGTTGGTGCTCAGTTATTCATGGCAAAGCCTCTTCTGTGGAAGGATATGGTATGAAGCTGTGGGGATTTGGCAAAATTGAAACTATCCATGTGATTGAGAACATCTTTTTAAAGAGCATTTTGAGGTTACCTGAAACTATCCATGTGATTGAGAACATCTTTTTAAAGAGCATTTTGAGGTTACCTGGCTCTGCTCCAAATTTTGCAGTCCACCAAGAACTGGGTTGCTGGTTTCTTGGTGACCTGGTTGCATCTTTTACTGCCAGACACTGGTTTAGAATTTGGGGAATACTATAGCTATTCTGACCCAGCAATTAATTAGCTATCTTGTGCTTAGAGATCCCCATTTGAAGAAGCTTTGTTAGTGGACGCAGGTGTGGGTCACCTTTTTTCTACTACTGCTTCATCTATGCGGGCCGTAAAATCTGCGAAAACAAATGTACTCCAGTTTATTCGGGATAGGAGATGGTCCCTAGAGTTTGGGGCCAGCCAATAGAAACCATTCAATCATCATGTAACCTAGTTTGCACACGTATCTGAGCTTGGCTCAGCAGTCGATGCAGCACATTCTTGTTTCTAGGGCACGTTTTAATTGTATTCATTTAAGAGATTTGTTGGCAGCTTGGTCTAAGGGGAACTTGGATCAATTGTATGTGCTTAAAGAAGACTTGGCACATTTTTTTGTCTGCCCCGCTTTTTCAGCATTAATGAAGCACACATTGATTGAAACCTGTTTTGCAGGGTTTAGGTTGTCGAGGTTATGAGCCAGCAATGCATTATCTATTATGGGTGGAATCTGTACAGGTGGGGTGGGCTGTATTGATTTATTATTATTTTTTAAACGTGTTTTGTCTTTGAGAGCTTTTGTTTTAAGGTTTGGTGAATTTTCAACTTTGGTTGTGTTTTTAAGGGTTCTATTATGTGGAACAGGTTTGATCCCAATAATTTACATTTTTGTTAGTAACATAGTTATTTGCTTATTTCTTGTTGCGTTTTCATGGTATGCTTTGTTTTACCGAAATAAACATACGCATGGAACTTTAATTTCAACCCAAGCCAATTAAATGCTGAATATTAAAAATGAATGCTACTTTTTCTACATGTTAAAACTATTGTGAACTTTGCATCTCGGAAAAAAAGCTGGAAGATTATTTCACAGTCACAATTTCCACATACAAAGAGGGCACAAGAGGGACCACGAACTTTAAAGAGACCAAGGATATTTATGTTCTGAAATGAAGTCTATTTGTATGTTACTTGGGGAAGGGAACCCCGAGTCCTAGCTAAACTACTTCATCCTGAACTCAAAAGAGGTAACCCTGAGACTTGTTGTTGGAACTGTTTTATATTTGGGGAAAGGAGCTGAAGGGAAGCTGAGAGCTGGAAGAAGCTCAGAACTTTATGATGGACACTGTTCCTTTTGGTTGTGGCATCCCTACACATTGTATGTGTTTGTTGTGAGGGCAAGATAAGGGGGGGGAGGGGGGGTGGGAGGGGGGATTGTGTGTGTGTGTGTGTGTGTCTCTCTCAGTGGCAAAACACTTGAAACTCAGTGGGTGTGGTGGAAAGTCATGACCAGTTTAACTCAGCGGTCTCCCATAATGCCATTTTGTATTTCATTGTGAATCCCTTCTCTTATAATATGTACGTGCTCATGGGCTTTGCAACAGGAAGATGCTGAGTTAAACTGGTCATGACACATCGGCTGAATTCAAGATTTTTATTGCGTTAAATCTGCGCAACCTAACTGCACTGTAACTAAGGTTTTTTCAAGGGTTTTGTTGTACCATCGTTTTTTTTATGGGCCACTAGGATACCCCTTCTCCCAAAAATATAGCTATATCTCACAGCAGAGAGGCTAGATGTGAGTGTTTACAGTGGTAATACCGGGGAATGCAAAAACGAAAAGTGAAGGAAAAAAAAGCTATTTGAAGGAGGAAAGAGGATGAAATTGCATCAGGCTAGAGGTGGGAAAGAAGACATGGGAAGTTGGGGGTGGTCTGGGGAGCCAGTTACAGTTCGGATGGTTCCAAATTATCGAGGAATCACACGGGATTACCACGGTAATAACACAATCTGCGATTGGAAACGCAAATGCATCACATGAAGCAAATGGATTAATGGGAGGGGCACAGGGAGGTAGACATCTGAGGGTGGTGTGGGTACCTAGGGAAATGGAAGGAGGCAAATAGAGAGCAGGGGTGCCTGCAAGAAGATTTTAATTTTCAAGTGTTATCGTGGTAATTAGCTCAAGATTACCAGGAGATTACCACAGTAATTATTGGGGATTATCTGGGGAATGGACACTGAGGAAACATTTATAAATGGGGGGGTGCAGGGGAATCCGTTGTGATCACATTTACTAGGCAGGGTGAAATGGGTTTTTGTGTCAGTGGACCCCAAAGAGACCATCCTCGCACCAAACAAACAAAGATTACATCATTCGGTAAACTCACCTCCAAAACATCTCTTAAGGTGACCTTGGCAAGTCAGACAGAGATCTGGAAGAGGCAAGCAACAAGGTTTTGGTGCAGGCCCCTAATCCATGAATAGGCCAATCGTCTGTATGGGATCTAAATGCCCAGGCAAATAGTATCAATATAGTTGGGAGTGTTGCTGGAGAGGCCCCCCGTTACGTGCTAAAGAAGTGGGCAGTGATCAAGTTGAGTGCTGCCCCACAAAGATACTGGGATGGGTGTCTGATGCTGGTATGAATGGCCTAAGGAGTTTAAATCGCTAAATATTTTGGATATTATTCGACTTATTCCACAACTAAGGTCGATTTACTTCAGATGATATTGATATAAGCCTACCTCAGCTGACCAATCCACGTATGGTGAGTTTCCTACATTCAGAAATTGTATCTAATATGGTTTGGCAGCAGCAAGGTAATCTCATGAGCTTGGGTTACGATCTGCACGTTTTAAAATTCACTGAGGATGCCAAGCTGTTCCTAAGCCCTAACCAGCAGGTTAACCAGCTACACACCAACCGGGGTTCTCAGGTGGTACTTAATTCTTTGCAGGTGCTGGCCCCGCTGATGTCAAATCTTTTTCAGTCTGGGCAGGATTGGTCCTGGGTGGGTTCTGCCCTGAAAACCTTTGTGGCAATCAAATTAGGGCTGGTGCAATCCTAGCAGCACTAATGTGAATGTAGTTTCCTGGAATGTGTGTGGAAATAAGAACTTGCTCAAATATTGGGACGATATGCAAGAAGTGGGTGCTTTTAAAATCTTTGTTCCAAGAAACTGTCTACCTTACATTTCGACCTGAGGGGCGATCTTACTTTTACTAGTCTGGCAGTCAAAGGGGTAATAGACTGGCCCGGCGGGGGATCTAGCTGTTGCTATAGGTCTGAACCTAAAGATGAGATGCAATTTGTTCCAAGTGTCTGAATGGGTCTTGGCTGTGAAACTATTTCCAAGTGCACCGCTTCCTCCCATCCTACTAGTCAACATTTATTGGAGCCCCTTGAGGCAACCGTTGCTATCTATTCATGTTTAAGAACAATATTAGAGTGTTGGTTTGCCAAAGGAAATATAAACTGTATCATATTGGGGTTGGGGGATTTTAATTTGAATTGTGCAGAGGGGTGCACATAACAATGCTAGAGGGTGTTCGGTCTTGTCTCGCTGCGATATCCAGCTTGGAATGAACTAGGACCGTTTCTTGGGGGAATGGTATACGAGCCTTTCAACAGAATAGATAATATAGATTACTTTTTCTTACACTTGGCATAGAGGCAAACTCTTCTCTAAGATCGACTACATTTATGTATCAAATGCTCAGTTCCAAATGTGGTCCGGTTGGCTGTGTAGATTTGGGCTTCGGGGATCATCTGATGTTGTCCTTTTGCCATAATCTCTCCTTTGAAATACGTCAGTTAAGACCTGACTTAACATGTTTGACACCTGACAGGGGCAGGCTCACTATTGGATGGAATTGGGGCATGGTCAAGAAGTTTACTGAACTATTGCATGTAGCATTTACAAACTCAGCGATTGGGGATCAGGTCAATTGGGCCCCGGCAAGCAGTGCAGGATGCACAAATAATTATTATGGACTGCTTGAAAGCAAGCATAAAGAATACTCCCCGCCCCCCAAGAGTTGGGTGGATCTTGACAGAGAATACAAAACATTAACAATTCTTCCTCATGTCCATCCATTCCTGACATCTCGCCTGTGGCTACCATAGTCACCTACCCCTTCTAGTTCATGAGCCCCTTAATAGTTCTCTTGAAGCTCTAGAATAGGTTCAGTAGTGGAAGCCCTGATGATTTCCTTGCAGCGAGTAGGTCACCCATTCCCGAGCCGCAAAGTTCCACATCTCGCCCACCCACTCGTGCTCTTGGGGGAAGACTTTTGCCTTCCAGTTCTGCACCAAGGCAAGTGCCCTTGCTAGCAACATTAGCATATATACTTTCTGTTTGGCTTTGGTGTGTAACTCCTTCAGCAGTACCCCCATTCCTAGCAGAACCAGGCCCCTGTTCGTCTTGACTTTTTAATCCCCAGGGACGCCTCAATCGCACCATAAACCATGTCCCAGAACTGCTCCACTTTTGGGCATTCCCACCAGATGTGGCCCCAGGTTCCCACCCCTCCACATTCCCTCCAGCACATCCTAGAGACTGAGGGGTAACTCTTGTGAATCCTCTCAGTTGTCAGGTGCCACTGCACCATCAGCTTCACCCACATTTCTTGTGTTTGCAGAGACCTGGTCAGCCTGGGGATCCGGGCCCAGAGTTTAAGCCACTCCGCCTCCTCTATCTCCTGACCCTTTGATTTTGCCCACCTGTCCATTTATAGCCTTGGTCCCGGCACCTGCCCTTGCTTTGCATATGAATAAATGCACCCGCAATGCTTGAGTTTCGGGTTCCAGTCGTTAGGTACTTTTCATATTGGGTCAAAGCTCTTGTCACTCTGCTCCTCACTGGGACCTGCATCACCCAGTGCCTTATTTGGACATCCCTAAATCTTTCCCCTTCCCCCAGCCCGAAGTTGTCCTTGCATTGACTGAAGGATTTCATTTCTTCTCCCTCGAACATGTCCCGAATTTTGTAGCACCCTCCCGCTTTCCATGACCGAAAGCCTCTGTCTCCCATCCCCGGCGAGAACTGTAGGTTGTCGAAAATGGCCGTGCACGGGGATGGAAATGTTAAACATTCATTTGATCTAAGAATTAGGGATTCTAAAAGAATCAAAAGGAAATCTAAATTAGCCTAAAAAAACAAACAAAGGCTGGCCCGTGCCGACTACATCACTGCATTAAATAAGTTGCATTAAAAGGGACCTTCATGTTAGGGACAATCAGCCCATGCTTCTACCTATGCCAAGGCAAAGATCAAAGATTTATGGGATAGCATCAACAAAACCTCAGGTACTAAAGGGCCCTCGTCAGACTCTGCAATTCCTGAGCATGTATGGGTGCAGTTTTATAAAGAAAAGTACACTCTGCAGGAATCTTTTGAGGCAATTGATGACCAGTTGCAGGGGCCGCCAATTGTGGGCGATTGTCCCTGGTCCAAAGAGGACATTGATTGCGCTATTAAACAGCTAAAACCCTCTCGGGCACTCGGACCTGATGGCATCCCACACTTTATTTTGAAAAACGCTCCTGCCTCTGTGGGCAGCTCACCTTAAACCACTATTTGACAATGCATATTTTATTTGGTTTCATAGAGCACCTTAAACCAAAGTGCTTAACATAAGAACAAGCACAGTACAATAAAAATTAAAATTAACATTTAAAACACAACATATATCTGTGATTGCAGTAACCTTCATTAACCAGACGAGAGTAGGTAGATAAGTAAACAATGATAGAACGAAGAGCGAGTGGGAGAGTATTCCAGTGCAAGGCTGCTAGGAGAGAGACAGAGTGAACACGAGATTGAGCACATGGGGGACGAGGATCTATGAGGAACTATGAGGAGATGATGAGGAGCAGAACGAAGTAGATGAGAGGGAGACTAAAATGCAATAAGAGAATAGAGATAGGGAGGAGCAAGACCATGATGGAGAGATTTAAAAACTAGACATAGGAAATTAAATTTTAAACTGTGATGAAAAGAGAGTCCTACTAGATCAGTCAAAGAAGATTAAATAGAATCACAAGGAGCAAGCAAACAGAGAACACGAATAGAAGCATTAAATACAGATTTCAACGGAGCTAGATGAGATTGAGGAAGTCCAAAGAGTGCAGAAGAACAGTAGAAAAGCCTTGAGAAGATCAGAGCAGACACCAATATTTGAGTGGCTTTAAAAGGCCTGAAAGGACGGGCTTTTTGAATGTTGTACAGATGAAATCGACAGGAACGGGCAGATAAGAAAATATGGTGACTGAAAGAAAGATCTGAATCAAGATGGAGACCCAGATTGCTGGCCACGAGAGGGATGGGTAACTGGGAAGGGGGAAATCATATGAATGGAGGGGACGGAGAAGGAGAAATATTAAATGGAGGGAAGAAAATATCTCAGTTTTTGAGGCATAGACTAGAAAGTGGTCCCACATCCACGACTGAATCGCTAGAAGACAGGCGCTAAGTTTATGGTGGATGTCATCAGTAAAGTGTGAAAATGAAAGAAAGCGCTGCGTGTCATCAGCGTAGACGTGATGCGAGAAACCAAAAGAGGAAATAAACCCAGCCAATGCAGAGGTTTAAAGGGAAAAAATAAAAGTGCCAAAGACCGAACCTTGAGGGACATCGTAGGTAAGTGGACATGTTTTAGAAGAAGCCCCCGCCAAGGAGATTAAGAAAGTCCTCTGGGTTTGGTAGGAGTCAAACCAGGCTAAGGTAGGGCCAGAAAAGCCAAAAGAGGAAAGAGCAGACAGTAGGAGTGTGTGATCAACAGTGTCGAAAGCAGCAGAAAGATCCAGGATAATAAGAAGAGACATGACATGCAGAATGAAGAGAGTCCAAGACGGAGAGAAGAGCAATCTCGGTAGATTACTCATGGCGGAACCCAGATTGAAAACAAGGAAGGATAGAATTACGAGAAACAAAAGTGGCTACCAGAGAATAGACCATATGTTCAAGAATTTTAGACAGATAAGATAAAAGTGAAATAGGACGGAAATTGGACGCAGAAGATACATCACCAGAAGACTTTCAAGATTGGGATAATAGTAGCATGCTTAAATGAGGATGGAAAAACAAGAGGATAGACAGGAGTTAAATATAATTGTGAGATAGGGACCAAGTAAAGGATAGATTTTAGGTATGAGTGCAGATGGTATTGGATCCATTGGGGAGGAGGTAGGATGAGCATGAGCAAGGAGACAGAGGGTATCTTCATTAGTGATGGGAACAAATCCAGCAAAGATTTCCTTAGGGATAGAGGGGGTCAGAGAAGTAACCTGTGTGCGAGAGGATTCGATGATAGATCGAAATGAAGAGAACTTGGATGTGAAATAGAGAGCATGATCTATGGCAGTAAGGGTGGAGTTAATTGAGGGATCTGGAGTAGGAGATGAAAGAAAATAGGGTAGAATTTGGAAATACCGTCTATCATGAGAGGACTGTGAGTGCAAATGATCAGAGAAGTAAGATTGTTTAGCAGAGTGAAGACAAATATCGTAAAGAGCATGTTAGGACGCATAAGAACTGTAGTTTCTGCTGCCTTTTAGTTTTAACCAGCATCTTTCTAAGCACCAGAGAACACGTCTCATTGTGTGAAGTTGGTGCGAAAGCCAGGGCTGAGGAGGTTTACATGTGGGCTGAAAAGAAGGTTAAAGTGAGTGAAGAGATGATGGAAGTGAAGAGGAGAGACCAGACGCAGCCTCATCCACTGCCACAGTGGAAAACAATGCTTGAGACACTAATTTAGAGGTGCTGGCGGACCTGATAAGTGTAGTAATTGAATTTGCGTAGGTCGTGACGTAAGTAAGAGGGAGGAGTTGCAAGAAGAATGATCAGGAGAAATAGAGAACAAGAGAAAATGATGGTCTGACAGGTAGACCTGAAGAGAAGACACAGGAGATGTAGAAATAGAAGAGGTAAATATAAGATCTAGACAAGATCCTGAGATATGAGAGGGAGGAGTAGAGTGAGGAGCTTGATAATAAGAGTCAAGAATAGAAAGGAATGGGAGAGCCGAGTGAGTAGTTAAGAGGTGGAGATTAAAATCGCCAAGAACTATAAGTGGGGGTAGCAATGGGAAGCAAAACAGACAGCAGTGTGTCAATGTCCTCACAAAATGAGGCTACAGGACCAGGTGGATGGTAGATCAATAAGAATGAAATCGAAGATCTCGAGAAGCCAGCAGAGAAAATGGAGTATGAGAATTCAAATGAAGAGAAGTGAGGTAGTCAAATTATGAGGAATAAGAGAAAAAGACAAATGATATAGAATACCAGTGTCACCCCCACGATAAGAGATACAAGGGGTGTGGCAAAAAGATGTAGCAGCGGTAAACAATGATGCAGGTATGGTAGTATTTCTGGTCGAAATCGGTAATATAGAGGAATTGTAAGTTTAAGCTTAAAAACATGTTGAGTACAGTTGAAGATTTGTTGCATAGTGATCTAGCATTCCATAGTCCAAGATAAAGCGACATAGATTTAGGGGCACAAAGAGGGTAAGTTAGGTTAATAAGGTTACGTGTAGAAGTAGGATCCCTAAAGTCTGCTCTAAAAGGTGGAATTGTGAGTGCTAGACTTGAGGCACCCAGCAATATTGCTGTAATGATGTGTGGTACAACGGTCACAGATTAATATATTACAAACCCACATTATCCCCTGTTCTTGGACTGAGTCCATCACAATTCCTTTGTTCAAAAATTGGGATCCTGCACACCCCAGGTACTATAGGCCAATTGCCCTTATTGATGCCTCCAGCAAAATGTTTGCCATTCTACTTTTGAGAGATTTGAACAGGGCTATTGCTCAGCTGCCGCTTCTTTCTAAGTTCCAAGTAGGGTTTAGAATAAATGTAGGGACATTGCTCAATTCTACTATCCTTGCCCATTTCTTATCTAACGTCCAACAGAACCAAGTGTTCAACACTATGCACACCTCAATTCGAAATAGTTGTTATATCAAGTTTTTAGGAAATCTAGGTGTCTTTGAGTATTTGATTGAGAAGATTTGAGGTGCAGGGGAGATAATCTCAACATGGGCATCTGGGTTGGTACTAGAACAAAAAAGAAGGTGGATGTTCCCAAGATGGGGAACTCCCGTCCCCTGCACACTATCTATAATCTGTATGTACAGAATAATAATTTGGCAGTGTGATGTACTCTCATAAGGCAATGTGTTGTAACACTGTCGTATAGAGTCACCAAATGAGCTTCATATATTTTAGGTACATTTATATAGTCTTAATCTACTGTGAGTCAAATTGACTAACAAATTTCAATCAAAGCAAAATATAAATGAGTAACAATAACAAGTTTTTTAACTCAAGAACTTGACTTTAATCCATAATGTGATCACCGAACGCGTTTCAAGATTTCTCTCTTCATCAGGGGTACATAAATCGAGAATTTTCATAGTTTCTATTAAAACAAAGAAATAATATCAATTTTAACAGAATTAGATAAGTGCAAATTAGTTAGCAACGAACAATCAGTTCAAATTTCAGAGCGTTTACTTTAGATGACTGCTATGGCAAATATCCTTATTTTTGCGAACTCATCATCATACAATGTCATAATATTTCCATGGAATCACAAAGTATTAATATGGCATAATAGTTGTGGTTTGCAGTTTTACAAATACCATTGCCTGCGTTTTTCAAATAATCCTGCAATCTAAGAATTGCAAATGAAAAAAAATTAGGCTTGCTAACCTTGTGTGTAGTATAAAAAAGGTTCCTCTGGAGATCTTGTCTCAGGAAGGACGTTGACGTACAGGGGTTTGGTTAAGGAACACGGGTTCAACAATTGCATGTGGTTGCCTATAACAAGGATCATAGATTAAAAGATAGCGTATGGTGGTTTATGAGTAGTATAAATGTATTTCTGAGGCTTGTGGAATCTGCTTAGATCACATGCTGTGCATAGGCCGACATCTAGTGGAAGCTGCGGAGTATTACAGTTTGTTTTTCGAAAGTCGAAAATGGGCGTCGACACAGGCGTGCCAGTAATACTATCCCTAGTGTGACGTCCACTGTACCCAAGATCCCTCACGCGTGTAGGATCCTCAGATTGTTTTTTTCCGCCATACTGGTCGGAAGCATCTTGCGGAGTTCCCTGGCCTTAGCCATACTTTTGCTGTTATTATAATTATAATTCTTATTCATTCCCTTCCCCACCCCAACGTCGACCCTCAACCTCGACGACGGCTGGAGAAGTCATCAACCGTCGACTGCTGCACGACGGATCTGGGCCTCGGAAGGCCGCTGGCCTCGGCCCGGGCCTAGTAGGCCGCTGGCCTCGGCCCTTACAAGTAGGGAGAGTGGGGGGTGGTACATACTCTTCACTCTTGATATATAGTTACATTTATATATTCCTACACTTAGCAGCCCGCTGCCTTAAGGTGCGTATGGAGGGTACCCCTTTTCAATTCTGCCCCAAGTGCAATCGCAAATACCCTTGGGTCGACAGGCACGCCACGTGCAATCTCTGCTTGCCGAGGGATCACCCCGAAGCGAACTGCAGAGCGTGTAGTAGGTTTAAACCTAAGACACTTAAGGACCGTTCGACAAAGCGTTGGGCCCACCACGCCAGGCAGGAGGCCATGGCAGCGGAGGGCGCCTTCAGCGATGGCAGCAACGCCGTACTTTCGGACGGCGAGGGCATTACGGCGTCGAAAGACAGCCGACGAGCGCAGGTCCCCGACCTCGGAAGGTCGTCCGGCAGGGCGGCTATGGGGAAGACCCCCGGCGACGCAAGCGCTACACACCTAACACACACTAAACACAC
Organism: Ambystoma mexicanum; assembly: GCF_040938575.1. Lineage (NCBI taxonomy): Eukaryota > Metazoa > Chordata > Amphibia > Caudata > Ambystomatidae > Ambystoma > Ambystoma mexicanum. The sequence continues at coordinate 1,472,680,404 of NC_090932.1, read as the reverse complement.
TAAGACCAACCGGACCTCGACGACGTCGACTTCCCGGAAAGAGGCACAAAAAGAACGGTCCGACTCGGTGTCCTCTGGGCGCTCTCGATCGAGATCACCTCACGACGCAAGGCAATCATCCACTCTTGCCAAGAGTGCCTCGCTACACACATTAACGGAAGTTCGATCGTCAGGAGACGAAGACGACTTCCACCCCCAGACCGCGCTCCAAGATACCGAGACCGCGGTTAACACCAGTGAGGCCCCACGCCCGAAGCACACAGATACCTCTCCAGACCCTCGGCGCCAGGCGTCGAAAGTCTCTGGGGCCTCCAAGGGACAGGGAAAACATTTTTCCACGCACGGGGAGGGGGGGAAACAGCGGAAAGCACAGCCTTCCACCCCTGTAAAGCCATCCTCTCACCCTAGGCAGACAAGCAAACACAAGTCTACCCTTGAAAAGTCCCATAAATCACCTGCTAAAGTAATACCCTGTTCCAGGGAATGGTCCAGTGAAGACATAGACAGGGTTATGTCTAGGATGTCTTCCTTAGCTGATTTTTATGATAAGAACCCAGAACACTTTCTTTCATATAACCCTCAAGGGGCCACACCCTCAGGCTCCTCCGATCCTATCCCGCTAAGTAAAAAGCCCCGGTTCGAAAGACCTGAACCCTTCGAGGTTCAGCCTTACTCCACTCCATATTCTACTCCACTCCCCAGTTACCAGGGACAAGTTTTCCCTGAAGAGGACCAGGAGTTTGACATTATGGAAGAACAAACCGGGACAGATTACTATGCGGAGGATGAGGACCTGGAGGAGGGAGAAGATGAGCAGGGAATTTACAGAGTAGATTCCCCAGTACAAAGCGAAGCCCCAGTTACTGACTCTCCAGTTGATAACCAGCCCCTCCTTTCAACCCCAGAATTGAAAAGATTTTCCGGGCAGCCCAGTCTGACCCTCTGTATATAAGGGGACATCTTAAACCAGATTCCCTAGTGGTTACCAACACTAGAAAAAGGGCTGGCACGCCCTTATCTTCATCAGAAGCTCCTCCCGACAAGGAGAGCAAAAAACTTTACGGGTTTGGCAGGAAGGTAGCCTCAACGTCCGCCTACCAAGCAAGGATTGCGAATTCCACCACCCTGTTGGCTAGTTACAATTGCCATCAATGGGAAGAAGTCGCAGCGCTCATTGCCTCTGCTCCAGAACCGTTAAAGGGCCAACTGGCTCGGATCTCGGCAGAGGGGAGAGCCGTGTCTGGTTGCATTTTAAAAGCAACTTTCGACGCCGCTGACAACGCAGGGAGATTGATAGCAGAAGGTACTGTTATCAAGAGACATGCGTGGTTACGGCAGTCGGGATTCAAGACAGAAACCCAGGCTTCTTTAATAGACAAGCCAGTGGAACCCGACCTATTGTTTGGGAAAGCGGTCGAAGACGCACTTAAAAATGCCAAAGATGAATGAGACTCTCAAATCCCTTGGCCAGCTTACCAACAAACCCCCTAACCAGAGGGGGAACAGTAATTTTCGTCGCCCACGCGGCCAAAATTCACAAAGAGGCAACTATGCCCAGGGACAGGGTACACAATGGAATAACAACCAGCAGTCTACCCAGAGTTACGGCAGGGGTAACAAAAGAGGTCGTGGAAGAGGCAGAGGCAGCCCCAACAAGGGAGGTGGCACGCCTCCACCAAAACAGTGACGCTCAGTTCAGGGTCCCTTGTCACGCAACCCCAGTAGGGGGACGCATTTCCACCTTCACCCAGGCTTGGGAAGGGATCACCTCAGACAGATGGGTGCTGTCAACAGTATCCGCTGGATATTGTATAGAACTACTGCAGCGTCCCCGGAACCATCCTCCACGACAAAGAGTGCACTCCCTAGAGCATCAAAGGATCCTTCTCGAGGAGATCGCCATTCTGCTAGAAAAGGACGCGATAGAACTCGTCCCAGGACTCCAGGTAAACAAGGGTATCTATTCAACTTACTTCCTTGTGCCAAAGAAAGATTTGACAATGCGCCCAGTATTGGACTTACGGCCTGCCAACAAGTATGTCAAGCCCCAAAAATTCCGTATGACCACGCTACAAGAGGTAATCCCCCTCCTAAAAAAGGGGGATTACATGGCAACCTTGGATATGAAAGATGCTTATTTTCATATTTCCATGCTCCCAGCGCACAGAAAGTACTTGCGCTTCAAGGTGGACAGTCGCCACTACCAATTCAAGGTACTGCCCTTCGGGATAGCTTCAGCACCAAGGGTATTCACCAAGGTACTGGCGGTGGCGGCTGCACACCTACGCAGGGAGGCAATCCCGGTGTACCCTTATCTGGACGACTGGCTCATAACGGGGGAAACCCCAGGAATTTGCAGGTCAAACATTCAGAGGACTATCGACCTCCTCCACGAATTAGGCTTCTCTATCAACGAGAAAAAGTCAAGTCTGGTGCCAAGCACCTCAAAACAGTTTCTAGGAGCTATCCTAGATACTCAGAAAGGATTGACCTTCCCTTCGGAAGAGAGAATTCGGAATATACTTCTGCAAATTCCGCATTATCAGTCAGGTCAACAGATAACAGTACGCAAAGCTATGCGGTTACTGGGCATGATGGCGTCATGCATTTACCTGGTCCCCCACGCGCGTCTGCGCATGCGTCCCATGCAGGAATGGTTGGCGAAACAGTGGTCTCAGGCAAGTGGTCATTGGGACGATCTAGTGGTCGTTTCGCCAACACTCGTACAGAGCCTACACTGGTGGACAAGAGAGAATCTCGCAAAGGGGAAACCCTTTTACGATCCCGAAGTACAAGCCGTGGTGACTACAGATGCATGCCTGACTGGGTGGGGAGCTCACCATCTCCACCACACAGCTCAGGGTCTCTGGTCTCACTCAGTAGCCAAGAACCACATCAATCTGCTAGAGCTTCTGGCAGTATTCCGAGCGCTAAAGGCGTTCGAGCCCCATCTACTGAACTTGTCGGTGCAGATCAGGACGGACAGCACGACAGCCATGTTCTATCTGAACAAGCAAGGGGGGACTCGTTCGCCAAATCTGTCCAAGCTTGCCCAGAAAATCTGGATATGGGCACTCAGACGGAACATCTTCCTGTCATCGCAACATGTTCCAGGGGAGCTCAATTCCCTAGCGGATGCTCTAAGCAGAGACTCCCTCCCAGAAGAACACGAATGGGTCCTTCACAGAGACGTGGTAGAAGATCTCTTCTCTCAGTGGGGTTTCCCCACTATAGACCTATTCGCCACAAGCGAAAACAAACAATGCCCAGGATTTGCATCCAGGTTCCCCCAGCCGGACTCCCAAGGGAATGCCCTGTGGATGAACTGGTCAGGGATGTTTGCGTACGCTTTTCCACCAACTCTTCTCATCAGGAAGGTGGTGTACAAGATGAACAAGGAATCGATGACGCTCATCCTAGTTGCTCCCATGTGGGCGAGACAACCATGGTTTCCACACCTACGCAGGATGGCGGTGTGCGAGCCCATCAGACTCCCAGCCTGGTACAACCTACTGTCCCAGCAACAGGGTCAAACAGTGCATCAGGAACCCAACTCTATGAACCTAGCAGCATGGCTCCTGAAGTCATAGAGTTTGGACATCTCAAATTACCACAGAGGTGTATGGACATTCTAAAGGAGTCCAGGAAACCAAATACAAGGCACTGTTACTTTGATAAGTGGAAAAGATTCGTTATCTGGTGCCAGAATAAACAAATCAACCCGGTTGATTGCACTCCTTCCAACGTTGTGACATACATGCTCCACCTGCTGGATGCAGGGTTGGTTTTTAGCTCGCTGAAAGTACACCTGGCAGCCCTCTCGGCTTACACCACATCCCATAACAAGGTCTCGTGGTGGAAAGTACCAGTGGTTAAAGCCTTCATGGAAGGAGTAAAGAGACTTCACCCTCCTATTTCGAACCCACCGCCAGGATGGGACCTCAACGTGGTGCTAGCTAAACTCATGGGACCCCCATTCGAACCCATGCATAAAAGTAGTCTCAAACACCTGACTTATAAAACGGCCTTCTTAGTAGCCATTACCTCCATAAGAAGGGTCAGTGAAATTCAGGCTCTGTCAGTGCAAGATCCTTTCTTTACTATCCACAAGGACAAGCTGGTTTTACGCACACACCCTAGGTTCTCACCTAAATTCATATCCAAGTTCCATGTAAACCAGTCCATCGAGCTTCCGGCTTTCTTCCAAAACCCGCAAAGCTCGGCTGAGGTGAAACTACACACCCTAGATGTGCGTAGGGTGGTCCTATACTATGTAAATAAAACCAGACCGCTAAGGAAAACAGATCAACTGTTTGTCTCCGTAGCTACAGGCAGAGAGGGGGATCGCGTCTCTAAGGGCGCTATCTCGAAGTGGATTATCAACTGTATACAGCTGTGTTACTCTCTTTCTGAAAAGACTCTGCCTTTTACGCCAAGGGCCCACTCTACTAGAGGCATTGGTGCCACTCTGGCTTTCATTGCAAATGTTCCCCTCGACACCATTTGCAAAGCGGCTACTTGGAGCTCTATTCACACTTTTACTCAGCATTACTGCATTGACACTCATTCCAAGACAGATACACAAGTGGGACAAGCGGTTCTAAGACACCTGTTTGCTCATGACCCTTCTCACATCCCACCTCCTTCTTCTGGTACTGCTCGCTAATCTATGCACAGCATGTGATCTAAGCAGATTCCACAAGCCTCAGAAGGGATACATTACTCACCGTAATCGTATTTCTGATGCTTGTATCTGCTTAGATTCACATGCGACCCACCCTTCCTCCCCTCCGAGAGAAGGCGCATGATTGCTTGTAGTCTTACCTTTTTGTCTATCTGCTTGGATTATCTGTACTCACGCTACTACTCATGCTTCCTCATGTCAGAAAAAATACAATCTGAGGATCCTACACGCGTGAGGGATCTTGGGTACAGTGGACGTCACACTAGGGATAGTATTACTGGCACGCCTGTGTCGACGCCCATTTTCGACTTTCGAAAAACAAACTGTAATACTCCGCAGCTTCCACTAGATGTCGGCCTATGCACAGCATGTGAATCTAAGCAGATACAAGCATCAGAAATACGATTACGGTGAGTAATGTATCCCATACAATAGGTAGGGGCTAACAAGGTGTTAGTACTAAAATACAAGAATGCATAAAAATGCTTAACACGTGGTTGCCTATTACAAGGATAGTGGGTTAGAGGGAAGCTTATGGTTGCTTTTAATAAGCATATGTATATATCCAATGAAATGGATATATGTTCTTTTCTAAAGAAAATATAAGCGTACATAAGAAAAGCTTACCTTGTAGGAATATGTAGAAGCGCCAATCAGGAGGTAGAAGTAGATTGGTTGCAGACAGACAGACCAACGTTAGTTTAATGTCACAGGGAGAACGCATCGTAACTGTGAAAAAGAAATCGAGCAGAGTGTCGTTGTAATAAAGTGCTCTAAACTAGATACGTGGCTAAATGAGCGTGTGACCATAGAAACTTACTTGAAAAGCGTTTTCAAGCGATGTGTGAAAAAATCGCGGTAGCAGACGCGGTCGCGCTGGAACTTGATTGTCTACGGCGTTTAATATTTATAACGTCATAAGGTTGGCGAAGGCACGCCAATGCGTGCCCATGACAAGTAGTTCTCATGAGGAAATGCGCACGCGTAGTGCGACATTTTTCTATAAGAAATAAACGAAAGCCGAACAAGTTTGCCGGCACAAAGTAAAAAAGCCTAAGATTTTCGATATATGACCCATAAAATTGGGCCAGATGTGTTTTTAGATAATGTGACAAACCACCATATACATAAGATATATTCAGTGTCTACAGTGAATCGCGGCACATGCGCACGATGAAATTTGCATGGTTAATCAAAGAAAAGGTAAGGGGATTCGAGTAGGAAAAGTGGAGTGCATAATTTAATAATATGCCTGAGGTCACAAAAGGCATAGGTATTGGTAGAGAATAGTATTTCAGTAATATTTCTAAGTGAAAAAATTACTTAGAAGTTATGCCAAAATTCTCAAGGAGATGTTCTAAAATGGGATTATGCATAGAATAATCCAAAGTGCTGTTCCATTTAAGGATTCACAATCTGTGAGGAGTAATTATATCTCCAATAGGTATTGACATAAGAGTTATACAGATATTGTTGTATACATCTGGCAAAGAGACAGAGATGTTCTTATTCTGTACATGGTAAAACATGGTGAGAAGGGATAGCCCAAGGTCACAAAAGGATGTTTATATTATGTAACATTTATGAATCTTTCCACAAAGAAATTCTCTCCACAAGGAAATTCAAGTGCTGTCCCATACAAGGATTCACAATCTGTCTATATTTGCGTATTTTTCCACCAATGTGTAGTATCTCAGATTTTTCAGAATACAGTGCAGTGATGTAGTTACTTGCTTTAAGAATTAGGTGTTTACAAAAATGGCCCCAAATAATAGTCCTCATTAATACCTAGCGGGTTTAATGAGTCAAGGCGATGGATCCAATATAATTCTCTTTGGGATAGTCTTTTTTCAATATCACCACCTCTGGGTAGAGGATGTAGAACTTCTAATACTACTACCCTCATTTGTGCAACATTGTGATTGTGGTCTCTAAAATGTCTGTAGACGGGTGATTTGATGTTTTTGGTTCTGATATTTATGTTCCGTCCATCTTTCTTTGGCCTTCCTTGCTGTTTTACCTATGTAATATTTACCACACGGGCAACGTGCAAAATGCTTCAATGGAATTTTCTTGCCTGTGTTTGCATGTCTAATATGATCCCCTTTGATCACATTGGAGCAGTGTTGGCAGCTGAGACATGGGAAGGTTCCTTGTTTAGGTTTACTCAAGAATGTTTGAGTGGGGTTTTTTTTGTTTCTCCGCTTTGATAAGTCGGTCTCTGAAGTTGCTGCCTCTTTTAAATGCTAGCATTGGCGGTTCTGGAAAAAGGGAATTCAATTGAGGATCTGTTTTGATTAAATCCCAATTTTTATGGATTATCTGCTTGATTTGAAAGCTTTGGCTGGCGTATTTCAGGGTGTGTATTAGATTTGTTTTGACTTGTTTGGTCTTTTGAGTCAGAAGTTCTTCTTGGCTTTGTACATCTGTTCTTCGAATTGCTTTGTCTAATAACTCTTCTGGAAAGCCCTTGTCCATGAATCTGTTTTTGAGGGAGGCATATTCATCCTGCAGTTTTTCAGTATCAGAGGTTATCCTTTTAAGTCTGAGCAATTGACTATAAGGTAGATTGTCCTTAAGATGTTTGGGGTGAAAACTGTGGAAGTGCAGAGAGCTGTTCACATCTGTGGGTTTTCTATAAATCCTTGTATTGAATCCTTGATTGGTGATTTCGATTGTCATGTCTAGGAAATTTATTAATGGTTTTCCAATTTCGATAGTGAATTGAATCCTGTTACATTGGTTGAGATATTTCCAAAAGAGTATGAGTTCTGATTCTGTACCAATCCAAAAACCGAATATATCGTCGATATATCGTAACCAACTTCTGATTTTGTCCTTCCAAATAGGATTGTCCAAAACGAATGTCCGTTCAAATTTGTACATACAAATATTCGCATATGAAGGGGCTACAGACGAGCCCATAGAAGTCCCTGATTTCTGAAGATAGTATTGGTTGTTAAAGGGGAAATAGTTATTGTACAAAATGAGATTGATGAGTTCTATGGCAAAGGTTTTATGTATCTTAATGTCTTGGTTCTTGAGTAGAAACCATTCTAAAGCTTCGATGCCTTGGTTGTGTGGAATTGATGTGTATAAACTGCTTACATCCACAGTGAACAGTAGCAAGTTAGGTTCATCTGTTCTGATCAATTTAATGATCTGCAAAAAATGTGTAGTATCTTTGAGATATGTTTCTGTCTTTTGTATAAAAGGCTGCAAAGCTGTGTCCAAATATATTGCAAGAGGTTGAAAGATGCTTTCAGTACCTGCTATTATTGGTCTTAAGGGTGGATCTGTTCTGTTTTTATGAATCTTTGGCAGGCCATAAAAGACCAGAGTCACTGGATGTTTGTTGATTAGGTAGTTACTGGTTCTTTCTGTGATCCAATCTAGATCTTCCGCTTTATCAATGATTTTTTTGATGGTTTCTTTGATTGGTAGAATTGGGTCCCCATCCAGCTTCAGATAGTTGTCTTGATCCGATAGTAATTTCTGACATCCTTCATTGTATTGAGAAGTGTCCATAATGATTAAAGCTCTGCCTTTATCAGCTTGTTTGATGGTCAGGCTGTTGTCAGGTTAATACAGATAGCAGGCAGTGACATCACCAGCGGGGAATTAGAGGAAAGACCATCTGTAAGCACTCTAGCTACTCGAACTCCAGATTTGACCAACGTACCACCAGCTTCTGCAAGTATACCCACACCCGAACCTTTTTTAGGCGACGGAAAGCCAGACGAGGCTTTTATGTATCTTAACGTCCAACAGACCCAGTTGGGGCCGGTATATATGGCTTCACTAGACATGACTAGTGCATTTGACTGTGTTGTAAGATCTTTGCTGTGGTCAAAACTTCTCAAAAAGAACATGCCGAAATAAATTGGTCCAAATGCTTGCCTTACTACACACAGGCACGTCTCAGAGTACGGCTAACGCGCAAGGGTGCGCTTTTGACAAGCATTAGCTCCTCTGTAGGCCTCAAACAGGGCTGTATACTTGCACTGATCCTATTCAATTTGTATGCTTGTGATGTGGATTTCTTATGGCAGCGTCCTTCCATAACATCAGCGTGGCTGGGCAGTCTTAGGTTGGAATGGCTAGCCTTTGCAGACAACTTTATCCTCTTCGAGAGCACAGTACAGAGTCTACAGGGGAAGCTGAATTTGTTCTACAAGTACTTTATAGATCACACCATGACTCCTAATGTAGCCAAATCAAAGGTTATCATGTTCTCTAGGAGGGCTAAGGCTGTTGTGGCCACTGGACAAGGGGCCAGTCTTTCCTCATCCCCAGAGTCCAATTGGACCCAGGCCTGGCGCCTCTGGCTCCAGGCTCATGTGAAAGTGTGCCTTGCACACTCTGTGCCAAGGGCATGTGCAGCTGGGCCGGGCGTGGCCGTAGAACAGCCTTGGAAGGCATGTGCCAGAGTCCCAAGGAAGGGCAAGGTGGAGTCAGTAGGCGGGGCTAAAGGGAGTGGCCTGAGCCAGCCTATATAAGGCCAACCCATTCACGTGCCTTCTTCATTGCGTTATTCTGCTTTCAGCAGCGTAACGCTCTCTGCTGTGCTTACCTGTGCATCACTGGATTCCTGCAGCTCCATTCCTGAAGACATCTCTGAGGGTGCTTCTTACCTGCTGCCAGCTGCTACATCGCTGTGTGCACCTCTTACCTGCATTCCATCACGGCCAGAGTCATCTTACCTAATCCGGGTGCCCAGTTACCTGGAGCTCCTCTTCTCTCCATTTTCTCCGCTGTATCTTCATCCTGCAACCGCAAATCTTCATCGTGCATCCGGACGCCATTCTTCACCATCGGCCTGCACCTGTGAGGAAATAAAGAACACAACAGGTTAGAACTTGTGCGAATAACGAACGCTTGGCCGCGCCATACAAGAGACTAGAGTGTCCTTATAAAGACCAATTTACCTGTCACTGTTGAAACTCCATCAGTCTCTAGGGACTTCCCGGACCCTCCTCGGCTCCGATTTACTTCTTCATACCTATGGGATGGAATGAGACATTGCAAGAATTATTATTAGACAAAATACAGGCAGTCTAATCGAACAATAGTTATAACTAAAAGACTTACCTTCTAAGTGGATTGGTCGCAGCTGGTCTGGATCAACACTTCCACAGACCAGTGAAGCAACTCGGTCCGTTCTACGCGGCCCTGCTAGGATAAGCAGGACGAATAGCTCAACATTACAAAACAACAGGTGAGCTTGTATGGGAAAGCGCTTGCACACTGTATTTTGGCACGAAAGTGTTGGGGGAAGTCACGATATCCCCACTCCATTTTCGTTGCCTCTCATCTTCACTTAGGGGCAACACCAGTATCTCAAGTGGCTGGCCCAGCAGCAACCTGGAGGGGGAGACGATTCCGAAGAGTCAAGTCAAGGGAGGGCTCCAACCATGCCCCAATGCCCCTGCGGAGACCAGGTGAGCATAACAAAGCCTAAAACTAGGTGCTGGGTTTTGGGACCTGAGAAATTGGAACGGCTAGTCCCTCTGAAATACCTGGGCTATAATTGGAGCAACACTGCTTCTATCGGCAAGTGGAGGGCCGAAGTAGAGCCGGTGTTATACGGATTAGATATTTGTTTTGCAGATGTGAGGAATCTACTCGATATTGCAAAGGGGAAATTGTGGAAGGAGGTATTGGGCCTGTCTAGGGCAGTCCCAAACGTTGTCATAAGGCAGGAACTCTGCCTATCCTCCCTAAGCGCATGTTGTAGGTGGAGTCAATTGTCGATTTATGCAAAGATTTTACAACCTGCGGTCAATTCTTTCATGATCTGAACTCCATCATGTTGGAAGAATCTGGCGTTTAAATCAATTCCTTCAAGGTGCAGATGATGGTGACGTTGGCAGATATCGGAGTAACTGTGGAAGTTCTGATTCACAGACCAGAGGTGGTGAAGAAAAAATTGCATACTTTTTATTGTGCTATTACTTGTGAAAAGATTGCAACGTATACAAATTTACCCACAGGAGAGCTAATCTGCTTCATACCGGGGAGAGAACGCAGCACTGGAAAGGTCATGTAGCACAACACATACTAACCTACTGTAGATTTTGTAAAGATCTCCTTTCTATTGAAACTGGGTAATTGTTTGCCCTTTCCTGGAAGAGTGTAGGATCTGCTCTTTTAAAGATAAGTGATGCACGGAAAATGAATTTTCTAGGAATTTACTGTGTTGTAGATTAATGTGGGGAGAAATGTTTCTGATCTTGGCTCCGAATCATTTTTTTAAGGTCGTTTTCGGATTCATTGAAGTGTAATTTAGTATGTATGTTTTTAAAAAACTGTTATTGCAACTGTCTGTTATTAATATTAATTGGTTTTACATCATTGGTATTATGACACTGTGTTTATACTCGTGCAAGGTTCTTTTAAACCAATATCACAATAAAAAAATAAAAAAAACCTTTTGTTGAAACATGAGCAGCGGCCACGGCTGAAGGCCATGAAGAGTGGGATTGAAAGAAACATAGTGTATTAAAATATCAATTGGGCACAGCTAAAGGCCGTGCTTACTGGCTGGGCTGGGCTCAAGGCCATGGCTAGTGGCACTGAAAAATATACCGTGGGCACAGCCGTTCGGCCATCGCCAATGATGTCCAAAAATATACAGTCAGCATTGAAAAAAACTATGGTATAACAAAACCCTCGTAATTCAAGGAAAAAAATTAAGTTGAGGTGCAGTTAAGGTGAGTCAACTTAATGCAACAAAACCCTTAAAATTTAGCACATTGGGAAACTCAGGACTGGCTTAACTCGGCGCGTTCCTGTTGCAAAGCCCAAGAGCACATATATTACAAGAAAAGGAATTTACAATGCCGTAGAAAATGTCATTATGGGGGATATCAACTGGAACGTGCGGATTTAAGCCGGACGTGAGTTTCACAAAGTGCTGCATTTCAAATGTTTTGTTGCGTTAAGTTTTCTCACCTTAACTGCACTTCAACCAGACGAAAATGCTGCAAAAACGTGGGCCGCCTGCACTCCAAGTGCAGGGGAGACCAAAAAATGACAAAAAAAGTGGTCTAGTAATATGGTAATATTTTATTATTTATAAAAGCAAGCAATGCAGGGTTCAACAGGAATAAAGATCCAAGTGACGCGTTTCGCACAAAGAGTGCTTATTCACACAAAGGTTCAAGTGACTAAGTGACTGTGAGTCACAGGAATATAAGGTAGTCCCTTCACTGTTTTGGCAGCTAAACACACAGTACCTAACACACATACAATGTGGGCAGACATATTGAAATGGAGCCCAACACAATCTAATGTCAATATCACAATGATAAAGATGGTACAAACATTATGACCCATTCGGCTATACTAAAATAAGTATAACCAAATAGACAAATATATTATTAATGACCATAGATGTGCATAATAAAATAGAACATCAAACCAATTTTGTTTACATCTGTGAAAGGCATAGTTGCAAACGAAACCAGTGAGGCGGACTTGCATGATTTTAAATGTTTGAAAAGGACCGGATTGCAAACTGCAAATGCTTAGAGCTGCCAGTGAGCAATATATGAGCCAAATGAGGCTGCAAATGGCACCGAACAACCACATTGATACAAGTAACTAAGTGTGAGGGCTAAAGCAGCAATTGTATAAAGTGACAGTGCAAGCATAAAAATGTAAAATACACATATTCATGTCAACCAAAGAATAAATAATTAAAGGTTGCTGGACATTAACTATTTTAAATAAGTACAAGTGCCTATAGCAGCAGATGTAATCATTAACAGTGCATCACATACAACTGGTTGATCATCCTGCAAATAGCAGGATTAAAATAACCAATACACATTGATCAATAATGAAAGGCTCATCCGAATAGCTAACATATAAAGTGCAAATGCAAGGAGGGCAGTGGAATCCATGATAATGAACACAGAAACCATGGGGGGAAAAGGAGGGGGAAGATTAAAGGCTGAATGTGCCTAAATGGCCAGACCGTAAAACGAATAGCTGCCAAATGCAAAACAGCTGTACTGGACTAAACCTGCTGTTCAAAGTGACCGGAAAAAAGAAAAAGCCAACAGCCAAATGCACAAGGACATGCCAACATAACAGCCCATCCTCAAAATAGAAAACAGTCAAAATACATCCCGGCAATGTACAGAACAAGCCCCCATGGAAGAAGGGAATAAACTAAAACGAGCCACAATGAACCACAAGATTTCACAAATACAGCAGACTGTGATCAACTAAATAACTGAAATAATCGTCCAAATGCATGAAAAATTTGTAAAATAAGAAAAGAAAAAAGCGGCAAAGCACACTTGCCAAATACAAAAAGCAACAAATCGCAGAAAAAATCAGGAAACATACAAAATAGCAAAACACAAAAGAGACACTGATCATACTCCAAGAAAACTGTAAAACTCTTCATCAATGTTATGGCCACAGGACACACTAGTGTCCAAATCCAGTATGTACTTGGTTTCAAGCTGGCAGAGTTTAAGGGTTCTGTCTCTGCCTCTGGGATGGATGGCAACATGTGCAACACCAAAAAAAGTGAATAGTGTAGAATTGTTGTGATGTTCGTTAAAATGTTTTGCCATTGAATAAGATGGATCTGAAGTCTTGATTGCACGTAGATGCTGAAGTATCTTGACCTTAAGTTTGCACATGGTGCTACACACGTACCATTTGTCACAACGGCAGCATAGTATATAAACCACAAAGGTGTTATCACGTGTAATCAATTGTTTGATAGTACAAAAAAAGGCAGTCACAGGGTGTTGAAATGATTTCAGATAAATGGCCTGGGTACAAACCTTACATTTATGGCCTTTTATAAAACCATTGGGAGGAGTGGCCAAGCAGGTACTCTGTGCTGATATTGTGGGGACAGGCTGTAAAAAGCTGTACACCAATTAATCCCTGAAGGAGGGTGCCCGACCTAAATGTTAAGATGGGCCTTGATGAAAGCAATGAAGACACATCCTTATCCAACCTCAACACATGCCAATGTCACTGTATAACATTTCTAAGAAGCTGAGATGCACTGCTGTTAGTGATAATAAACTTAGGATCATTATTGTCCACCTCCTTGACAGATCGGTTAGTGTTGAGCAAAATATCTCATTTTAAAGCTCATTGAATGTCAGAACATTAACTCTGATATGGCACAAACTCCCCATATGCAATACGGCGCTTACAGCTGGCAGGGTGGCTACTGGTAGCATATACAGGAAGACTCGAGCTGGTGCGCTTTTTATGAACCGATGTATGCAAACCACCATCATGCAAAGAGACAACATCATCAAGATACACTATCTCGCATGTACTATGGCTCTTGGTGACTTGGTCAACTAGGCTTAGTTGCTTTCCAAATGACAAAGACATCTATATAACACCATCAGATTGCAGTCTGATCGGGGAGCTGCTCAGAGACAATTTCAGACAAGATGGAGGCTTCCCAAAAACCCATAGTAAGGTTGTCGTACAAAATGGCAAATGTACTGTCCATGTCAGTCCCTCATACTTGATGGAAAAAATACGTTCTCAAATAAAAATACATTGCTATTGATACAGAATGTCAACCTCTCCAAAACCATAGTACTGTGAGAAAACAAATTGAAGGAGCATGCACTCAACATATGTTTACATGCATTAACCCTTATTGAATGATCAATGGAATTATACAAAGAAACCACATCCAAAGTAGCCAGAATCAAACCCTCTTCAAAGGGCACCCCATTGATGCGATGCAAGAAGTATTTGGTGTCAAGCAAAAAAGAGGGTAAAACTGAGACAAAAGAAAGCAATGTAACATGACAGATTTTCCAACAAGAGCCAGATAAAGTAACAATAGGGCTTCCAGGTGGTCAACCAAGAGATGTATGAACTTTAGGCGAAAAATAAATAGTAGGAATGGTAAAAAAAGAAGGGGTGAGAAATGTTGCCAAATCCTCAACAAGAATTCCCAACTCACACCATTTTGTAACTAATGGCACTAGATCAGATTGAATTTTAGCAAAAGCAATTGCAGATAGCATGAGCGATCATGTAACTGTCTCATAGCTTCAGTCACATAGTCTGCACCGTCTTGCAAAACGATGTTAGAACCCCTGTCTGAGGGTTTAATGACCACATGAGTTGTAATTCTTGCAGGGACTCAGATTGAGACTTACAAATATTGCGGCTTGATGAAGTTGATCAGTCGCAATTTATGCAAGTCAGCTAAGCATAAGTCATGAAAAGCCTTCATGCAACCTCCCCTAGACATAGGACGATTGAATTTCGACTTACATTTGAGACGTGACCAATGTGGATTGATGTCAAACTCCTCAAGATTAATATTAGTAGAGTCCAAAGGGAGCTCAGCCAGGCTAGCCATATCTGTTAGAGACTCAATATCTGAAATAAGTCGGTTCGACCTTGTTGGAGTATAGTTCTGGTAACCCTGGCTGAGTTGGTGGCAAAAAAACTTTTTTTAACTTGATTTTCCTGAAGAACTGATCAAAATCAAGACGAGTCTGCACATAATCAAAGGCCGTGCTGGGACAAAAATTAAGGCCCAATTTAAGTAAATCATTCTGTGATTGGGTGAGCTCATGTGATGAAAGATTGCTAACTTGCATGGTTTCAGCAATTATGGCTTCTTCCCTTTTGCTCCAAAGTGAGTTAGTCTGCTCTCGGAATCTGTATTTTGCTCCATGCCAGAGTGGCCCCGGCGGGTCTTTTTTCAACTGCCAAACTGCGTCCTCTGCCTCTTGCGTGGCCCCTGCCTTGTTTTTGAGATTTTCCATCTTGACGCAGGCGCTGCATCTCGTCTAAAATTCAACCTGATGGTAGTTTAATAATTTTCAGAATTAGATACATCTGACTCAGAAGACAAAGAAGCCACACTGTTGGACTCAACTGCCTGTGCAGGAGGCTTGGGAGCGTTGCGAAGAGCACCAAACCTTTTGGCAAACATGCACACTCGCCCAGTCTCATAATCATTTTTATCTCTAATGAATTTTCTCTGTTTCTGCTGCTTAATATCTCAACATCACACAAGAGTGCCAATTCTTTACTGATATAAACATTGGTCTGGTCACATGCATACAAAGTCAAGAGAGGGTGGTCCTTCCAAAATATTGGATGAGGCAAAGGCCCTGGATAGTGGGCCTGAAAGACATGTATAGTGGCCACGGGCAAAGGTCATGGTCACCTAGTGGGTCTAAAAGAAACATATTGGGGGAACATATATAGTGGACACGGCCAAATAGTTAAGGTGAGTGACTAGAGCTATAGGAAATTGAAATATGTTTTTGCTAATAACCTTTGACTTGCACAATGAATTTGGTTGATATTTTGCAAAGAAAACATTTGTGACGGGCTCCCAATTCCACTACACCCCCACCACCGACTGAACATTTTGGGAGCAATTGGGAGGAGGGAAAAGGTGAAAATGTAGCAGGTTATAAGTGGGGAGGGGGAAAGAGGACATCATGTGACTTTAAGGAGTTGGTTGGGTGTGGTCTGGGGAGCAAGTTACAGTTCGGACGTTTTGCATGATTTGGGGAATTCCGGGGGAATCTCGCGTTAATAACGGAAGACACGCTCGGAAACGAAAATTCATCACACGAATCAAAGAGAGAAAGTGAGTAATGGGATGGGGCTAGGGAGGTAAAAATCAACACAGGTGGATGGGGGACCTAGAGAAAAGGAAGGAGTTACATAGGGAGTGCCTGTGAGGACTTTTTTCATTTTCAAGTGCTATCACAGTAATTTGTGCAAGATTACTGCAGTAATTATCAGGGGATTATCTGGGGAATGGAAACTGAGGAGAAATAAAATGGGTGGGGAGGGGGACATCTGTTGTGATCACATCCACTAGGCGGGGGGAAATGGGTGTCGTGCCAGTGGGCCCCAAAGAAACCTATTGGGGCAACATGTGCATCCGAAGGCCATGACTAGTGTGCTTAAAAAACCTAGTGTTGTAAAATATACAGTGGGCACAGCTGAAGGCCTTGCTCACTGGCTACTGGGCCCCAAGAAAGCATATGGGCGCTGAAGGCCCTGGCTAGTGGGTCATAAAGAAACCGATTGGTGCAACATGTACAGTGGCCACGGCCGAAGAGCATGGCTAGTGGACCCCACAAAACCTATTGGTGCAAAGTACAGTGGGCACGGCTGAAGGACGTGCTCGCTGGCCAGGGAGGAAGTGGGAGCCCAAACCGCTATCTCACTGGCTCCCAATCCTGAATCCAGCAATATTGCTATCATTTTCTAGCAGTTACCTTGCACAGTTAGAAACATTCATTCATTATAAGTGCCAGTAGCTAAGCAGCATTACGCTTAACAGATGCTAATATTACCTAACTAAATTCTACTTCTTTTATTGACCGCTTAAGAATGAAAGGCAGAGAAGGTCCTGCTAGATTTCAAACATGTGCATGCAGGTTGCACCAATATCTCTGGAGATTTACATCTCTACGTGGCTTCACGGGATGAACCCAATTAACTGTCACACGTAAAGGTGTTTTCCCTGCTCCACTACAGTAATCAACATCCAAAGTAAAGGTTGAACACAAAATATATTCTAAAGCCAGAAAACTGGACAAACCACTGCACACTTTTTTTTACTTGCCATCACTTCTTCATTCACAGTGTTATTTCAAAAGAATATTACATTTTAGTGCTCGTCTTCTTGCATTCCAGTACACAGGTGCAGCACTACAGCTCCCATAATACAAAATGATGTGGACATAAAAGCGAAGAGTGTTTTTCATAAATGACACGAGGCAAATACAGATTTATGCGAACGGTTGTTATGCCTAGTGTGCATACGGTATTACATAATTATAAAACAAAACTTTTTTTCACATGAAGCAGTTATCACGGTCCAATCAAATTTCAGAGTTTTATAACAAATACTCTTGGTCATTCAATTTAGTTTGAGTAAGCTGAGATTGGGGGAGCAAACGGGGTGCTTTGATATGCAGATAGTCCATTGGAGGGCTAACGTGCCAATTATAGACGTGAGAGGAAATTGCTGCTCCTGAAATCTTTGCATGGTCTCCTGCAGTTTCTGATAACAAAGATACCTGGTACAAATATATTGCTCCAAACAAAGAACGTGGTGGAGTGGAGGGGGGAGAATTGCTGCACACCCCGAGGCACTTGTAGAGGAGTGTTCTTCAAACGACCAGAACTCCTTGCCTGCAGGGCTCATATAACAGCTCTGAGGCGCCAGCAAGCCCTAGTGCCCTTCTCTTACTGAGGAGTACACATAATGCGTGTTTTTACATGTTTGCACGAACTGAATTACGCCAACACCATTTAAACTTCAATTTATAACTCCGATTTGCTCGTGAAAATGAGAAGATTTAATGTATCCTTTGTAAAATAAATGGTGCTGTGTTAATTCAGTGGAGGAGCCAGTAACAAATGCATATCTTAACAAATGTATCTAATAATGTACAGTATTTCCTAATTCACTGACAAATCTCAGCTACTTTTATGTTCTGCTGCCAGCTAGTGGCCGTTGTAGGTAATTACAACAAGTATTCCTGAACGAAAGCGTTTACAAAGCTATCGGAGAGGCATTACCCAGCGCGGAATCACCCAAACAAGAAGCTATTTAGCGCTCAGCACCTGGCAATTTCGAACCCTGAACATATTAAAATAAAACGCATACTGTACAAAGGAAAAGTATTCTTTAAATAGTATCCAATGTTTTAATGCATTGACTTTTGTGTATGGCATAGTTGATGTCATCATTGTGGTCATAGGATGCATAACGGGGGGGCACGAAGTTAAGGTGGCTTTAGCTGAATTTCAGGGTTTTTGTTGCGTTAAGTTCACCTTAACGTCCCTGTAACTAAAGTTTAAAGGGTTTTGTGATTCCATTGATTCGCAACCCCTCCCCGCCACGCATATGGCCAGTGGCCATGGCACTGTATGTTTTGGCACACAGCCAGACCACTAGACATGACTTTCGGCCATGGTCAGTGGGCACTGCCATTAGACCATGGCCGGTGCCACTGTCCATAATCGTACTCATCATGTCCAGAGTAGACTACGCCAACAGCCTATACCTAGGAATGCCAGACTACTATTAAAGAAGCTTCAGCGCATCCAAAACGCTGTGGCCAGACTCCTGCTTAAACTACCACGAAGAGAACACATTATCCCAGCTGTGAAAATGCTACACTGGCTACCAATAAAACAGTGAATAAAGTTCAAAATGATATGCATAACGCACACATAAATCCACGGCCAAGGAGCAAAGTTCCTAAATGAGAAAATAAGTCTACCATTCGACACAACCTCTCTGATCAAGCAACGACATTCTCCTAGAACTGAAACCACACAATCAAAGATAATTCAGAAGATCATCTTTCCCTCACCTGGCAACAATAACCTGGAATGACCTACCAAAAAACATACACAATACAAGGGATCATCTGGAATTCAGAAAAATACTCAAAACTTGGCTCTTTGCTCCAGCACCAGAAGGAAACGACTAGGAAGCATAGACTGAGTGGGAAACCAGATTCCCAGGGAGGAACCCATGACCCCTAACTTAATCTTCCCTAACTGGAGAGCGGGAGGTAGACACCCCGATCATCCATGTCCACATATCGCTAGTGCACAGAGGAAACTTAGGTAGGTAAGAACCCCACACGGGATTGGGCAGAAAGGGACCAGAATCCTCCAACATAAACATCGCCAACCCAAAGACGGGGGAACACGCCTGCATCAGCCAGGTACACATACCACTAAAGTAATACAGAGGAAAACTGCCACACCTCAATGTGTCTGCGAACTAGGTGGACAAACTACAATACCAAACGCACAGGATAATCCTAGTTCTCCAGCATGGGGTCTGGCATGGATTCACATGCTCATGAATATTCCCCGTCGTCAGGCCGGGAATCCTCGGTATAGAAAAAAAATCAGTATCAGTTTCGTTTCTGATCTGTCTTTCTTAGTAGTAACCAATCACTGGTCTCTGGGTCATACTGCCCCCAGCCAATGACTGCCCTCTCCCTAAGCCCCGCCTCTGGCAGCCATCCTCAGATTTTTACCGCAAGTTCAAGTGTTGGGAGTCCTCGTGCTGTAGCTCTCGAGCTTTTGCTGCGTTTTCGCGCTTTTTTCAGGAGATTTTTCTAATTTTTTCGGTTAAATAGAGCCTCAAGCTCCACAGTTTCTACATCCGATCAACGTGGATCTGTTTCAGAGTTTTCTACGCCCCTCAAGGGTGAAGATTTCGTCGGTTTACGCTTTTGGAGGATTCCAGAAGTTCCGAGGCCTACCCCGGACATGGCCCAGGAGAAAGGAAGCTCGACGCCCAGGAAGCTGTTCAGGACCTGCCCTGGATGCCAGCTTCAGAATGTTTTCAAGGAGGACGAGCATTCGTTATGCCTCTACTGTCTCCATGAGGACAAGATGCACACGGAGAAGGACTGCGCGTTTTGTGGGAACATGTCGGAGCGGACCATGAAGGATCGCCACCTCTGTTTCGCCAACTGGCTTGAAGGGAAGAGCCCGTCAGGCGAGAAGAAGAAAGAGGCCTGAGCGGTCTTCTAAGTCCTGTGAGGGCGCCCTGGCGACAGGGGCCCAACAAAATGCTAAGCACCGCGAGTCCGCGGGCACCAGGAGCGCCGAACGGTCGGGCTCCTTGGCTGCCAGGCAGGGAGCATCCTCCCCGGCGCCATCAACTACAAGCCAACGCTCTGGCTCGGGTAAGAGGAAGTCTGAGAACCCGGCGAAGCTTCTGGAGAGGCCCCGGTCGATCTCGAAGATTCCGGCAGAGGGGGAGCGAGGCTCGGACCCCCCCCCCCCCCAAGGTGAAGGCCCCAGGCGTCCAGAAGGTGATGATTGCCTTAATTCACCCTGCTAAGACCTCGATTGAGGATGTCGCCGCGGCCCTGGCTCAGCCTGTAGAGGCTACACCAGTGGAGGCGCCCTCAGGACCCAGAGTCTCCCTGCCACCGCGGAGGGAGTCGTCTTTCAGGCCCATTGAGAAGACCCCCACAAAGTCCTCGTTGGAAAAGGTGGTGGAGGGGCTGGTGGCCATCGTGGATACGGACACGACCTCTGAAGAAGAGCTCATCGAAGTCGTGGAAGAGGCCCAGCCCTATCGGGAGGGATCCCGACAAGGGCGACGACGAGAGCGACAGGGTCGCCGACAAGGCTCCTCAAGAGCCCTCGCGCCTGTCGTTTCCGGCGCCGCAGGACACTTCGGCGGCCATTTTGTCAGCGATTCAGTCCTTATGTTCGGAGATAAGGACAAGGTTGCCCCTCCGCCTGACGGAGGTACCTGAGCCGGAGCCAGGACCTTCGGAAAGTCCACCGCTTAAGAGGAGGAGGACGCATCCTACGCCACCTCTCCCACCTCTGCGACCTGCTCTGCCTTCCCCGGTCTACTACCCACGGGGATGATACAGGCACGGACACGGCTACGACAGGTACAGATGACGACGGAGGCGACGACGGGATGTGTCCCCCGTCGCCCCCTGCTCAGGCATCCCCGCCCGACGAAATTGGATCCTTTCATGCCATGATTTCCAGGGCATCCGAGCTCTTCCAGCTCTGCCCAGAAGAGAAGAAGGAAGGGTTCCTTTACCAATGGCGCGAGGCTAAAAGGAAGACGGTCCTCGTCGTACCGCTTCTTGATGACATCTGGGATGAGGGGCTCGCCCTCCTCAAGAACCCTGCCACAGCGCCGGCAAAGAGGGACCGGTACGAGAAGAAGTACTGGGTCCCCGACGCTGCCCCCTTGTGCCTTCGGGCGCAACCTACCCCGGATTCGGTCGTCTCGGCGGCGGCAAAGAAGAAAGCTGGCGGGGCATCGGCCTCGACATCAACTTCCCCGCCGCACGGCGAGGGCAGGAAGTTGGACACGATGGGACGGCGGATCATCTCATCCGCAGCGACGATTATCAAGGCGGCCAACGCCCTGGCTATCGTAGCCCGCTACGACAGGGAGTTGTGGTTCAAAATCGCCCCTCTGTTGGACTTCCTTCCGCATGCCAAAAGGGCTGAGGCCCTTGAAATCCTACAGGAGACCATGCCATCACGGGGGCAACGGACATCGCCGACACCGGTTTCCGTCAGTTGGGCAACGGCGTTTGCTTGAGACGACGAGGATGGCTCAAGGCCACAGATTTTTGCCAGGACGTACAAACCAAGGTTTTGGACATGCCCTTCGACGGGAACAACCTGTTTGGGAAGGCGGTTGATGAGTCCCTTCAGGCCATCAAGACAGACACAGAGACTGCCTGGGCACTGGGAGTGCTCCAACAACGACGGCCGTCCTTTTGGAGCTCCCGAGGCAGACAAGGTGCCTCCAAGGGATCCGGCAGTGGCTCCTCCAGGTACCGCCAAGTGGCAAGATCTTCGTCCCAGGAAGCCTACAGGGGACGCGGCAAGTCAGGTGGTGCCCGTCGTCGTCGACAAGGAGGTCAAGGAGGCAAGGCGGCCTCCAAACAAGATTGCATCGACCGTGGGGTCGGGCCCCCGCCGAAGCACCCCGGTGGGAGGCCGGCTGGCGAGGTTGGTCAGCGTGTGGTAGTCCATCTCCACCGACTGTTGGGTGCTGGACGCCCTGGCCCAAGGGCACGCCCTCGAGTTTCAGAAGACGTGCCCTCGCGTTGCACCCGTGGCCAGGAAGGAAAATCGCGTCCCTCAACTACTGTTGGAAGTAAGGGCGATGCTCAAGAAGGGTGCCATCGAGCTTGTCCCAAAGAGGCTTCGGGGGTCCAGAGTTTACTCAAGGTACTTCCTCGTAAAAAAGAAGACAGGAGGATGGCGCCCCATCCTGGACCTACGACGACTGAACAAGTACATCAAGGCACAGAAGCTCCGTATGGTCACCCTCCAGCACGTGCTGGGACAGCTGGAGGAGGGCGATTTCCTGTCGTCGTTGGACTTGGAGGATGCGTACTTCAACATCCCCATTCTAAAAAGACACCGAAAGTTCCTCAGGTTCGTGGTCCAAGGGCGGCACTACCAGTTCAAAGCCCTCCCGTTCGGATTGAAGTCGGCACCCAGGGTGTTCACCAAGTGCCTCGCACCGGTGGCGGCGCGGCTGCGCCTACAGGGGATCCACGTCTACCCCTACCTGGACGACTGGCTCATCCGGGCAAGGACAAGGGAGCTCGCCGTGGAGCACACTGCGAAGACCGTCCAGCTGTTCACGGACCTGGGATTCTCCATCAACTTTCCAAAATCCCACCTGGTTCCGTCGCAAGTCGCCCTGTTTCTGGGAGCCAAGCTCGACACAGTGGCGCGGCTGGCCTCGCCGTCGGAGGAAAGGACCAGGACCATTCTGGGCAAGGTGCAGCGTCTGCTGGCCACGGACATGGCCAGGGTAAGATCTATCAAATCCCTCCTCGGGATGATGTCCTCCTGCATTTATCTGGTGCGCCTTTGCAGGCTTCGGATGCGCCCCGTACAAGAGTTCCTCGATGCCCGCTGGGTCCAGTCGACGGGCAGCTTCGGGGACAGGATCCCTCTCAATGAGACGTTCCGTCAGGCGATCCGGTGGTGGGGTACCCGCTCCCATCTGTCGGCGGGCACGGATTTTCAGACCCCAGCTCACCAGGTGACGGTGACGACGGACGCCTCCCTGGAAGGTTGGGGAGCGCACTCCAGAGATCTTCACGCGAGAGGCCTTTGGCTCCCGGAGGAGAGGTCTCTCCACATCAACATCTTGGAGCTCTGCGCCGTGTTCTGGGCCCTCAGGTCCTTTCTTCCGTCCCTCAAGGGCAAGGTGGTGAGGATCTTCACCGACAACACCACCACGATGTTCTACATCCGGAAGCAGGGTGGAACCAGGTCCTATCCAAGGAAGCCCAGGATCTGTGGCATTGGGCCGTCGCCCAGGGGATGTTTCTGGTGCCTCTTCATCTGGCAGGAATAAAAAACACGATCGCCGACTCACTCAGCAGGGAGCTGCGCTCGTGCCACGAGTGGGAACTACGCCAGGATCAAGTGGATCGACTCTTCCGACGATGGGGCGAACCCCAAATCGATCTCTTCGTGACGGCGACGAATTCCAAGTGCCGGAGGTTCGCCAGCAGGTTCCCCCAGCCGAGGAGCATGGGCGATGCTTTCTCGTTCCCCTGGGACGGCCTATTTCTTTATGCGTTCCCTCCGCTGCCGTTGCTGCTCCGGCTCATCAACCAGCTCAAGAGGTCCCGGTGCAGGATGATCCTCGTCGCACCGGCGTGGCCGAGACAGATCTGGTTCCCGGACCTTCTGGACTTGTCAACGTCCCCACCAGTCAAGCTACCGACGGACGCAGACCTTCCCTCCAGAGAAGGAGGCGCCATTCTTCACCACAACCCGGAGTAGCTGAACTTGCAGGCCTGGCTCCTGCAGCACTAGAGTTTGGAGGGTACGACATCCCAGCCGACTGCAGAGAGGTTCTTGCAAAGGCCAGGGCGTCCTCAACTCTCAAGTGCTATGGACATAAATGGAAGAGGTTCTCTGTCTGGTGCCGTGCACAGAAGATTAACCCTCTGCAGATTACAGCCCCTCAAGTACTGCCGTACCTACTGTCGCTGGCCAAAGCTTGCCTGGCTCACGCCTCCATCAAAATACATCTGGCTGCAATCTCCCGATATACCAGGACTACGGGACGGGCGTCCTTGTGGTCTCATCGCCTGGTGAAAGAATTCATGAAGGGACTATTCCGATCATTCCCGCCGGTGAAGGCTCCTGCCCCGGCGTGGGAGCTTAATGTGGTGCTGACCAGGCTCATGGGGGGCCCCATTCGAGCCTATGCATTCGGCGCCTTTGAAGTTCCTGTCATGGAAGACAGCTTTCCTCGTGGCCATCACCTCCGCACGACGAGTGGGAGAGATCCAGGCCCTATCTTGCAAGCCTCCATACTTGACTTTTCATGACACGAGGGTGGTGCTGAGGACACACCCCTTCTTTATGCCCAAGGTGCCGTCGGACTTCCACCTCAACGAGCCCTTGGTGTTGCCAGTTTTCTTCCCGTCGCCTTCGTCGCCGGCCGAGAGGACTTTGCACTCGCTGGATGTAGCTAGAGCGCTGAAATTCTACGTGGACCGCACGAAGAGTTTTCGGAAGACGTCACAGCTGTTTGTGAACTTTGGTACTGTGAATCAAGGGAAGGCTCTCTCGAAGACTTCCATTTCCAGATGGCTCTCCGGCTGCATCATGCACTGTCACCGGTTGGCAAACCGACCGCTGCCCGGCCATCCGAGAGCCCATTCGACCAGAGCGATCGCTGCTACCACGGCGTTCCTGTCTGGTGTGCCCCTGCTGGACATCTGCAGGGCTGCGACGTGGAGGTCGACGCACACCTTCACAAGATTCTGCTGCGTCGATCGGGACTCCAGGGAGGAGTCCAGGGTCGGCCAAGCAGTGCTGCGCAACCTGTTCGCCTAAGGTAGCCTGGTGAGGAGGTAAGAGCTGCTTAATGTTGAGTTGTTGTATTGCTTAATGTTGAGCCTGTTGCCACCTCCTGTGGTTGTGCATGTGTGTACTGCTATGTATTCTCTTATTCATGAGCATGTGAATCCATGCCAGACCCCATGCTGGAGAAGGAACAAGTTACTTACCTGTAACTGTTGTTCTCCAGCATGGGTCTGGCATGTATTCACATGCGTACCCTCCCGCCTACCCCTCTGCGGCTCTTCACTTGGTCATACTGCCACTTTACGTGCTACCAAATCTGAGGATGGCTGCCAGAGGCGGGGCTTAGGGAGAGGGCAGTCATTGGCTGGGGGCAGTATGACCCAGAGACCAGTGATTGGTTACTACTAAGAAAGACAGATAGGAAACGAAACTGATACTGATTTTTTTTCTATACTGAGGATTCCCGGCCTGACGACGGGGAATATTCATGAGCATGTGAATCCATGCCAGACCCATGCTGGAGAACAACAGTTACAGGTAAGTAACTTGTTCCATGTTGAGTGCAGAAACGCAAAGAAAAAGGGATAAGGAACCTGCTAACCCGACTGTAAAACCTCAACTTTTCACATAGACTTCTCATACAGAAACTGGCGCAACCACTTCTCTGCACAGCAATCCGCAAGTACTTCACCACTTTGCAACAACAGACAAACACATAACCCGGCACAACAGCACATGGGAATTCGCACCGACCCGTAAACCGAACTGAAGCTGCCAACAGGACATCACAACTCTCACTTTCCTATTCCCCCTCCACCCTAATAACCCCCCCAGTAACCCCCCTTCTTTTCAGTTCTGCCAGAGCACCTGGGGAGCACTCCGGTGGTGATAGTGCACGGTACAAATACCTTTAACATTGACATTACCAGACCACTAGCCATGGCCTTTGGCAATGGCCGGTGGGCATTGACTTTGGCTGTGCTCACTGTCCATTTTAGAACACTATCGGACCACTCCGGTGGCCATGGCCACTCTATATTTTAAAACACTTGCAACCCAGCACTCAAAAACTTTCATCAATCACCAACTGATTTTGACCTGTTTTGGCAGTGGTATTGTTAGGAATAAAAGATTACAGGCTTTAATAACTCCCATTGTTTTTAAGCAATTCGCAGTGAGATTGGATCATTTGCAGAGTATCACACACTTTGGTTAAGCAGCGTGCTACAAGCCCCTTGTATTATGCTGGTTTCTTGGTGACTGTTGTGATAAATTGCACGACCCCAAGTAACTGCATATAAGCAGCACAGAAAAGGTAATAAAATGATCGGCTGCAAGAATAACATATGCCCAGGTACTTTTGCCCCATAGCGAAAATCAAAAGCTTGCACCCCATATATCTTAAAGTGAAATATACAAATGTAGTTCAATTGACCTTCTCCTTAGAAAAAGGTGCAAAGACAAACTAGCATTGGACCTTAAAAGAATAAAGTAATGTACACCAGAAAAATATTCTGAGGGGAAATTTTCCAATAAATATTCCAGCAAAGTATAGAAGGTGCTCACCTTTTGAACCCAGCAATCTGTCGTGAAATATTCCCTGGAAAACAAAATTTCAATACGAAATAAGTTCTTGTGGTGTTATGGTAAGCGTCTGCACTGGGAACATGACAACCTGAGTAAACTACTGGTAGCCAAATAGTTAACCATGCTTGCTAACCTAAAAGAAAAACAAGGATGGTGCGTCCGCCGTAGGGCAAAAATGTTATGGTGTCCACCTGTATGTGTCGTTTACTTGTGCCCTGAAAAGCAGCCACATTCAGTGGAAAATAACTGCACCAGTGTCCAGGATTGCAAACTCGCTTGCCACATTGTGGGCAAATACTCATGACTTGATTGCACTCATCATTTCCCATCCTCACGCCCATGTCTAGCTTTCAGCAATACTCTGCTTTATAAAAGTCACTTGAAAAGCACACATACCATAGTGTCACTCAAATATATAAATCCTTATAGAACTATGTTAGCTAAAAAGTGTACAATTGTGTCATCACTCCCCCCCCCCCCATCTTGACTGGGACACAACAAATACCAGAATGCAATTCAGCAAAAGGCAAATAAATTGTCTGTGTGTAAAACTTTCAAGCACTGACAGTAGTACGGTTTAAAAGAAAATAACGTGGATGCCATGTGTTTTCTTAGTGTGTTACGAGATATGTAAAACTAAGAAAACACAAGACATCCCGGACTGTCGACTGTCGCTCATCCATGCAGTAACTGGAACCGACCCTGATTAGCTTCAAAGCGAGGAAGGGGCCTGCCCTGAGGCCATTTTGCTCTAAGTGGTCTTAAAACTTGGGCTCATATTTTAGGCAGCATTGCCTGCGGGGGCTGACCCCTTCCTCACTTTGAAGCTGAGCAGGGTCAGTCCCGGTTACTGCATGGATGGGATACCTGGATGGCAATCGTGTCCTATGCTCAGTGATTTTCCACCCCTGATGTCACTGTAAACAAATATACATTTTTTTAAACGTTTTCTATAACTACAGGTTGAAAACTACAGATACACTTGGCTATATGTAGTCATTTCATGTATGAACACAGATAGCCGCGGTTATCTGTCGTTTTTATAGCCGCAAATATTGGAAAAACAGCCACACAAAAAATGCTTTCTTGCCCCCCCCCCCCACAGGGCCTCACCAAGTGCCCTCCCCGCACTCCACAGATGGCCTCCTCCCTTCCCCTACACTCTCCCCCAGAAACACACGCTGTTTCTTTGACGCAGTTTGCTTTCAGATATCAGCTATTCAAGGATATAGCGAGGTTGCAGAAAAGCTTTGTGTTGCAATCTCAGTCCCTACACTGCCTCCACTCCCAATTTTTACTTGGTGCCCTCTAGTCACCCCTCAACACCACCTCTAGACTGATGGCATTTGCATGTTTTCGGACCCGCAAATGTTTTTTTTTTCTTCTGCGTTTCATTTTCCGATATCCTCGGCTATAGCCGCTGCTCTCTCTCGCATTGAGAGAAAAACAATATGGCGGCTGTTTCATTTCTGAAAACACCCAGTTTTGACAATTTATAGGTATCGGTTTTGGAGAGGGGCGCACCCCCTTCTCCATCAAATATTTAAAAAACGACTACGACTGCATGGAATAACCCCAATCCACAAAAAGGCCTCCAGTAATTGCTTGGTGCCCAAGTTGTTTTGGACCTGGTCCAAATCCATCCAGCAGTTTTGACTGTGCAGTCTGACAAAAAATGACCTTGTTTGTCTATGGGCAAATGAATGGAAAAGTAGGCCACAACATTGTTTTTTTATTTTTTTTTAAATTGTATTCTTAATAACTTTTTTCTTTAACACATCTTTACCAAACTTTGCGGTCTGGAGGGAGGCGGGGGCTAGCTGTGTGTCCCTAATTAACTTCAGAATTTCACCCAAATCCGTTACTCAAATCAAGAGTTATTAAAACTACAGATTTTAGTGGGTCCTATGCGAGTCCGACTCCCCTTAACTATAAGGCCGCTTTATGATAATTACCACTTGGGGCCGAGCTTCTCATAATTATTATACAGAAGTAGAAAGCTAATGGGGCCAGACATCTGATGCCTTGTCACTGTCACAATGGAAAGATGTTAATATATTCACACAAAGGTTCGTGCACACCATACCCAAAATACATTAAATGTTCTTTGGGCAGGACACACCCCTGCGCTACATGCTGCAGTATATTTTACCTGCCAGGTGCCACCATGTGTCACTGTTCCGACCTGCCTGTCTGGAGCAGGCAGCAACGTTACACATTCGCTTGGTGAAAGAAAGGTGAACATTTTAATTCAAATCTGACTTCCTCTTTTCCCTAGCACAGGAAACAAGAGAGGGAGTCCTCTTTTGCCCTAATACACTAGACACCAATGCCCACCTAGTTTAGTCTTGTTGTGGTGTTCTAACCTTCACTCAGTAGTACAAGTAAGCAACATCCACCTTCAAATGAGGACCTCCATGCTCTTACTTTATTAACCGGATCATAACATTGTTACTGGTCCTGTTCTTGTCATATATTCCTTTATTATGAGGAGACGGCTACTGGCATTTGATCTGGAGAGTGCTTGGCCCTCCATGCTCTCTCTCACCTCTTGCCTCCCGCTGCTTCTGCTGTTCCCTGCTCATGCTTCTAGCCACAGCCTCCACATAACTGGGCACGTTGTTGGGGCAGAGCCTAATCGAAGGCATAGCTTCACGCATCTTCCCCGCTTCAAATATATCCATATCTTCATGTACCAAAGAATTGTTCAATCTGGGCAGTATGCTCTCTCCAGGGGTGGATTTCCGTTTGCTTGTCTTGACGTGCACAATTGTGTCTGACTCGTACCACCAGTACTTTGTTGGTACTCTGTGCTGTCTTGTATCTGGTAAGTTATCTATTGATACAGCACTACCCTTCCATTTGCCATCTTTTCCCTTCTTCAGTGACCATGTAGTCCATGCCTGTTTTCTCTACACGTACCAGAATGCTGTATTTGGATAGCGTTTGTTTATTTTTCTGATTTTAATTTCATCTTGATCATGTCACCTGGTTAAATGCTGGCGGAAGACGTTGCTGTTCTTGCTTCCTGGCCATTCTATTGCTGATCTCTTGGTGTAGGCAATGCGAGCTGTCCTTAATGTCTGATAGCCACTTTGACTCTACTGTTCTCCCTCTCATGATCTCGAGAGGCAATATGCCCGTAAAGCTGTTGGAAGAAGCCCTGTGTGCTGCTGTTGCCTCTAAGGCAGTTTCCTTTTCACCCATGCCTAAGTTCACTGCTAGTTGAAGGCTTTCCTTAATTAACCTCTTAGGCCTCTCAATTTGTAGGCTTGTGGGTGATGGTATCGAACTTTGCATTGTCATAGTTTTTTATCTTAAGGATGAGATACTAGCTGTACTCTGTTGTCCGTGACTACTTCAGAGGGGCATCCCTCTCTCCTAAAGAGTTCTTCAAGGAAGTCAATGGTTTTCATTGTGATATCCTGCACACATTTCAATTCTGTCCACTTGGACATATAATCAACAGCCACTATACCATACTTAATAGTGAAAGAAAAGAAGGGTCAGCCTTGGAGGCAGTGATGGCGCTCTAAATGGAAGATATTTGGCAGGATGATGAACGTACAAGCTAGAGATGCTGCAACTGAGGGATGCCACAGAGGCTGACCTGGGCTAGGAAAAACTAGAAGAAAAAAGAGCCCTCCTGTCACGCTTCTCAAATAAAGGTATATGTTAGCACAAGTAGTATGTTTGCAGGAAGTAATTTATTTGTTGATTTCGAGTCTCAAGGTGTGAACACGTATGTGACAAACAGGTCTTGAATAGGGAAGAAAAAAAAGTAAACAATCGAGCACAAATGAAAAAAATATTCTTATTCAGATGTAAGTCTTATCAGGATTAAGTATTTTGTCCATGCAGGAATGTATTGTCCTTAGTTGGATTGCACTAAACCAATGATGAATTCCTGATTGATTTGTTTTCACTTTTACTGCGATGAAAATCCAGTCAATTTCAAGATTTTAATGTCCTTAGTTGTTTGCACTAGGCATTGAAAATATGGTCCAAGTTACAAAAAGAAAGGTTGCAAATTGGTCGAGGCTTGAGGTAACCTTAGTTGCTTTCACTAGGTTACAATGAAGGTTGTAGATTGGCTGAGACTTGAAATATGCTTAGTTGCTGTCACTAAGTCAAGGTAGCAGAAATAGATTCATAAATTTGGCTGTGGCCTGAATGGTTGATTGATCCTGATTTCCGGTAGGAGTACAATTGCTTTTTAAGTTGAAATGTTGCTATTGAAAGAAGGGTCCTGTGTTGGACTCAGTGTGCAAGGTATAGAGCAGAACTAAACGATATAATTCCTCAAGACGTGTTTCCCCGTCGTGTAATTACGGCGGTTCTTCAGGAGGATTGTTGGATGAATTGGTACTGTTATGGCCTAGGAGGAAGAAGGAAAAGGTGGAGGTCAAATATGGGGGAGCATTAAGTCTAGTGCTTCATTCGAACAATGTAACCCAATGCGATGACAAGTGTACAACATCTGATACTTACATGTTTGTGAAATAAATGTTGTCAATATGGTGAATTCTGCTTGATCAAAAGAAGTCTGTCATGGTCTTTAACTCAAAATATGGTCTGTAAAAAACATAAGTATTTAAGGATACTTATTTATCAAAAATGTCATATCAAAGTACTAACAGTCCAAAGTGCAGAACTGGGCATATGTTCGTTTTGTGCATAGAAATTATAGACCAGTTGCTTGTAAGAAAAAACTGAGATATATAAGTTGCAATTAGATTAAAAGTGTAAATGAAGTGATTGACCAGTAGGGTGGTCAAACTCGTAGTGAGTCAATGTTCTGTTAAATGGTGAAAAGACTGAATTGGTTTAAATGAGAAAATAAGGAAACAGTATGTTGCTTAGAGTTAGTGGCAGAAAAAGGTTAGACCTAGATCAAAGGAAAAAATGTTCTTACCGCTACGTCAGAATGGATGTCCTTCCCGTTCAGTTTCTGCTGCCCTACTGATGAGGTGCAGTGTTTATATAGTAAAAATTTTGCGTTAAAACGCATGCGCGATGACGTCACCCGCGCACACGCACTGTTGCAGTCTTTCTAATGATAAGGATGTTATGTTGATAGACGTGTGTTTATTGTTTGAATGAATGAGTGGATGTGAATAACACATCCACGGGTTTTCCAACTATTAGGTGAGTTGAGCTAAAGGGATGAATCTGTTAAATGTGAGGCACACGAGATGTACGGCCTGGTGATGGCTGTGATGGCTGTAAATATACTTGAAGATAGATGATGACAATAAGTATAAACATGGGGTCCAAAAGAAAAGGGGAGAAAAATATATGAGAATCATGGTAGATAGGATAATAGGATGCTGATATAGTGTGATCAAAAATTGAAGGTACAAGACATGCTCAATATGAGTGTGCTTGGACTATTGCATAAAAGTCCATGTGGGATAAAGTAAGGTTGACTTTGAAGGTGACTCCTAGCATCTTAGCTTTACTACATATATGGAAAAAGGTCATGTGCTTGAAAGAGAGCGCAGGTGAAACGGAGAGGGTGGTGGGGAACAAAGTGAATAGGAATGAATAAATTGACATGCTCCTGATATTGTTAAGTGGGTCTAGTCAAGAAGTTTTACAGAAAATGACATAGTTCCTGGTCACTGTTTAAACCAGTATTGCAGGTGTCCATCAAACAAATCCAGCGGGCTTCTTGCTGTCTTAGTTTTTGTTCCATAATGCCTCCGCGGGGGGCAGGTTTCATTTTGACAATTCAAAAGAATTAAATATGGTTGATCTGAGTTGGTTGATGTGTTTGTAGAAAATGGTGGCCAGTGGAGATCTTAAATCCTAATTGATAATTGCTCGAATATGTTCGCTAATCCTGATTTTAAGTTTTCTGATCGTGCTTCCAATGTATTATTTGTTGCACAGGCACTTGATGATATATATAACAAATTTACTGTTGCAGTTAATTAATTATTTGATGGTATAGAGAGTGCCATTGGGTTTGGTGACAGTAGTTCTTGCGTTGTCTGAATATTTGCAAATTGAGCATTGGCCGCATTGTAGCTTCCTTGTAATGGTTTTTGTAGCCACATATTGGTGGATTGGGGTTTTTGGCCGTAGTGTTGATTTCAAAGTGTGAAGGACTAAATTCATCCTTGAGATTTTTGGCTTTCTTGAATGTGATGGTGGGCTTGGCTTCCAACAAGGTCGTGATGTCAGGATCTGATTTGAGAATGTTCCAATATTTAGTGAGAGTTTTCCGAATGATTGAATTATTAGCACTGAAGTTTGTAATAAAGCTGATTTTCCTGTTGATGTTGTCAGTAGTGGGGTCGGTTTTCGGTTTGACTTGTAACAGTGATTGCCTTGTCCTCGATAGAGATTTCTTGTAACTGTTTTTGACAAGTTTGTTGGGTATCCTCTCATGATGAATTTCTCTACTGTTGTTTTGGCTTTGATGGTAAAGTCATCTTCTTTTGTGCAGTTCCTTTTTACCCTCAAGATTTCACCAAATGGTATGTTTCTGATGATGTGTTTGGATGGCTGCTGGTTGCATGCAAGATACTGTTGACAGCTGTGGGTTTGGTATAGAGTGTTGTGCATATGGTGTCATTTTCTATATAGAAGGTGATGTCCAAAATGTTGATGGTGGTTTGACTGTATTCCGTAGTTAATTTGAGGTTGTAGGTGTTATGATTGAGATAGTTGAAGTAGTCCTGAAAAGCTGGTATTGTTCCGTTCCAAATTATGAAGATGTCATCAATGTATCTGGCCCAAAAGATGATATTGTTGAGGTGAGTAAATGATGGATGTTGCCATCCGAATTCTATTTCAAAGTGTCCCATGTAAAGATTTGCATATGATGGGGCATACTTTGCACCCATGGCGGTTCCTTGAGACTGCCGGTACAGGATTTTGTTGAAGACAAAGATGTTGTTCTCTAATGTAAATTGTAACATTTCCAAAATCATGTTGTTGTGATCGTTGAAGGAAATGGAGCGGATTTTCACAGAAGTACTCAGTGGTTTTCAGTCCTTTATCATGTAGGATACTTGTATATAATGAAGTAATGTCCATGGTTAACAGCCAGTAGTCTTTATTCCAAGGTATGTTTGTTAGGGAGAATTCTCTGTTTAGGCTGAATTTCCTAACCTAGTGAGTCCCTCAGCAGCTTTGCTGGATTTCTGGAGTTTGTTTTTTTCTCCTGCCAAGAGTGAGACTCTTTTCTCCCACTCTTGGACATGATTTATGGTGTTCCTTTGACTGCTAATGTGTTTTATGGGCTATGGGGTCCTTTACTCCATAGGGTCTCATGTGTTTTTACTATGTGTGTTACACAGCACCCTCCGTGCAGTGACACAGGGGTGTCATAGTGACACCCCACCATAGACTCCATACCCTGGGATTGACTACTGTCTCCCAGGGCATGTAAAGTCACCATTGGCTTTACTAGTCCCAAATTATGAACAGAAACCATTACAAACCATCATATTGTGGACGTACTGGTCGGGGCAATTCGATTGCCCCGGGGTCTGTTAGTCGAGCGGGCACGTCTCCGTCCCCCCTGATCGAGTTTTGGCTGGTGGCAGTGGATACTACTTTTTATATTCGACCACGAATATATCCCTATGGGATTTTTCCCATTGTTCGAGGCTACCAACTTTAATTATTTAATTCTCATAGCCTCGAACATACCGCCGGTTTATTTATTTAATATTAATTCGCCGGTTGGTATTTTTTGCCAGGACTCGATTCTAAAATGGCGTTTGTGTTCTCTTCTGTGACTCCAACCCAAGTCGAGCCCTTTGTTCCACTTTTTGGCGGGCTTCTCCACAGAAGCCTCCAAAAGTGGTGCCACTCTGTCTGGGTACCACAGGGGGTGTGGGAGGGGGTTTAGGCACCCTGGACTGAGTTACCTTGGTAACTCAAGTCGCACTCTTGTGTGATTGGCCCAAGTCCGGCTCACCACTTAAGATGTTTGATTGACAGCTAGGCTGAGTGAATGGGGGTGTGCTGCATAAAAGCAGGACTTTGGGGACTGGAACTTCAGAAGTCGCCACAGGACCTGAGAATCCGACGAGGGAGAAGCTGAGCCGACCTACCACGACGACACCACCGGTGGAGCCCTGCGGAACCGACTCACCACTTCCCAACGACAGAGAAGATCTCCCGGCTGGAGAGGCTTCTTCCCCTGACTGGTGGGCACAACCAGTTTACCTTCTTTTCCTCGCATCCCAGGACGTCTTGTGGTCGAATTGCCCGTGCCAAGCACCCTGGGAACCGGATAGCCACTTACCACTGGACCGCGAATAAAAGGACCGCTCCTTTTACCTGAGAACTCTGCGGCTGGTTTCTTCCCTGGCTGTGCAACGGACTCCTGTCTTCCTCCCTGACGAGATCCTCTCTTCCCCCCGGACGAAGCACCGACTTACATCCGCTGCCAGGAAGAACTGCCCCCGCTGGAGTATTCTCACCACTTTAAGGTACCGTGTCCGCCAGGCCTCCCTTTCTAAAGATTGCTACAAGGTAATAATGATCCCTTAACCTTCTGGACTGGGCTGGCCGCCTTGACCATCTAACTGGTCCCTTTCTTTGGTCCAACTCTTTTTGAACCCCTTCAAGACTTTTGTGCACTGCAACCGTGTGACCTTGGACACATTTCGTTCTGATCTTCTTAAAGTGGATACGGCCTTCTGAACTCTAACTTCACGGTTTTACTTTGCCTTCCTCTCTTGTTGTGTTCTTGTGAAAGTGTTGGGATCTGTTTCAATTTATGTCTGCTTTTCTCTCCCTTTTTAAAACAAATTATTAGAGTGCCATCTGCGTTAAGCGCTCACCGCTGTCTGAAAATAAGTGGGGCTTTACTTAAGAATTGTCTAATATTCTTTTAAGGGAGTGTATATCTTTTAGTGACCGTGTTTTTGAACTGCTTAACATTAGTGCCTGTGTGTTTTACTAGATGTGGTTTTAAATAAATAATTATATCTCTTTTACACCAAGCTCTGGTCAGTGTTTACTTGTTCTACTATGTTCTTTTGACCTATGGTGAATACTCTGTATACTGCCTAACTCTTCTTGAGGGAAGTCCGACTGCTCAGCCACAGCTACCAAGTGAATCTGTGTGGTACAGACTGCTACCAAGTGGGTTTACTGCCAAACACCTGTAGTCTTAAATCTTTTGCAGTGGTCCCAGAGGGAACTGCACAGGTTTCTGCCTAACAATGTTGTCTGTGAGTTGAATGATGTGAGTGGTGTCTCTAATATAAGATGCCAGTGAATTCGCCAGGGGTTGCAGTTGGTGCTCTATATACTCTGAAATATGTTCAGTAATGCATACAATGCCATTTATGATAGGCCTGCTTGGTGGTAATTTGGTAAATTTCTTGTGGATTTTTGGTAAAAAATAGATCGTAGGTGTGATGGGATGGGATGTAATCATGTATTTGTATTCTTCTTTTGTTAGTAGTTCAAGGTCTTTCCAGTGGCTCTTCAGGATTTTCCATTTTTCCTCTATCTTGGAGAATGGATTCTCTTCGATTATTTTATAGCAGTTGCGGTCTTTGAGGTGTGTTAGGGCCATTTGTATATAGTCATCTGTTTTCAGTAGTACTATGTTTCCCCCTTTGTCTGATGATGTTAGTGATATCTTGATTATTTTTGAGATCCTTAAGTGCATCGAATTTGGGAGATTGAGATGTTGTTCTGTTTTGTCAGTTTGCCATTGTGGTTGGAGCTGTTGCTGATATAGATGTCTCTAAGTTCATTTTTAGCTACTTTACAGAAGGTGTCAATAACGTTTTCTGGAGGTAAATTCGGTGTGACCTTTGATTTGTCCTTGAGTTTGGTCTGAATTGCTAGTCCTGAAGCAATGTTTTGTTCCTCCATGAACTTGTCTACTGTGTACTGATCGTCATCTTCTGTGATGTTAATTAGATCCACTGTATATTCAACATGTTTGACAGACAAGTCCAATGGTTCAACAATATTCTTAGTGGTGCGTTTCTTAGCTTCCATATTCGCAAAGAATTTTTTCAATTTGAGTTTTCGCAAAACGTGTGTAAATAGACTACTGTGGAGAAGTAGTCGTAATTGCGGTCTGGGCTGAAGTTAACTCCCTTATTTAGTGCTTGAATGTGTGGTGTCGTTAATTCTGTTCCTGTGAGATTGATGACTAGGTTTTGCATTGGGGTAAGGGATTTTGGGATCTGGTCTGTACTCCAATTTTTTCTTGACTTTATGCAACACCCGCCTCTCTTGCCGCGTTTAGTCTTGGTTGTAGAGTCAAGATAGGATTTCTTTTTCCAGGCGTTCTTGGGTAGTTTCTCATATATTTCTGTTGTTGGAATTCTTCTAAAAAAGATGAGCCATGTACATTGTATTGTGTATCGTTCGTGGTAATTGGAGTTTCAGCTGTTGATGAATGAGGTAAGGTTGGTTGACTCGAGCTTCTGTCTTCCAGTTCGCTATCACTAACTGTGTCTGTGTCTGACGATAGAGGAGTGGCAGTAGGTTTGTTGGGTTTAGTGGCGTTGGATGGTCTGTTTCTTGACGCTGTTGTTGGTTTTTTATTGAATGTGTAGACTCTCTTAAATTTGTAGTATAGTTCGTCCCGTAGAAATTGCCTTTGTTTTTTGATTTTGATTTCTGTTGACTATTTGTCGATAATTTCATCTAGGATTTCATAATTTTTGAAGGTTTTTCCAGGATATTAAGTTTCTCAATGTTTTCTTTTATTTGAGTTTTCTTGTATCAATCGTACGTGCTTGGTTTTGTGATAGTTGATTAGTCTGTGTATCATTTCATTTGAAGTGGTTGTTAGTAGTTGTTCCCAATCTTTGATTTCTTCGATATCGTTATCCTCGAAAGGAGGGAAAATGCAGACTGAGTCCTCGTGGTATTCGTCCTATTTGAAGATATTTGTCCAGAGATTTTATTTCCCACCAGCAAGCTAGCTCTTGTTTGAGGAGTTTTTCTTGGGTTTGAAATAATTGCCTTAATGAGAGATTGTTGCTGCTTGGATTGACTGTGGGGGTTTCTGATAGACCCAAGAAAATGCGTTCAGCTTCTTCCTCTCTTTGATCATAGTTTCTCAGCATAGTAACGAAACGCTTCAACGGATGTTGAATAGTTGAGTGTAAGCCCTATTAGAGCTACCCACTGCTGGCGAGACTCAATAGTGAAAGAAAAGAAGGGTCAGCCTTGGAGTGCTCATCCATCCTATCCAGAGGACATATAAAGTCCAGACCCAGTTTTTTCCAGGCTTTGTCTGGAATTTCGATGTTTCTCATGGGGGCTTGTTTCGTGTATAAGCACTTATCACTGTCTGTTCAATGTCGCCATCCATGGCAGCCCACCAGTAGTTGTCTCAACGCTTTGTTGATGAGGATAGCCCCAAGGTGACCCTCATGAGACTTTTCGATAATGCAGTTATGTAGCCCTCTAGGACGAATTCATTTGTTAGCTCGCATGACAAATTTACCTTGTACATATATCTGTTCCGCAACTTTCCAGTATGGCTGTAGTGAATGATATAATCACCTTTCTTCTGGCCAACAGGAGGTTGAAAACATTCACAACGCTATCTATCATTGTCCTCCGTGGCATCGTACATCCACGTGTGCTCATCCAGAGATCCATCACCATCTTCTCTAAGATTATGGATGGATGCTACTATGCATTGGTTGTTCAAGAACTCTGTTGGACATTAACCAGAAGGCACAGGGAGTCAAGACAGGCAGTCTACCTGTTTGTTCTTCTATCCCAGGATGTGTTGTACTTGAAACGAGTACTCCTGTATCTAGGTGTGGATGGCTTGGGGCCTTTAGGTTGCAAAATGTGGTCTAAGGGCTTGCCATCTGTAATAAGGTTGAAATGTCTTCCACACAGGTAGTAACAAAAGTGTTTTGCAGCACATGCCAGCATTTCTTTTTCTATTCCTGAGTAGCTTGACTCTGCAGACATCAAAGCTTTTGATGCATGGGCCACAGTTCTTTCATCTTGGCCCTTCTGTTAGGTGAGCGTGGTACCTATGCCGTATGTACAGGCATCTGCTTTTTAAGTGATGTGGTTTTATGCGGGTGCACTTGTTGAGGGGGTGTCTTCTCAACATAACTCAATGAAAGCCCTTTCAGAGACAGAATTGTACAGATAGCTAAACATTTTTATTCTTTAGCCGGCTGGGAGCAGTTACCACCTGCCACAGATGTCAGTTAGCACGGCAAGGACTCCGAGCTTGTCCAGTGGGAGCGCACTTTTATAGAAAATAAAGCATTGCACAATAATTCAATTACTTCATATTATGCTAATTAGCATGACTAGGTGTTTTCCATATTTTCTAAATCACAAGACATGTTTTCGCAACTTTGAAACTAGAATACAGCAGTTCTGAGTGTGACACATTTGCTTCAGACTTCTTAGCACATTCTGTCCAAGACATAGATTAGATGCTGCATTTTTATTAGTCATCTCGTCTGGTTTATCGTTTCTCTGATTTTATGCCAGCTTCATTCTTAAGCAACATTGTTGAAAAATAATATATTCTGCTATTTAAACTGCTGAATCACTGCATATTGGCTTCTGCACAGGCACTCCCTTTCTGAGTTGCACACAGCACCATATTTCTGTGCTTCCATCATTTTTGATTTTCCATGAGAGTTGAGGCCTAAAGCCATGTGTAATGCATGATTTGATATTAATTTAGAAACAACTGAATCCCTTTTCTGTTTGTAATGGGCCTTATTCTGAAATGTTTTTCTAATGTCTATTGAGTGTGGGTGATATTTCTTATATCAGGAAGCTTTGTTCTATGTTTTGTATTTTGTGTGCAATGTAAGCATTCCTTTGTTTTATGTTGTCCTAAATAAATGTGTGTAGTGTCGCCTGGCTGCCTCAATGAACAATGCTTCTGACTTTTATAATGTTAGACAGGAAGCGGGGCACGTGCCCTAAATGACATTTTCATCTGCCTATCACCAAAGAAGGGGAAGATCTACTCCTCTTGAAATTCATAATGTCCTCTTTGATCTGCTCCAATGATGTGTGACAATCCTCTATCCATCGGACCCTTTTTTAAAAAGGTTCCTCATCGGACCTGTTTTGCTTGCAAAGTTTCTGACGAATTTTGCATAGTATTCAGATAACCCATAAATGATTTAGCTGTTCATTACCTTCAAGGGCAGTTGCTTCTCTGATGGCTGTCACCATGTCCGCCTTCGACGTGATACCTTCACCGAAAATGGTATATCTGAGGTATTCCACAGCAGTCACTCCAGAGTAGCATTTATCCCTGTGCAGATGTGCGATTTCTTTCAATATTTTGTCCATGAGGTGTTGTAAGACTGATGCTGCCTACGAAAGTCATACAGGTGAATTGGTGCACTATTAATGGCGTAATAAACCTGATACTTTCCTTGGATCTATCATGCAGAGGAACATGGCGATAAGTGGTTCTACTGTCTAGTGTTGAGAATCAGCTTGCATCTCCTATTACTGTATCAGTTCTGAAATGATGCCTGTCCACTTGGGCGCCCGACTCGTTTTACTCTCTCTATCACCTCCCACTGTTTCTGTCGCTCCCCTCTCGTGCTTCTATCCTCAGTCCAAGCCAGACCTCCACACTTGTATTTTTGGTTTTATTTGCAATGATGTGTGGCTTCATTGTAATTTTGTTAGTGGCTTCTTTCAGTAGGCTTTGCTGAAGTGAGTTTGTATTTTTGGTCACAGCTAAAGAATTTGGTGTTTATCACTTTAATTTTGAACTTATCTGGTTAACATGGCTTATAAATATACACTGCTACCTGAGCCATAACTTGGACTTTTTCTGCCACGTTGGGATGGAGGTCTGAGCTGGGACACATTTCTTTCCTTTGCCACATTTTGCAGAACAAGGTGAAGCCACTGGGGCCATTTAAAATGTCAGTACAGTGGTTCTAATGTGTAACACTTGATAGCACCAGATTTGTTTGCCATATACTAAACACATAGGGAAGTCCTTCCAAAATTGTTGAGCCACTCGATACTGAGGGTGCCTTTGACATGCCTCGTGGTGTGACTCTTCTGGACAGAACCTGATTTTGGCTGTAGAAAAAAAACATGGCCACAACTTTTTATGATGACTTGAGGCCATGTTAAAGTTGTTCTTTTCACATTTCCTCTTTTTTTCTTCCAGCTTTTTATGCCACTGTTGTCAGATGCTCCACTATCCCACCAACCCTTCTGGGTCTCTGAAACCCCACTGTTTCCAAACGGTGCCAACTGGGCTGCCCCAATTAACCCCCTCCACCCTACCGTAGACACTGTCCCAGCCGCTTTCCCACTTCGATGTACCCCCCCTCCCCCAAACCAGGTACATTCACTTTTGATGTAGGGGCATGCTCTTTATGTCCCCTTTTTCTGTATGTCTTCTGTTGACGATTCACAGAATGTAGTTATTTATTTAGTGTTCCAGTTCAATTGAATTTTTCACACAATTCCATTTATTGTTAAATACCGATACATTACATTCTAATAAAACCATACATTTCATCAGACCTTCCAGGATTTTGCGGCATGAAATGTCAAATTTTGCGGCACAAACCTTTATTTATTGTGGCATTTGTGCGGGACATTTTGTATTAACTGGAGGGTGTAAGATTGCCACATTGCAGGAAATAGGCAGAAATAGGCAGAGTGCAAGGCTACAGTAGAGCCAGGGTATCATTATTATGTATCTTTTGTGTTAATTTAATAGGAAGAGTCTCAAATGTCTCTGGCTTGGAAGAACAGTGTTTGATTTGGCTACATTTCTGGTTTAATGTTCATGCCTATTTAATAGTATTAACTAAATTGATCATTATCAATTGTAATGCTGAAAATATTCCCCTTCTATGTTCTCCAATCCCCCAAACACCCACACACCTCTCTTACCCACACATCTCACCAACTCTCATCACAGCTTACATTCCTCACATGCTATGTCACACTGTCAAGTCACAATTTGCACTGCCCAGCCCCTGCCACACTCCAAATCATACTCCCAACTCACACCTTACACTCTACAATTCCTTGTGCTGCTTCTGCATCTTGCTTCCTTTCTCCCATTCTATCACACACTTCTCATCTTTTTTCCCAATCTGCAGCTCACTGCCTCTTTCTGGCCAACCGCTTCCTCTCTGCTTTCTGGCTCACTGACCACACGCTCCCTCTACTTTCTGTACCTCTGCTCGCTCTGATTTCTGGCCCACCGCATCACTGCTTCCTCTGCTCTCTTGTGCAGCGCTTCCTCCTCTGACTCACTGCTATCCCTCTGCTTTCTTGCCTATCACTTCACATCTCACCCATCACTCTCCCTCTCTCTCATAGTGTAACCATTATTTTATTTTTTTT
This sequence comes from Ambystoma mexicanum, assembly GCF_040938575.1. Lineage (NCBI taxonomy): Eukaryota > Metazoa > Chordata > Amphibia > Caudata > Ambystomatidae > Ambystoma > Ambystoma mexicanum. The sequence goes on along the minus strand of NC_090932.1, from coordinate 1,472,638,436 downwards.
AAATGTAGATTTTGACCCAGTTCCTCAAATAATGGGGCATTTAAAAAAAGAACGGAGGATATGCTATTTTTAGACAACCCATTTTTGGAAATGAGCAGGTCACCTTATTCCAAAGGTGACTGGCGCATTTCCACAGGCTTGAGCTGTAGCGCAAATTGTGCACTGGCCAGCTGCCTTGAATGGTGTTCTGGGTTGTTTGACCGAAGTGTAATTATTTGCGGCGGAATTGACCGTAGTCAATTTCGCTGCGAATTGATTTGCACTTCAGCCAAACAACCCAAAATGTACTTTTCACCACCACTCTACCCCCTCCCCTACTTAACTGCTTGGTCGCTGCTGCTTCCCCTGCAACCCTGTGGTGCCAGATCCGTCCCTCTAACGTGGGTCGGATCCGACTCCGCAGGGTCCCTTTTTCGTTATTTTCTTTTTTTTCTGTCCCCGCCTCCAATTTTGAGGAAAAAGGGGAAAACCCTAGACCAAAAATACTGAACATGGGGAGCGGGTGACACCCCTGCAACCCATGTTCAGTATTTATATAAATCGATCGAATAGTACTGGACTAAATAGGTCAAATTGTAACATTTGATAGATTTTTGTCATCAAAATGGGCAGTACTTTGAATAGAATCGCTCTCCCAACAGTGTTCTGCAAGCTCCCAGCTCCTTTCACAGGGACAGGCCCTCCAGGTGCCTGCCGCTGTAAAATGCGACCGAAAAATGCATTTCTATCCTGTTTGAGGAACAGAAATGCAAGCAACACAGCAGCGGTTCATACCTTAAAAGAAATGCATGACAGGGTCAGGAAAGACCCTGTCATGCAATGGCAGCCCCACATCCCGTGCGCGTAGGTTTGCCTACAATTTCTGCACATTTAAAAGAGCATCTATGAGGGATGCGCTTTTAAATTGACAAACGCCACTTTATTTGATCAAGGAGGTGAAAAAGGGCATCTGAAAGAGCGCGCATATAAAATGTGCCCATTCATGTGTCCCTTGTGGATTGGGTTGCAATTTTTTGGGGCGCAAGTGATGAGTTGTGTTAGCGCATTTCATTTCTTGTGTAAAAAAAAAAGTTGAGAACCTGGCACCCTGAGTATTATTTTTTTAAAACAGTAATTTTTGCAGATTACTTAGAAAAAAAAAAGTTTTAAAAAAAAGTTTTTTTAAAAGATGCTGTTTTTGCACAAAACGGCCGTTTTTGCTGCATTTTGCGCAAAACGGACGTTTTCGCGGCATTTTGCGGGATCGCAAAATCGCTATAAGCTGGAGGGTCCGTTTCATTCACTTCTATATAAAATGTTAAATACTAATTTCCTAACAAATGTATAAACAAGTGTGCTAAACCACAGGAATTCATCCCTTATCCCGAAGACAAACTCCTCTCCCCCTCCCCTGTGAGGCTAGGGAGGTGAGCCTGCTCCGCACCACCCTCCCTAGGGTAGGGGTCGAGGCAAGTGGGACCTCACTGGTAGAGACTCCCCCCTTTGGCTACAAGGCCTCCCGATCCAGCGAGGAACTCCCTAGAGAACATGCCAATATCACCTCTTCAGATGTATATTATAATGATTTGGCTGAAGAAAATATCAGTATCTGCTATTGTGAATAGGAAACTGAATATTCCTTTTACTAAGGAATCCTTATTAACTGAAACGAAGAAGAGGACCTATGGGGGAAAAGAGAAGACATACGAGACAGAGAAAGGACTATGACAAAATATCGGGGAAGATCGGGGCTTGTGAGTTACGAATTGGCTCGCACACCAGCACTGAGTAGATGCTGGATGCTCTGCTTTTTGAACCACCAATAACGCAGGAATTGGACCATGATGCACAGTGTCTTAGGCGCCCAGTTACCTCAGGGTTTGGCGCGCGGTATAAATAAACTAAACTAAACTAAACAACGCGAATGAGAGAACCTGTTGGGTCCCAGCCTTTATTTCCTACAGGAGTGGATAATAGCCCTCCAAACCCCCAAGACTCGCTCACCAAACAACTTTCTATAGCAAATTGCTGAGCAGGCAAGCCCAAGGGTAAAGGGGAAGTGGATAAAATAACAAAGCCAGACCTCTGTTATTCGCCATTGCCGCCTTGAATCTTCACTGAAGGACACTGGAATGTCAGACCTAAAACAAGGTATTAAGTCATTCATATTTTTCTCTCCCTCTTGTGTCTACTCAACTGGCACCCTTTGCTTCTTGCTGCCAGACTTTTTAAGGAAGGACTGTTTTCTGCTGATTCCTTCCTATCTCAAACCTCTAGGAGTGAAGCACCACAATGTATTTAACTCTTCGCTCCAACTCCAGCTATGTTTGCTTGTTCTCTTCTTGCTCACAGAAACTGGGTCATGACTTTTGTTAATTTGTAGTTCATGAAAAGAAAACTGAAAGCTTTCACCTTAGTGAGGTAAAATGTAGACGTCTCTTCAAGAAATAAACTATATTACATACAGATTAGGCAAGGGTTCTCACTCGAGCTGCATGTGATGCAATATCACCTCTTGCTGAAAGCGCGAGATGCATTTTGTAGTCCCTCACTGCGTTGATCGGTGCTCCGAATGCTGCATACTGAAAAGCTGGTCAATGTCACCTCAGCTGAGCTGCGGTTCTCCAGATGAAACATGTGTAACGCTCAGCTCATGATAAGGTTGTTTACTCTAAAGGCATTTGCAGCGGAATGAAACAAATCTTTTTGCTTGAGGCAAACGCTGCTGAATCACACGTGCACACATCAACACCAATCGTTAAGGATGTGCTTCTATTCCTATGGGTAACACTTGCAAGAATTAAAGTGGCTATGTTGCAGTTCTGGAAGTGCGATCGTTACATTTGTTGCTACACCAAAAGAATGGGTTTTAGTCTTAACTTCAGCACATAACACTGCTTCAATATTTACATTAGAATGCTTTTTAGTTTTAACTTTAGATAACTATAAACAGTTTCACACTTCTCTATCCTTCCTTCCTGCTGAAGTCACTTGCTTTTTTGAAGTAATCTGCTCTCCTATAAGATGACTTGTGAATTCTAATGGTTATTTTCTGACGTTTCCTGTAGTTCATTCTTAAGAGCTCACACCGCTGTGACCTACTCCGGGTCCTAGTTGAATGAAAGGCAGTTTAGAATCCTTGACAAGATTCCAAATTGCCTCACTGGAGCCACCCAGCCAATCAGCGCTGAGTGTCACCTTCTCCATCTTGCACTGGGAACACTTTAGTCTCCGAAAAGGAATGTTAAGAAAAAATGCTTCAAAAGTATGGCATTTCCTAAACCGAAACTACAGACTCAAAAAGCACCACCCCCTTTTGCGCCTTACTCCTGCGTTGAGCACCCTCACCCTTTTCCTAGCCGGTAGACTGTAGGGAACCCTGACAGTAACAGAGTTGGACATTGCTGCATCCTAGAACCTGGAAATGGAACAAGGAGCGTGGTAGCCGTGACCACAAGAAACTCATTGTAGATCAGGGGTTCATTAAAAAACGCTAATACCACTCAAGAGAAACAGTTCAAACTGGTAACTGAGAGGCTGGAATGCCTGTAAATAAGGCGACATGAGGGAAGATACGTGAAGGAAACATCAGAGGCCAACCTGACGAACCCAAGTGATGAGCAGGAGAGAACAGAAAACCTGGTGAATTTATCCCTACCAGCCACAGGTAACAGGAAGATGGAAGGTGGACAGAGAACCCTTCTTGTAATGCTCATACTTGTCTCAGTACCGAAAAACAGACTAGAATATTAAAATCCAGTGAAGCGATTGAGGACCCTTATTGGAATACTCATACTCGTCTCAGTACAGGAAAAGAAACTATAACCTTTTTAAAAAAATGTTTTTATATTGTTGGCTGACTAGATCATCCTTTCAATTCAAAAGTTATACATACAAGAATTTCTCTTTTACAAATTAATCATACAAAATCATGCAGAATTTCACTTCATCACATTACATAATTAAAGACAGCATACAAGATCAAAGAAAAACAATAATTACAGAGATGAGTTGTCGATAAGCACTAAAAATATGCAAAACCAATTAACAGTTTTCTGAAGGATTCGATCATAAAAAAAAACCCAACTTTCATTAGTTTAAAAAGATTTTTTTTTAATAGAATGCAATCGGTGCTATTCGTATATTCAATTCTAGAGCTCATATAAAACTTAAAAGAAAAGACAACTTATTTGCACATTGAGTTGTTATATGTAGTGGTGCTCTGAGTAAGCACTATATACTCGCTATAGTTTATCACATTTTGCCACATTCTCATACTTAGTGGTACCTTCAACAATTACCAAACAAGGGACCTGTAGTTGTTTTAGGTCCCCTTGAAACATTTATATATAACCTTTGGCAAGTCTATCAACTGTACGGCCCGTTTGTTCTTCTATTAAGATGCATTCAATTCAAGGGTATCTAGTCTATCCATCGAAATGAGTTTCCTCAAATTAAAATCCAACAAATTATCCATTGAAATGCATTTCCATCGAAAAGCATTTCCATCAAATAATTTTCGTTGGATTTTAGGGTTAGGGTCAGAGTAACGGTTACAATAGAGTTAGGGGGGATGACCGTGGGGGTTGGGGGGACACCCAATAAACAAACACTAAAACGTTACATGGAGCTGGCCAGTGCCGAAATACTTTAAACATTTCAGCACTGGACAGCTCCATATAATATGTTAACGTTAGGTGTGTTTCATTGAATTTCCATGCAAACAATGTGAGGTGTTTATACAACAAAACCCTTTTCGATGAAAGGGTTTTGATGCATAAACACTTTGCATTGTAAGTATGGTAATTCAATGGCAAATCTTTTGTTGAATAAGTTTTGATGCATTCCATCTTTGATGGAATTCATTCGATGGAAAGACCATAAACCAATTCAAGGCCCTTTAGAAATTGAATGGTAGCAATTCTAATAGCAGGTTTATTTGTACCAAATATGTTCTGCCATGCATCATCAATTGTCATGAGTGTATAGCTATTAAACAATCGTTTGAAACACTCATTGCGCCTCTGAGTTAGAGAAACACATTCAACCACCACATGCCGCAAAGTTTCCTTATGGTCTTTGCTTTGACAAAATCGACATATATTTTCTTTAATATTCAGCAAACCACAACTGGCAAGAATATCCTTTGTTTGCCATAAATTCAATCTAAATCTTAGATATTGGTTGCGAAAATATGGAGAAGGATATTTTGTTAAATATTCCACCATGACTCCGAATTTTTTGTGGCCAAATAGGAGAGGATTGAAGTCCACATAACACTTGCATTTGTGTTGAGTCATTATCCAATCATATTAACCTGTGAAGCTTATAAGAATTATTATTGGAATACTCATGCCAAGAAAGAAGAGTATGTCAAATTGATGTCTAGAAAAGTGAATGAGAATCGTTATTGTGATGTTCATACTTGTCCCAGTGAGAGAGAGGAAAATATCAAAGTACTACCCAGAAGTGGGAATGTTAACGAGTATTGGAATCTTCATACTCAGATTTATCAAGAAAGACTAAGTAAAGAAGAGGGACCAAGAACCAGGGAAAGTATCAAAGGAGAGATGTATAAATGTTTGATAACACTACCAGAGGAAAGGAGGAAAACCCCATTGATAAAGATAGTTACATGGAAAATAAGCAGGAAATCGAAAACTAAAAGAAAAGGAAGGAAAGCCCACAAAAATACTGAATGAACTGTGTAAATTAATAAAAGTAGTCACCAGAGACTATTTGAAGATAACTTACTGAAGTTGAAGTTTGCAATAAGTGAACCTACCAGGAGAAGAGCCATTCTCTGGTCTTTAGTTATAAGGTTATTGGTGGGTCAGATTACATTGGTTTGGATGGTGGACAGATTATTTGGACTTTTCACTGACTGATGAACACCTTGGTTAGTTTAAGTAGGGACACCTCATAGTATAAGAAAAGGTAGACATTTATAATTTTCTTTAAATAAACTACATGGAGAAATGAATCATCAGAGTCTGCATCCTTCTGACCCGCCACACCAGTCATAAAATCATATCACAGTAAATAACTCAATGGTTATAAGTAAATCTCCATACTGCTATATTACATTCCAAGTCGGCCATATCCTGTACCTATGTGGTACTTCTATTCACACTTTAATATCTTATCAACAATGTCCCACACCCTACTTAGGGAAATAGTTAATGGCATAGGATTACCTAATGGGCAACTCTTCAAAACCATTCTGATTTAGTATAGTCTAAATTATGGACACATTTTCCTAACCACAATACATATTCATTTACCATAGTAACACATTGAATTAGTAAATGCCTATTGGACCAGGTATTTTACACAGTCAACAGTTTCTTTGGTTTCTAGTAATACCTATTCTGGGGCCCCTAACCATCAAAGTGGGTAGTTTTATTCAATTTTAGCAACCTCAAGAACCTTCTTAGTTTAGGCGACTGTCACTGCACAAGCTAATTTTGCATTCCCCAAGTGAAAAATACAAGTTGCTAAATGTGCTTAAGGTCTTTAGGCGAGTGGTATGTTCATGGTTGTTTATCCAGTCCCACTTATTCACTTTTAAAATTAATTCTACTCTTAGCTTCTAGAAGCCCTGTTCCCGTTTCAGTTCCCAACCAAAATGTGTTAAGGCTTTGGATGTGCCTGCTTTTAGTGTGGCTCCCAATAGATTTAGCACCCGTCATTGCTTTATATATAAAAGACCATCATTTTTTTATTTTTTTTAATTTTTTTTAGTAAAGCTTGACTCTTCTATGAGCGAGCCATGGCCACGTTTGCGGCGTGTATAGCCTCCATTGGAATGCCATTCACCAGACCCACCAGTTTCCTCCAAATCTTACCTTTTAATATGTTGAGTCATTTATAATTATAAGCATAGCTTGCCTCCAATCCATAAGTAATTGAGGTCATTAAGCTCTGTTTACCCACCAGAATTATTCCTTTGAAACTGTATCCAGCTGTTCCCATAGCAAATTTCTTCAATACGCTAATAGAGGAATGTGCCTTGCGTTGTTTCATTTCTTCAAGTTCTTTAATCCCATTATATTGTCAGACCATGTATCCCAAGTAGGCATATGTTTTCACAACTTCTACGGGATCTTCTTCTATGAGGATTGTTTGAGTCATTTTTTGTGTGCATCCGAAACACATATATTTTGTTTTACTGATGTTAATTAACATCCTGTTTGCTTTTGTATAAGTGTACAATGCCTTTGCACTTATTTTTAACCCATTTAGAGTTTGGTCTAAAATAATATTAGCGTACGCAAGCCAGCAAATATGTCTACTTCCGGCTTTTGTTGGGATACTGCTGACATGGGCTAAAGCTACCGGAAGATCCGATGGGTAGAGAATGATCAGCATGGGGCCAAAACAAAGCTTTGTTTCAAGCCTCTGTGTGTGGCTAAATCATTAGTAAATAGCCCCATGCTGTTCAATCTCACCTTCACACTCGTATCTTCATGCAATTGTGTTAGAAGAATCAGGGGCCCTTGCGGTTCCACTTTGCCAGTTTTTGCCACCGGCTTTCCCGTACGACAATGTCAAGAGCTAACTTGAAATCTACGTACAAAGTGTATAATGGAGGTTTCTTTCTATCTTGTGCTGCCTCAAAGTATTTGATTTCCAAATATTATGTGTGCTAGATGACCCAGGCCTAAAACCTGTTTGAAATGTATTTAATATTTGCACAGTCAATTGTGCAGTTCTTTTAAGACCCAGGTTGGGGAAAACCTTACTTGATACATCTAGTAATGAAAGTAATATATAATTACTCGGTTGAGCATAGACCCTTTTTTATGTATGGGTATTATTGCACAGAATAAACACCAATGACCTTCTTCCCCTATTGCCCTTTTTTGGCCTTAGTGAAAAGTAGTGTTCAGGTGCACTCCAAATAATGTGAGAGAAAACTTTCAATAGTCGAATACAACTCTTAAGTCTTTTCAATCACTATATATAGGTGCAGGAGAGGTCATTCTGCCCTGACACATAGGCATAAACAAATACAAAAGAAGAAGGTATCCAAAACATTAGATAACGCTGCCCATGCACACCTTAGTGTTTGCGTAGTGCCAAGTGTGAGAAACCTGAAGGTGTCTCCCTAGCTAGTCCCTGGGGATCTGTCATCCAGGTGGCCAGGCGGGCATAATTATTGGGTCCAGTTCCTGGGAATGGACTGGTGAGGGAGGATCATCTGGATGGGGGTCCTCGGGGAGTGGGAGTGGGACTCCCACGGGTGAGACACAATATCCCCCTTCTTTCAACACCTTTTCCCCATCCTACCATGTAGGACATTCAAAACGACTGCCCCTCCCTTTTCTGATATGAACACTTTCACACGACAGACTAGAGAATGGAACTAACACCAGAGCCGTTTACCTGACAGGTCCCAATACAAGTGTCAGGCAATTGAACAGAGTCACACACACACACCTGACGGCCCTTTCCTTTCCCCCCAGTGATAAAAGGTGAAGGAAGAGTGCACAGTGGGAGCATGGCAGACAGCACCATGAGACGGCTAACCAGGTGCGGCTGTTCAAGGGAATGAGAAGGGTGGCGGGAAGCGAGAGGGTGGCGAGGAGAGAAGTGACTTTTTCGTTCCAGACCTGCAGAACCTTCGTGGAAGAGAGCCTGAGAATGCGGATAATAGCACAAGTGTCTTGCAGCAGATGTCAACTATACACAGGGCATGTCAACGCTGATAAACGGAAGTGAGGGAACTCCTGCTACCATGGAACCAGACTTGACTCCAGTTACGAAGAAAGTCAAGCGGTTCATCACATCCGGTGAGTCGAGGGGAGAACCGATAAGAGCTGGGCTGTGGTGAATAAAAGTTGCAAAGTGGCAAGATTAACTGAGTTCAATGAACTGTGAAATTGTTGAGGGGAGATCAGCTGCAGAGGGAACCAACACCACGTTAGTGTCACTCTGAGAGACTCTGGTCAATCCCTGTTAGAGTGAGTGAAACTACAGAAACCAGAAAGCCGTAGCAGAGTCACAGGTAGAGGTCAAAGTGGTCATGCTGCATGTCTAACAAAATCCTTGTACAATCGAAAGACTTGGATCTACAAATACATTAAAGTAAGGGAAGTGAATACTACATGGTGAAAGTAAAAGGGAAGTGAATCCCGTGAACATTGAGAGTAAATATGAATGTGAAAGTGGCAAGAGTGAACCCAGAAGAGGGGTACTAACGAGAAAGGGGCAAAGTTGAAAAGTCCTTAGAAACAGGGTGTTGACAAAGGTTACGTAGCCAAGGGATGTCCACCAGAACCGTTTAAAAAGGCATTGGTAATTAAGAGGGGTCAGCGTCCAGAAGAGGGGGGACGCAGCAGTGAGCCATTATCTCCCTGATCAAGTGAACCTGAGAAAGAGAGGTTCACAGCAAACTGTTTGAAAAGACATTGAGAAATCAAGGGGAGTGAATCCCGCTAAAAGGAGCAAACAGGAAAAGTACACCGTCTTGTTGTTTGTTTGAAATCCGAGCCTGACCGAGGGAGAACCCAGGAGACACCGTAAAATGGGAGAAATACACTGGCGCGCTTGTCATTGAGGGTCCGAGCCCGGCAGAGGTAGATTCAGGGGTGTAAAGCTAAAACCAAGAAAAATCATGAAGCAGAACTTTTATGTTAGTTTATTGTTTTTCTCAGTAAATCTCAGGCCCTCGGGGTCAGGAACCCGCAGCCCCAAAGGCCTTGATATTGAAAGGGTCAGCGCCCAGAAGGCGGGGACCCCAGGGTGAAGCCGTCACCCAACCTGAACTGTGAGGGAGAACTTTGTGTTTGTTGGTGAATACATCAGGCTTGCACAGGCGAGAGACTTTCAAGAGGGTCGAGACTTGGCCATCCACGGTCCTGATTACTGTCATTGGAACTGTGAACTTTTGCTGGGAAAGCTTGAGTGTGTACTGTGCTCCAAGCTCCCATTTTACCTTGTGCACAAAACGTGGGGAAGGGGGTCCCACGCTACCGCATCCTGACATGCTATTTACGAACACTTCTTTCTTTTCCTGAAAACTATCCCACACCCTTTTTTGTATTAGTTGTGAGGTTTGGCAATAGGTTTCTTAGTATAGACCCTTATTATTTGACTCAACACCACCAGGACTGCCTTATTTTTCGTTTTGATGGTTGACGCTTGTTCCCATCTTAGATTTAGGTTTAGATTGGGCGTTTTTCCAACCTGTATACAGTCTAAATAAACACCCCTGAACTGTGATCACTTGTGTCTGTCTTTACTGTTGTCACCATGAGTTCCTCACACAAGCAAGAAATGTAACAAACATTTTTACAAAACATTCAATTTCACAAAACGACCACACTTAATAACTCAATTGTCCAAATGATAGATGGCTTCCAATATTCATGAATTTCCGAAAATGTATTATCTAAAACAATGATTCTCTCAAAGCGTTCCAGGAAAGATTTCCCTTTTATCAAGAGTGATTTTGAAATCTGTTAATCAGTAGAAAATATAAATTTAAAGGGGTATATTCCCACATATTCATACATAAACACTGCTGTGTAGCCTCAAAGTAGATGGCATCTTGAAAGAAATATGGGAAAACAAGCCTAGCCCAATATATTAAAGTTTCAAACTGATTCCTAGTGTTGCACATGTAAGTTTATACAAGTCATTGGAGGTCATTACGAACTTTGAGGTAGCCATGCCGCTATTTGCGGCATGGCTACCCCCATTCCGGGTACCGGGTCCGTGTTCCTGGAATGGGGAAATACGGGGCTATTCCGACCTTGGAGGGCCCGGTATTTCCCCATTCCAGGAACCCAACCCCATTCTCATTGGAGCCCCCATAGGGCTCAATGGGAATGGGGAGCATGCTAACAACGGGCCCGTTAATAATGGGCCTGTTGTTAGTAATAACGGGCCCGTTGTTAGCATGCTGGACCACTCGCGGGACCCGCTAAGGACGCCTGGTAAAACCAGGCGTTCTTAGTGGGTCCTGCGAGCGGAACTCCGTAAGGAGGCGGTAGGGGGTTAACGGGGCCGGCAGCTCTACCGGCCCCATTAACCCCCAACCGCCAGGGTTGTAATGACCCCCATTGTCAAGAAAAGATGACCAAATGGAATAAAAAGATATACCTCAATCCATTCCACAAAGAGGAAAATAGCTGTAAAAAGGAATGTGAGAAGTCAGGAATGAAACTCGGACACAGTTTAAACATGGTTTTAGCTGAAGACTTTCATTGATAAATAAAAGGGGTTGGGAAAAATGCTTTGTTGTCCCTGCGCCAGAGGCGTTTCCCTACCCAAACTCAGAACTAAAGATCTGTCAGTTTCAGAATGTCCAAAACAAAACCGTCCTGTGTACAAAGTACTATTCTGACCCTCACATTCTAAGGAAATACATTTTAAGGTGAAAAACCAGTTAACTGATTTTCATGTCGGCCTGAGGAACAGATTGCTTTAGCGAAGATTCTGAGGTGGATTGTTGTGCTTCCTGGGATTGTGCATTGTGGTTAACAATCGACCAAAAATGTTGAGCTTGTGTTGGCAAGAGGGCTTGGAGCATACTCTGTCCATCATGTATATTATGTAAAATACGTCGTTCCCGCAACCAATATCTATATCTGTTCTTTATCTTTAATAACATTCTCCTCGTAACCTCGGTAATGTTTCCTTCCCCAGATTCAAAGCAGGCGTTTGTATCCATCCTATAACAACGTTGCAGTGATAAGGTTCTTCTTGCTCCAAAAGTCTCCCACTTAGACTTTCAAACTATTCAAAAGAAATTACATCTCTTTGTTTCTCCCCTTGTATGAAAGAGTTCAATACAACTTCTTCTCAAGAGACACTTCCACCGTTCATCTTTAGCAATAGGGTTGCTTTGTTAGGATTGTTTCACAAGATAATGTGGTGGTCTTAGCCACTTCTTCTCAGTCTTTAACCACAATATAGTACTTCAACAACTTCTACCTGGACCACTCACTTGCTAGGTCTACCACTACAAGGTCCCTAGCCCTGGTGTACTCTCCTGCGAGGACTAAAAGCATCTAACACTATTCGAAGTACTTCGGTGGTAAAGTTCTCTTCAACAATTTTGTTAAGTCTTTTGACTTTCAGCAATGAAACATTCTTCTGAAAGGACATGAGACACATTGATGCTGTTTATGCCACATGCAATGCAGATTATGCTCCTCTCCTGAATACTTTGTAAGGAGGGCAGCCTTTCTGCCACTGTTGCTTTCCCTATATTACATCAATCAATTGCAGAAAATGACTTTTTATCACCCTTGGTCTTCTTTGGCTTAGACAAATCGTGTTTGGGTCTTTTATCAAATATTGTTTCTTCTTCACGTAAGCAATAGGGGTTACAATTCTCTTGCTTCTGAATTGCCCTCTCTTGGCTTTGGCAATATTGTTTCTTGTAGTGTTTATGGCTTTCCATCAATATTGCCTCCTTTTCGCATAGGCCATTATTTCGATCTTTGTAATTACAGTTGTAACCTTTCTGTCTTTTCCCAGAGTTCTTATTCTGCCACTTAGTTTTGTATCAGTTTGACATGTACAATTGTTTGTAGTTTTCCACTTTTCTCTTCTTTTCATTATTTGGGTATTCCACATTTGCACTGGAGGCCAGCGGACGATTACAGAGCGTTCTGCGTTAACATACTATTAGTGAACTCACTGGCTGCCGCATACGTGTCTGCTCAGTCTGCCTTCTGCTTCTTCTGCTCTCCGCTACATGGTAGCCTGCAGTCTTCTGCCCACGGCGGTCGGGAGAGAAGCGTTATTTGCTCCAGGTGTGCTCCGTTGCTCGCTTGCCACCAGAGTACTACTTGGTTTCGGAAAAGTCTTTTGAATTTACGCTTCCCGCCATGCAGCCTCTGCATACAGGGTCATCACGATTAGAGACCCACATGAAAACTGGCATCTGTTTCACAGCTAGCGGCGGTCCCGTCCTTTCTGTTTCCCTTCAATCTCTGCTGCCATTGCAACGTGGAGTCTCAACCTGAACTCCACCTTCTGATTCTCCCAACGGCCTGCACCTGAGGGAGTCCTTTATATTCACCAGATTCTCTCAGGTGTGGGTCATTAGATTAATTAGACTGCACCTTGCAGTCCAATGCCTCCAGATCCCTCTTACTCATCCCAGTACTTTGGGCATTGAGGGACTTGAAGTCCCAAATGGTCAAATGGCTTTTCTCTTCTACAAATTCTACTTTACAATATGACATTGAGATTCTAGGTGAAGAGCTTCCACAGGGACTGTTGTAGGACGTCCAATAAAGACCTCATCAGCTTACTCTCATTGTTCTAGCCATTTTACCTGATGGCTTGCAAGCACTTCCATCCCGTACAGGATACTGGTACTACTGCCTTCCTTTAAACCTCCAGATCTCTTTCAATGGGGATCCGCTAGGGGGCGTGGTGCAAGATGGCCGTGGGCTAGTGGAGCTCCTGACACCTCGGAGACGAAGCCACATAAAAATGCTGGAAATCGCAGGCAAATTCTAACACAAATGAAGGAGAGCTAAGCGCTCACCACCAAGATCCAGAGGAACCAAAGCGCAAGAAAATCGTGCCCGAAATCTGAACCGTTCAGACCGGTGCTGTCCCAAGTCTACGGCTCCTGCAAAAGCCTGCCAAAATTAGCTCACCCAGCCGCCGGGCGCCCGAGCACAGCGATATGAACTGACACAACCAGGCAAACATTAGCTATGAAAAACGGAGGCGCAGACCGCTACAGATAAAACAACACTGCAGGGGGCAGCACAGGGCTCAGAAGTGGCACCACGACCCACCAACTTGGACGATAACCCGAGGAGGATTGAGCGCAACGGGTCGAACGGGCATGCAAAAAGAAGCCGCACCCTAGCAGCAGAAGAACCTACAGCCCCCACCCCGCCCAACCAACCAAGAAGTTCCAATAGGAACAAAATGGAGATGGACGTCCAGACACAGTTGCAGACCATCCTGGCGGAAATGCAGATCGGGCAACGGACCCAAGAAGCAAACACCGTACTGGACATCAAACGTGACCTGCAGGATGTGCAAACCCGTCTGGCTGCCAAGGCAGAGCGTATCACAGACAACGAACAACGGATCAGCATGGTCAAAGACAACCAGACAACAGTGGAGACGGACTTGGACGGGGTGATCAGAGAAGTGCAAAAACTTGGGGAGAAAATAGAGGAAAATCGCTCCCGCCGGTAAAAACTATGGGTGGTGGGTCTTCCCGAGAACGTCTAGGGAGTGAACTTCGAGACCTTCATCCATGACTTCCTACGAGACACCCTCAAGATCGAGAACACACGAGAACTCATAATCGAAAGGGCACACAGGGCACCAATTCCAAAACCGGCACCCGATCAACGCCCACGTATCATAACGATGCGCCTTCTCAACTTCCAGCACACGATGATGATCCTGAAGGCCTACAGGGCGGCATGTCGCATCAAAATAGGAACTGCAGACATACGCATTTACAATGACTACTCGATGGAAGTCTCCAGGAGACACAAAGGATACAATCCGATCTTTGAAGCATTGAAAAACTGACATCCGTCCACTATGTGAAATTTCCAGCAACATGGTGTGTTCAACATGACAAACGGTGGCACAGCTTCGAGGACCCGGAGACAGCATGGCGCTTCATCCAACAGCATGACATAGTCACCACAGACTTTGAACGAATACCACCAGAGACCCATTGACCAGAATGATACAGCCCCCCCCCCTGTCGTTAGGATGGGCCACAATCAAGTGGAAAATGGCACAAAAACAGCCTATGCCCTAAAGGATGGGAACCAAAGCGCTGACAGTGCTGGGCCTTACCACTAGCAGATTACACCAACCGCTAACAACTCTACATGCCCCACGAAGGACCAGGCCAGCTTCTACCCTCTGGATCCATGCACCAGGCGCTTCAGACGCTTCCCCTTCAGGATGCCATGCACACACAAATGAGCCCAGGATGATTGGCTAATCAGGGCTCGTTCATCCGAACAAGCCCAGGAACATCTCAGTATCACCTGCCTCTCCCTTCACAGACAGGGCTTCTCCCTCAATTACAAGTTGTCCCATATGATACCATTCCAAAGACTCCAGTTCATTGGAGCAGTCCTGGATACTTCCTCACGGAAAGCCTCACCTCCCGAGGTGAGAGCTCAGCACATTCAGCAGATGTTAACAAAATTCCAGAATGCCCAGCATCTTTCGGCCTTCGAAGGTATGAGGTTGCTCAGTCTCATGGCATCCTGCATTTTTCTGGTGCAAGTTGCCCGTTTCAGAATGAGATCCCTTCAATGGGCTCTGAGGACTCAGTGGTCCCAATTCTCTGGGAATATGTCAGACCAACTGCAAGTTCCGAGCATAGTGTTTCAAGACCTTCTATGGTGGGCTTGCAAAGACAACCTTCTCAAAGGAGAATCTTTTTGGCAACCATGGCCGCAGTTAATGATAGTGAGGGAGCCCACACCACTGAACTGACAATCAGCAGTCATTGGTCTCCATCGGAGTCCAAACTACACATCAACCTGTTGGAGTTGAGGTCAATCAGGCTAGCACTGAAGGCCTTTCTGCCATCTGTACATGGAAAGAACGTCCTGATAATGATGGACAACACAGTGACTATGTACTACCTCAACAAGAGAGGAGATGTAGGGTCACTACCACTGTGCAGAGAGGCAATGCAGCTCTGGTTCTGGGCAATACAAGAAGGAATTTCTCCATCAGCAGTTCACCTAGCCGGCGAGCAGAACACAGTGGCGGATGCTCTGAGCAGGCAGGGCACAGTCTCTCACTAGTGGGGAATAGCTCAGGAAGTCCTTCAAGAGATCTTCACCCTTTGGGGAACCCCTCAAGTGGATCTGTTTGTGATCGGTGCCAACCGGAAGTGCGAGCAGTATTGCTCTTTCCCCCAAGAGGAGCTCTAGACTCATTTGTGGTGGACTGGGAGTTTCCACTCCTGTATGCGTTTCCTCCAGTCCCCGTCATTCCTCACGTGTTCGAGGAGGTTGAGAAAGTTTGGGAAATCCATGATCCTAATTGCTCCGGATTGGGCCAGGAGGACGTGGTACCCAGACCTTCTGGACATGTCCATCTGCCCTGCAATACGTCTTTCACAAAGAGAGGCTCTTCTCTCGCAAGTAGAAGGTCGGGTTCTCTGTCCAGAGGTCAAAACCCTCCACCTTCATGCATGGTTTTTGAAAGGCTGAGATACAAGGATTCGGACCGCCCGGATGACATAATGGATAACTTGCTTTCGGCCAGAAAGCCAGCAACCAAATCCTTGTACCGTGCCATTGGAATAAATTCAGTAACTGGTGCAAGGATAAGAATGTGGATCCATTTCAGTGTAGCACACCTATAGTGCTTTCTTTCCTGTTGCATTCAGCCAATGTGGGGCTCCAGATTGGAACCATAAAGGGATACCTGGCAGCGCTTTCCATTTTCAAGCGCTCCTCAAAAGAGGATTCCTATTTCAAAATCCCCTTGATTGTACAATTTCTAAAGGGACCTACTAATGTATACCCTCCACCTCCATTTAATGTACCTGTTTGGGACCTAAATCTTGTATTAAAATTCCTGTCCTGTATCCCATTGATGCCTTTACATTCATGTCCTTTAAGGCTCCTAACATTGAAAACAGTTCTACTTATCGCAATAACATCAGCCAGCAGGGTAAGTGAGTTGCAAGCTCTTTCTTGCAAGCCTCCTCATTCTACTTTCTATAAAGATGGTCATCCTCAGGGTAAAACCATTGTTTTTACCGAAGGTAGTCTCCCCTCCATTCGCTCCATGATTAAACTGATTGATACTCCCACCTCCAAATTGTTTCTGCTTTGGGAGTCTATTATAAGATGAGGAAACGTGGGAAGATACAATCCATTCAAAGAAAGTTTCTTACCCCTGTTAAGGTTCTTTCGATTGGATGTACCTCCCGCGTATTCCTCATCGCCCCTACCCCACCGTACAATTCATGTGTGTTACACTCTGTGCTTTCTGAGAGCCCAGGTTCTTGGGTACGCCTTGTTAATCCCTCGAAAAAAAGCACAAAGGAAAAAACAGAACTGAAGCCAACAGGTGCTACATGCGCTATTTATACTGACAATGATGTCTACGCTCGACAGAGGCCCTCTAGGGACATGGATGCGACAGTTTCGCACACAGCACCCTCTGTCGAGAGAACATGTTTTCCGAAGCAGCAAAGCTGGCGAGATACAAAATCATAAGATGAGGAATACGTGGGAGGAACATCCAATATAAAGAGCGTTAACAGGGGTAAGTAACTTGTTCTACTCTACCACAAGAAGGTTGATAATGGTGAAGTCATTGAGATACATGAAAATAAAAATAAGATGTACATTGAGTAAAAAGCTCTAAAAAAAAAGTAGCTAGCTGAAAACAGTGACACTCGAAAAACCAAGAGTTCACCAACCTGTAGCTGGAAAAATAAATGAGCCGATTTAGCAACCAAGGTAACAAGCGGCTCGATGGCGATAATTGTTGTAGAATGCAGAGATGTTTTCTTGCTAACTTTCAAGGTGTTTATAAACGCTTAGAAAAGTGTATGTGAGTGTGTGACATGTTTGTTCCCGCCCACCACAGTCACAGGTGCAAACTACCATTGATAACAGAGGGGGATGGATGTGGATGAGTTGAGCGCAATAGGCCCGGAACATAGTCAAAGGACACAGATATGTTGATTGCAGGGATGGGTCTTCAAAGGGGAGTCTGGAGACACTGTGGGCCCCTTTCCGAGTAGGGCGGTAAGGGATACTGGGCACCGGTATGGAGACTGGTGCCGGTAATCCCTTACCGCCCTACTACGAGTTCCCTTAGCGGGTCCCTCCTTTAACGCCTGGTCAGACCAGGACCCGTTAAGGGAAATCAGAGCCAATAACGGTACCGCAAATTGCGGTACCGTTATTACCTACTTCCCCATTCCCATTCAGCCCTATGGGGGCTCAAATGGGAATGGGGAATGTTTTTTTCAATGGGGACTTACCGGTCCCGCAAAGGTCGGACTACACCGGTAAGTCTCCATTGAACGAGACCGGTGCCGGTACCGTTATTGGAGGCAAACATGGCGCAAATAGCGCCATGACTACCTCCAATCTCGGAATGAGGCCCTGTGTCTCGGATAGCAATGTGGCCAATGGTCCCAATGCGAAAGACCCCTTTGAGATGTAAATTGTATTCAGCATCTGGTGCGTACTCATCCACACCCTTCCCCTTGTGATTGCATTGTCCCAGGTTACAACTGCATTTGGTAAGTGTAAGGGAGGCATGGTATCACAAGTATGACACTGACACAAAAGGTACAGTTTGTAAAACCTTTATTGAACTTCCAACGGGGTGGAGAAACTCCTACTTAGCCCTATAGCTAAGATGGGAGTAGTGTCGACCATTAAATAATAAATAAAACGGTCCTAGTTGAGTCCGGCAAATCAAAATGGCCTATGCTAACAAAAACCGAATGCCTGCCCTATATCTTTTACAAAAAGTGTGAAAAAGAGAATATGTATGCAAAGGAAAGTCGGTGTTCAAATATAAAGAATAAATGTCACTGAGTCAGCTCTCCTCCCCACGTTGGACTGCACGGACTAAGGTGGTCCCTGTAGGTGAGATGACGCACTCTGGTCAAGGCTCTTAACACAAAGGCAGTTCAAGACTTGGATCGAGGCCTACCTGGCCTTCCACTTCAAAGTCTTACTTTCCAGTTTACAAAACACAGTAAACCAAAATGTTCACGTGGGCCTCCTCTGTCGGGCTCAGACCTCTTAAAGCAAAAGTTCACTTCCGTCTCCCATAGGCAGGCTCAGACCTTTCACAGCAAAAGTTCACATCGGCCTCCCTCAGTCAGGTTCGGATCTCTTAAAGCAAAACAAAACACTTGTAGGGGTTCCCTTCCCCAAGCTTTATTCACCTCCTTTATGGGTTCCCTTCCCTTAACGTATTACACCTTCGGTCTCCCTCAGTCGGGCTCAGACTGTTTCCTAATGTCAAAGACTTGTGAATGTGTGTGGCATTTTTTTTATTTCAATAGACCTCAGCAGGACGACTTCGACTTTCCAGCTTTCAACTTGCACTCATATATTATTTGCCCCAGTGCTTCCTGGTCTGGGTAGTTCACTGTATTATGCACAAAAGTTGAACGTTCACCTTTTTACTCTCCCGTTTTCGTGGGGTCAATTTCGATCACCTCGCATTTACAGTTCATTCACTTTATCGCTACAAACCTTTCACAGAGACTTTCGAGTGGGTTACTTCCTTTCACCGGGCCACTCCGTTACTCAGTATCGCCGTCTTTACAGCTATTGTTACTTCAAGGTTCATTCTGAGGTCTGCCTTTGTTTGCGTCACATCCACAAGCATGCAGCCTTCAATTATGCGATATAATTTTGCCACTTCAATCTTTAGCACACAACAGTCTCACATCGCTTGCCAACTCACCGGCTGTGTGCGTTTCTTTCTTGTCTTTACTGTCTTTCAGTTTACGAGTCAAGGTTAGTACCACAGGCTTGGCATTGCTTCCCCAACTCTGCTGTGCACCTGGGAGGATCGCTGGCATCCTTGAAACACAATGCAGTCTTCTTGTTTGGGACTCTGCCTTCTCCACGTGTCTTTCGTGGCCTTTCAGAGGCAATGACCTCCTGCAGGGAACTTCTGGGGTTCTCCACCCATGGCTCTTGTCCCTCGGTCCTTTGCTCTACTCCAGTAAGTTCGCCGTCGACTGGAAGTTCTGCTCTTACTCATGATACACCTTGCTTAGAGTGTCTCTATGTTCCTCCTTTTATCCATGCGAGGAGAGCTAATTGGTATCAGATGTAGTCAAGTGCCTGACTTTGCCTGACCCAATTAGCGGGACACGTCCAATATGATGTGTAAGAGTTAGCATTATTACTCTGTCGCCCTCTTCCTCGGCCCAGTGTTTGTGTGTAGAGGGGGGCGGAGTTGGGGCACCAGAGAATCCTATGAAATAGGAGCGATCATGGGTACGGGAAAGGGAGGAGTACCTCGTCTTGCCACTGGCTGTCTCACCCCCCCCCCACTCCCTGAAGACCTCTCACTGGTTCATCCCAGGGGTCTGGATCCAAAGGCAATGGCTGTACCCTGGCCACCTGAGAGAGAGATCCCCGGGGACTAGCAGTTGAGACACCCTTTGGTTTCTCACATAAGGGAAGGGGTGGGGGATGGATAACGATGAAACTAGTGCAATATACCAGGAACGTTGTTAAATGACACTGATATATGTTGACCGCAGGGACATGGACTTGTAAGGTGTGTATGTAGACAGCAGTTCCTAGGTGGACAATTGTCAATAGATATTAGTACACGTTGAGTAGTACATTCACTTAGACTGTGTTGGGCCTGCTGGCCCAAATAACAAAAATAAATGAAAACAATTGAATACACAAGTGCATTATGAAGGGATAACTGTTTGGTTCGATTCTGATCCACACAAAATTGTTAATGGAATTAATAGTACTCTTTCATGATCTTCTTGGTATTGCATACATTTTTTTTTTAAACTTTATTTTTAAAACTGACGGTAATATGTTTGCAAAAACAGTGTTATGATACAATGAAACATGTTTATAGCAGTTTATGACCGGCATTATATCAAGGGGCCCCACATTCAAGAACATAAAGTAATATGCTACCCGTCTTCATCCTTCTCCTCGTTGTTTCTTTCAGACAAGTGTCTTCAGAGTGGAGCCCAGGTGTCCTTAGGTCTGCAGCTCACAGGAATTTCACGTTACAAAACTCTCCTCACATTCATGCGTGTAAACCAAATCTCTGAGCCACATGCAAATTGAAGGGGGCTTCTTTGCCTTCCAGCATTTAAGAATGTCTCTCTTACCAATTGCCACGGCTACCGAGAATAGACGCCGCTCTTTGATCATCACTTTTCCTATGTCGGAATAAAAATCCTAAATTTGATCTTACGAAAACTAGTAGATCAGGACGGGAAAGACTGGGACCGAATGATCTCATGGGCAATAATTGGCGTAAGAAAAACCCCTTAAGCTTCCAGAGGTTTCTCTTTTTTTTTTTTAACTACTCTATGGGAGAGAGCCCAGAGATGTCCTCGACATGCTTCAAGAAACTTGGGGAAGGACGAGAGGAGGTCTTGTTCACATCTTGCAGACCAGCCACCAGAATGCAAGAACATATGAGATGGGGTTGTGACTTGGTCCTCGCATGGAAAAGGCCCGGAACCAACAAAAATCCATGTATGATAAAAGTTAGTTTACAATCATTTTCTATAGGACAAAAAGTATTGGTCCTCTTACCCACCTGATATGATATATGTTATTTATAATGAGCTTAATACCCAGAGGTTTCTAAGCGCGGACCCGGGGATCGAACCTATGGTGCTTGTGTTTTGCTTGCAAGGCGACCACGTTGCCCCTGAGCTGTCCTCCAGAGACCTCAGAAAACAGAACTTGTCTCCAAGTGGCACAGACCTTATGAGGTCATAGAACAAATGGGAACCTGTACTTATAAAGTAGCCCAACCAGACAGAAAAGTCAATTTGTATCACGTGTATCTCTTGAAAGAGTGGAGGGAAAACCCATCAGCCACACATGCCAAAATACTAGCTTGCCTGTTTCCCGAGGAAATTGATAACTCTGATTTAATTCCTCCTGAGTTACCTGTCAAAACAGTAAGACCTAAAAGATGTAGTAGACTTATTTCCTGATTTATTCTCAGAAAAAATAGGAAGAGTAAAAGCACCTACCACTACATTAGAAAACCCAAAGGTAAAGTGGTACATTTAAAACCTTATAGATTCCCAGAAGCATGTAAACAGATAGTGATTGAGGAAGTCAACAATATGTTGAAAGGCAATATTATCGAGCCTTCTTCAAGTCATTGGTCCTCTCCTATCGTGTTTGTCTCTAAACCTGACTGTTCCTGGAGATTCTGCATAGACTTCAGTCAAGTGAATGCTATTTCGGACCTTGATGCCTATCACATGCCACGCATCGATGACCTAATTGATAAACTTGGAGCAGCCAAACCAATCCTGCATCTAGCAGGTGGAGCATGTATGTAACAATAGTGGAAGGAGTGCAATCAAATGGGTTGATTTGTCTACTCTGGCACCAGATAACGAACCTCTTCCACTTGTCAAAGTAACAGTGCCTTGTGTTTGGTTTCCTAGATTCCTTTAGGATGTCCATACACCTCCGTGGCAAATTGAGGTGTCCAAACTCTATGACCTCAGGAGCCATGCTGCCAGGTTCATTGAGTTGGGTTGCTGGTGCACTGTTTGACCTTGGTGCTGGGACAGTAGGTTGCACCAGGCTGGAAGTTTGATGGGCTCGCACACCGCCATCATGCGTAGGTGTGGGAACCAGGGTTGTCTTGCCCACATGGGAGCAACTAGGACGAGCGTCATCGATTCCCTGTTCATCTTGTTCACCACTTTCCTGATGAGGAGTTGGTGGAAAAGCGTACGCAAACATCCCTGACCAGTTCATCCACAGGGCGTTCCCCTGGGAGTCTGGTTGGGGGAACCTGGATGCAAATCCTGGGCATTGTTTTTTTTTCTTCTTTTTTTTTTATTAAAAAGTTGTTTTTTAAGTTTGATTAACAAACATTTACAACGTCATCAAATTCAGTTAATAAAATCAATTCATAGTAAAATAATTTGAAGTAATCGTTACACGTCATATTACATGTTCCAGTATATATCCAAAAAAGTAGGGCAAGTTCATACTTTTCTCATACGTATGAATTACTAATAAGATTGACTTCAAGAGTTATTTCATTTTTCTTTCTCATCTAGTTCCAATTCCAATTTTTCAAGAAATGCACATAGTAGAACAATTACTTTCATTGAGTATCCCCACATGAATTTTTTCCAACACCAATCCCTCGCTTCCTGTGTCATACCCAGCACCTGTGGACCAATTAACGTATATCGCAAGGGTTCAAAATGTTCACAATATAAGGTAAGGTGTTTTAGGTTTTCTATCCAGATTTTGCCCTCACAAAATCTACACCATGGGTTCTGTCCGACATGAGTATCTTTTTCCCATTTAATAGTTTTCTCAAAAGTATGGAACAGATTAAGTTTAAATCTCAGATAGGAGTGTCTCTGTTTGTTCGCCGGGAATTTAATCAAATAAGCTTTGCGAGGCAGTCTTGATGTTGCAAATTTTGCAGCTTCAGAGTATAGTTTTTTTGTTTGCATATCCTCTATTGTTGCTAACCAATCCTGCTCGTATAAGCGTTTCTTTACATGTCCCATACGAAATTCAAGATCTATTGGTTTCAAACCACATTCAGCAAGTTTCTCTATCATACATTTTGAAAACATCAACAACGATATAGGAACACGATTCCCAATCATAATTAGAAATTCCGCATACAATGACTGTTGCGGTGGAAACAACATCTTCCCATAATTTGTTAGCTGTCGCCAATGAAACCTGGTTGATAGAGCAGAGATTCCCAACTCCTGTCGTAAAATACAATTTGGGAGTGATTTTGGTAATCTCAAAGTCGCTTTCCACAATTGCCCTTGGATTTGGTCTAGTATTGAGTCTATATTACATAGACATAAATCAAGTCCATAAAGTAGAATTGCTTCCACTTTCAGCATGTAGAATTGCAAGAGTGGTTCCATTGAAAATTTACAATGTTTCATAAATACCATCCGCATTTGTGTCGTTAGAACATTTTTTTTTACATTTAGATTTGCAAACCACATTTTTCTTGAGGGTAAGTCAATGACATCGTAACCTAAGTATCTCATATTTAAGGCAATGGGCATATGGATAGCATTTATAGACCATTGCATTTTGGGAAGTTTCTTTTTCATGTTTTTTAGTATGAAGATACTAGACTTCTCGACGTTGCATGTTAGATTGTTTTTAAAAAGATATGCTGCAAATATTCCAATTTTCTTTGTAGGCCATAAGGGGTTCGGTCTTAAATCAGCACATCATCTGCACATGCAATCCATTGGATACGCAAATGTGCCAATCTTGCTGGAAAACTTAATTTCGCATTCCATATTGCCTCAATGTCAGAGATGTATAGGTTAAACAGGGTAGCTGCCAGGTTGCAACCCTGCTTAACCCCCACCTCGGTTGTAATCGGGACTGTTGTGGAGCCAGAACTGTTGATGCGGATCAAATATGAAGTATTATGATGTAATTTGGCCAACATTGCAATTAAATGGGGCGGAAACCCCATTTCATCCATCTTTTCCCAGAGAAGAGCCCTGATAACGCAGTCAAAAGCTGCTGTTAGATCCACGGATGCCATATACAGTGGACCCGTGTTTGGAATATTCGTTTGGGCAATTAAATGAGCAAGAACAGTCGCATTTAAGGCAGTTCCCATTCCGGCGCGAAATCCAATCTGAAATATCGAGAGAATAGCCCGTTGTTTAATGATCGCCTTAAGCTGTTGTAACAACAAGATAGCCAAGGTCTTGGCACTTGCATCAATCAAGGCAATTGGGCGAAAATTGCTTGGATTTGTTTTGTCACCTTTCTTATGAATTGGAACTATAACCGATTGGAGCCAAGATGGAGGAATAGTAGATGAGCAAATAATCTCGTCAAATTGGGTTTTTAGTATCGGAGCCCATAATTGGACATTTTCTTTCAAAACATATGGTGGAATGCAAGCCGGACCAGGAGCTCTTGATTTACTCAACTTTCCAAGTGCCCATGTGATATCCTCTAGTGACCAACCCTCAAATTATTTCAACAATTGGTTATTAAAGTTAGCAGCAAGTGCTTTAAATCTTTCCGGTAGAGCACATTTTTTTTTATAATATTGTATCCATGATTCGGCACTTATACTGGTACTTTGATTCACCGTTTGTTGGAAGTCATTACCCCTTAGGAGTGACCAGATAGAGCGCCTGTCATTTCTACACAATGAGGCTATCATTGTTTGGTTCGTTAAATTATGAAGGTAGATTCTATAATTTTTTATGTGATTACCATATTTATTGAGTACTTTTCGTTTGGGCATTGTCTGTTTTCGCTTGTGGCGAATAAGTCTATAGTGGGGAAACCCCACTGAGAGAAGAGATCTTCTACGACCTCTCTGTGAAGAACCCATTCGTGTTCCTCTGGGAGAGAGTCTCTGCTCAGAGCATCCGCTAGGGAATTGAGCTCCCCTGGAACATGTTGTGATGACAGGAAGATGTTCCGGCTGAGTGCCCATATCCAGATTTTCTGGGCAAGCTTGGACAGATTTGGCGAGCGAGTCCCTCCTTGCTTGTTCAGGTAGAACATGGCTGTAGTGCTGTCCGTCCGGATTTGCACTGACAGGTTTAGTAGGTGGGGCTCGAACGCCTGAAGCGCTCTGAATACTGCCAGAAGCTCTAGCAGGTTGATGTGGTTCTTGGCCACTGAGTGAGACCAGAGACCCTGAGCTGTGTGGTGGAGATGGTGAGCTCCCCACCCCGTCAGACATGCATCTGTAGTGACTACTGCCTGTACTTCGGGATCGTAAAAGGGTTTCCCCTATGCAAGATTTTCTCTTGTCCACCAGTGAAGGCTTTGTACCAGTGTTGGCGAAACGACCACTAGATCGTCCCACTGACCACTTGCCTGAGACCACTGTTTCGCCAACCATTCCTGCATGGGACGCATGCGCAGGCGCGCGTGGGGGACCAGGTAAATGCATGACGCCATCATGCCCAGTAAATGCATTGCTTTGCGTACCGTTATTTGTTGACCGGACTGATAATGCGGAATTTGCAGTAGTATATTCCGAATTCTTTCTTCTGAAGGAAAGGTCAACCCCTCCTGGGTATCCAGGATTGCTCCTAGGAATTGTTTTGAGGTGCTTGGCACCAGGCTTGACTTCTTCTCGTTGATTGAGAAGCCTAACTCATGGAGGAGGTCGATAGTCCTTTGAATGTTTGTCCTGCAAATTCCTGGGGTTTCCCCCGTTATGAGCCAGTCGTCCAGATAAGGGTACACTGGGATTGCCTCCCTGCGTAGGTGTGCAGCCGCCACCGCCAGTACCTTGGTGAATACCCTTGGTGCTGAAGCTATCCCGAAGGGCAGTACCTTGAATTGGTAGTGCCGACTGTCCACCTTGAAGTGCAAGTACTTTCTGTGCGCTGGGAACATGGCAATATGAAAATAAGCATCTTTCATATCCAAGGTTGCCATGTAATCCCCCTTTTTTAGGAGGGGGATTACCTCTTGTAGCGTGGTCATACGAAATTTTTGGGGCTTGACATACTTGTTGGCAGGCCGTAAGTCCAATACTGGGCGCATTGTCAAGTCTTTCTTTGGCACAAGGAAGTAAGTTGAATAAATACCCTTGTTTACCTGGTGTCCCGGGACGAGTTCTATCGCGTCCTTTTGTAGAAGAATGGCGATCTCCTCGAGGAGAATCTTCTGATGTTCTAAGGAGTGTACTCTTTGTCGTGGAGGATGGTTCCGGGGACGCTGCAGTAGCTCTATACAATATCCCGTGGATACTGTTGACAGCACCCATCTGTCTGATGTGATCCCTTCCCAAGCCTGGGTGAAGTTTGAAATGCGTCCCCCTACTGGGGTTGCATGAGAAGGGACCCTGAACTGAGCGTCACTGCTTTGGTGGAGGCGTGCCGCCTCCCTTGCTGGGGCTGCCTCTGCCTTTACCACGACCTCTCCTATTACCTCTGCCGTAACCCTGGGTAGACTGTTGGTTGTTGTTCCACTGTGTACCCTGCCCCTGGGAATAGTTAGATCCTCTCTGGGAATTTTGGCCGCGTGGGCGACGAAAATTACTATTCCCTCTCTGGTTAGGGGGTTTATTGGTTAACTGGCCAAGGGATGTGAGTGTCTCGTATTCGTCCTTGGCATTTTTCAGTGCGTCTTCGACCGCCTTACCAAACAACAGATCGGCTTCCACCGGTTTGTCTAACAATGATGCCTGAGTTTCTGCCTTAAAACCAGACTGCCGTAACCACGCATGTCTCTTGATAACAGTACCTTCTGCTATCCATCTGCCTGCGTTGTCCGCGGCGTCGAAGGTTGCTTTCAAAATGCAACCAGACACGGCTCTACCATCTGCGGAAATCCGAGCTAATTGGCCCTTTAACGGTTCAGGAGCAGAGGCTATGAGAGCCGCGACTTCTTCCCACTGATGGCAGTTGTAGCTGGCCAACAGGGTGGTGGAGTTAGCAATCCTTGCTTGATAGGCGGACGTTGAGGCTACCTTCCTGCCGAAACCGTATAGTTTTTTGCTCTCCTTGTCGGGAGGAGCTTCTGACGAAGACAAGGGTGTTCCAGCCCTCTTACGAGTGTTGGTAACAACTAGGGAGTCTGGCTTCAGCTGTCCTCTTATATAGAGAGGGTCAGACTGAGCTGCCCTGAAAAGTTTTTCAACCCTGGGATTGACTGCTCTGGTGAGGTTTGGGTTCACCAGGGACGGATCTATTCTCCGCTGAATGGATTTAAGGATGGGGATGGTCTGGGCAACAGGCCTCCTTTCTCCCACTAACTCTTCTGCGAAGTCCCTTTCCTCCTGTACACCGTGGGTGTCAATGTGGAAATGTTCTGCTGCGCGAGCGAGAACCTCATTTAGGAGGGGTTGGTTATCAACCGGGCAGTCGGTAACCGGGGCTTCGTTCTCTACCGGGGAATCTACTCTGTATGTTTCCGGGTCATCCTCTTCTTCTTCCTGGTCCTCATCATCCCCATAGTAGCCCGTCCCGGTTTGCTCTTCTATCATACCAAATTTTTGGTCTCCACAAAAGGAAGCCTCTCCTTGATACCGTGAGTATGGTGTTGCGTAAGGTTGTACCTCGAAGGGTTCAGACCTCATCGGGGTTTCAAACCGGGCCTTCTTACTCGGGGGGATAGGATCAGTAGAGCCTGAGGGTGTGGCCCCTTGTGGATCATACGAGAGGAAATGTTCTGGATTTTTATCATAAAAATCAGCCAAAGAAGACATTCTTGACATGACCCTATCTATGTCTTCACTGGACCATTTTTTGGAACTGGGAATGACTCTCTCAGCAAGTCTATGGGATTTATCTTGAGTAGCTTTGCTGGTTGTGGACCTATCAGCAGACCTGGGCTTGTCTGTCTGTTTAGGGGGGGTGGAGTGTTTCACAGGTGTGGAAGAATGTACAGGTAGTTTCTTCTGCTGTTTTCCCCCCTCCCCGTGCGTAGAAAAATGTTTTCCCTGTCCCTTAGTGGCTCCGGAGTTTTTCGACGCCTGGCTTCGAGGATCGGGAGAGGTGTCCCTGTCCTTCGAGCGTGGGGCCTCACTGGCTTTAATTGCGGGCTCCGCCTCCTGGAGCGCGGCCTGGGGGTGGAAGTCGTCTTCGTCTTCCGACGATCGAACTTCTGTTAGCCTAGGGAGCGAGGCACTCTTGGCAAGAGTGGATGATTGCCTGGAGTCATGCGGCGATCTTGATCGAGAGCGCCCAGAGGACACCGAATCGGACCGTTCTGTCTGTGCCTCTTTCCGAGAACTCGACGTCATCGAGTCTCGGTTGGACTTAGTGTGTTTAGTGTGTGTAGTATGTGAAGCGCTTGTGTCGCCGGGGGTCTTCCCCATAGCCGCCCTGCCGGACGACCTTCCGAGGTCGGGGACCTGCGCTCGGCTGTCTTTCGACACCGTAATGCCCTCGCCGTCCGAAAGTACGGCGTCGCTGAAGGCGCCCTCCGCTGCCATGGCCGCCTGCCTGGCGTGGTGGGCCCAACGCTTCGTCGAACGGTCCTTAAGTGTCTTAGGTTTAAACCTACTACACGCTCTGCGGTTCGCTTCGGGGTGGTCCCTCGGCAAGCAGAGATTGCACGCGGCGTGCCTGTCGACCCAAGGGTATTTGCGGTTGCACTTGGGGCAGAATTGAAAACGGGTACCCTCCATACGCACCTTGAGGCAGCGGGCTGTTAAGTGTAGGAAATGTATAAGGTGTACCTATATACCAAGAGTGTAGAGTATGTACCACCCCCCACTCTCCCTACTTGCAGGGCCGAGGCCAGCGGCCTTCCGAGGCCCAAATCCGTCGTGCAGCAGCCGACGGTAGATTTCTTCTCCAGCCGGCGTCGAGTGTCGAAGTTCGACGTTGGGGTGGGGAAGGATGTCAATAGATTATTATTTTAAATTTTAGCAAAAGTATGGCTAAGGCCAGGGGACTCCGCAAAATGCTTCCGACCAGTATGGCGGAAAAAAACAATCTGAGGATCATAGACGCGTGAGGGATCTTGGGTACAGTGGACGTCACACTAGGGATAGTATTACTGGCACGCCCTGTGTTGACGCCCATTTTCGAGTTTCGAAAAACAAACTGTAATACTCCGCAGCTTCCACTAGATGTCGGCCTATGCACAGCATGTGAATCTAAGCAGATACAAGCATCAGAAATACGATTACGGTGAGTAATGTATCCCATATCCTAGATCAAACCAAAGGATATTGGCAAGTTCCTGTATATAATAATAATTTAGCATTTATATAGCTTATTATTACCCACGGTGTGTGGTGCTCATTTATCGACCTCGGAAGGTTGAAAGGCTGAGTTTGGCCCTGCCGGGATTCAAACCTGTGTCAGCAGGCTCTGCACAGACATCAAAGCGAGTGCTCTACTCGCTGTGCTATCGGACCATGGGCCAGATAAGGAAAAAAGCATTCCTTTTCAACGCCTCTAGGACTGTTTAAATTCAAGGTCCTTCCTTTTGGCTTACACATGGACCCTGCCACTTTCTAACGCCTAATGGATCAAATCTTACAACCTTATTCTGATTTTTGTGGAGCTTATATTGACAATATCGTCATTTATAGTAAAACTTGGGAGGACCATCTCTTCCACCTTTATGCCATCATGAAAGTCTGCAGAAACGCTGGCCTAACTGCAAATCCAGCTAAGTACAAACTGGCCAGGTCAGCCGTAAAATATCTTGGCTTCTTTGTAGGAAATGGGAAGGTACAACCCCAACATGAAAAGGTAAAAGCTGTCTTGGATACACCAACACCCAAGACCAAAAAAGATCTTGGAGCATTTCTCGGGTTGATAGGATATTACCGTAGGTTTAGCCCCAACTTTTCAGACAAAACAGCCCGGCTAACATATACACTTAAGAATGCCGAACCATAGAAACTTAATTGGAATGACGAGGACGAAGCATGTTATAACACTTTGAAACAAACTTTGTGCTAAAACCCAATCCTGAGGGTAGTTGACTTTTCTAAAGAATTTGTATTGCAGGCGGATGCCTCCCTTACAGGGTTCGGAGCAGTCCTGTCCCAGGTTTGTGATGGATTGGAACATAAAATATTATTCACTAGTCGCAAACTATTCCCACATGAGAAAAATTACTCCTTGGTGGAACTAGAGGCCTTGGCCATCAAATGGGCCATACTCCATCTTAGATGCTACCTATTAGGACGAAAATGTACACTTGTTACCGATCACTCGCCCTTAGTTTGGATTAGCCAACGCAAAGACTCCAACTGTTGGGTCATGCGATGGTTTCTAGATCTACAACCCTATTGTTTCACTGTGGAACATAGAAAGGGAAAAGACCAGTGAAACAAATGTGGCTAGATCGCATGGAGAAAGGGTATGTGAGAAACCTCAAGGTGTCTCCCTGAGTAGTCCCCGGGGATCTATCATTCAGATGGCCAGGACACAGCCATCGCTATGGATCCAGTTCCTGGAGGTGGACCAGTGAGGGAGAATCACCTGGGTGGGGGGTCCACGGAGAGTGGCAGTGGGACACTGATGGGTGTGACGCAGTATCCCCCTTATTCTAATACCTTTTCCCCATCATGCTATATGGGAAGCTCAGAAACTCTACCCCCCTCCCCCTCTTTCCGACACAAACACTTTCGCACATCACGAAAGATGACGGACAAACACCAAAACTGTTTACCTAACATGTCCCAACACAAGGGGCAGGCAAAGTCAGGCAATTGACCAGACTCACACACACCTGATGGCCTGTTCCCTTCCCCACAGAGATAAAAGGTGGAGCACGAGAGCACAGTACGAGCAAGGCAGACCGCAATACGAGACCGGTATCCAGGCACGGTAGTTCAAGAGGAGGAAAAGGACTGAGAGAACCGAAAGGCTAACAAGGAGAGAAGCAACATGGTATCCAGGCACGGTAGTTCAAGAGGAGGAAAAGGACTGAGAGAACCGAAAGGTTAACAAGGAGAGAAGCAACATGGGCCTTTCCGACCCAGACCCGCGAGACCTCTGTGGAAGGAATCGTAAGAGCGCGAACAATGGCTCAAGTGTGTCGCAGCAGACGTCAATGGTACACAGAGGGTGCCTATGCTGATAAGCAGGATGGAGGGAGACGCCTGCTACTGTGGTACCGGCCTTGACTCCAGATACAAGAGAAGCCAAGCAGTTCATCGCAGTTGCTGAGGCGAGAACCAGTAATAGACCGCACTGTGTTGAATGAAAGCCGCAGAGTGGCACATTGAGTAAAGTTCCCAGAACTGTAAATTGTTAAGAGAAGACCAGCTGCAGAGGGGATCGACACCACGTGGGTGCTCACTCAAGAGACTCTGTTAATCCTGTGTTAATTGAAACTACTGATACTAGAAGGCCATAGGAGTGCCGCCAAGAAAGGTCAAAGTGGTCATACAGGGGTCTAGCAAAATCCCCATACAGTCGAAAGTCTTTGACCAACAAACCTTTGAGAATGCAAGGGAAGTGAATCCTGCATCAAGAGACAGCAAAAGGAAATCTAAACTGGCAAGAGTAAACCCGACGGAGAGACGTCAATAACGAGGGGCAAAGTCACAGTCCCAAGAAAACAGTGTGTTGACAAAAGGGAACCCGGCAGACAGATGTCCACAGGAACTGTTTAAAAAGACATTCAGATTTGTGAATGCTGAGAGCCAGAGTGAACCCAACGGAGGGAAGCAAACAGTCGAGAAGTGTAGGTGCCCGGAAGAGGGAGGCCCAGGGATGAAGGCATCGCCCAACTTACATTTGAAAGGATCTTTTTTGTCTATTATTTTGGAGCCTATCAGGTCCTCGGAGGCAAGAGACTTTTTGTAGAAAAGAGACTTAACCACCGACGGCCCTCATACCTGAAGTGGAACTGTTGTCTCGTGCTTGGAAAGCTCAAGCGTTTGCTGTGCTCCGGAGTCCCACCTTGTCCCGTGCTCAAAACATGGGGAAGGGAGACCCCTGGCTACCACATCCTGGCTTATCATTTGTGAACACTTCTTTCTTTAAAAAGAAAAAAATGTTAACAAATGTATTTATTTCCGGATAAAGCAGATATATGGCAATTATCTGATTAAGGCAGTTAAAAACGATACAGTAATTAGTTTAAGGCAATCCCCTCTCCTCTCCCCAGCCCCTCACTGGCCCACAGTCACCCGGCCCATCAGTGTCTGCTATGGTCTGAGAAAGCGTTTCACCAGCTGTGGTTGGAAGGTCAATGCTAGGAATTGGCTATGATATCAAGGATCGAGGCCCAACAGTCCAAAAAGTGGTGCAATGTTCCTTCCTTTGCCACTGTGACATTTCCGGCCACCAAGATCTCCCAGCTTTTGATCCACCATAGGGATTTTTGGTGGCCCTCCTGTGTCTTCCATTTCCAGGCCAGAGTTATTTTGGCTGCCAGAAGGAGCTGAGTGAGCAGTTTGGCTGTGCGGTATGCCTTTGGATAGCATTCTGGGATTGACACTCCAGTACGATCGCCTCCGGTCCTTAGGCAGTTTGCGCTGGGTTATGGTTTCAATGAGTAGTAGAACCCCTTCCAGAAGGTCCGTGCTTTTGGGCACTCTCACCACATGTGGAAAAAGGTACCCTGGGCGCCACATCGCCTCCAGCAGTTTGGGTCTAGGGTTTTCCGGAAGTGGTGTAGGCTCTCTGGTGGAAGATGCCTGCAGTGGAGGAGTTTCAGAGCGCATTCCTTGTTAGTTATGCATCTAGAAGCGGAGCTGATCCTAGTGCAAATGTCCACCCATCTTTGGTCCTCAATGGGGTGCCCCAGGTCTGCTTCCCATCTGGCCATGTTCGCTGGTTTAGACGCCAACATGTCGACTTTCAGCAGTTTACATAGCTTGGTGATCAGCCCCCGACACGGGCATTCCTGCATTGCGTGGTTGAGGGAGTGAAGGTCCCTTGTGCCCCCTGGTGAACCGCTGGCTGCGAGATCCAGTGCCTGATCTGGGCGTAGGTGAACCTCTCTGATTCTGTCGGATGGAAGCAGCTTTTGCATTCTTCAAAGGAGAGAGGGCACCGTCCTTGAATAGATGTGATAGGCTCCGAAGTCCCCCTTGGGACCATCTGCTCAAATGTGCTGTGTCCATTCCGGGGGGCGAAATCCTGGTTCCGGAGCATCAGGGAGAGAGGGCCCAGGCCTTTGGGGAATTTCTTCCTGTGTAGGGTCCACGCCCACGTGTCCATAGTAGTCCTGGTGGATGACAGGGTACTTTGTCCACCCTTGCGTGCTGTGCCTGAAACATGTGGCAGAGAGCTTAGCTGCAGGGGGCATTTAGCCTGTTCAATTTGCGTCCATTTTGGGGGGTTTGTCTGTTCTGCCCAGGCTGTAGCGTGTGCCAGCTGAGCCACTATATAGTAGTTTGTGAGATTGGGTAGCCCCATGCCCCCCCCTCTTGGCTGCTCCGGTCAGGACTTTCAATGGGATTCATGCATTGCCTCCTTTCCAAACAAATTTCGATATGTTTCTACAGCTTCATCAGGGGTTGCTTCGGGAGGCGGACCGTTAGGGAAGAGCATAAGTTCAGGAATCTAGACAACCAATTCATCTTGCATGCTGTGATTCTACCTAACAGAGATATTTCTTGATTTCCCCACCCCCCCCCCCAATCTCTTCAGGTCGGCTTCTAATTGCTTGAACAGGGGGGGGGGGGGTTGCTCCATATAGTTGTTTAGGGTGTGCAACCAGATGTATTCCAAGATAGGCTGGGGATGTAGTTCCCCGTTTTAGTGGGCATATCTTCTGAAGGTTCCTCATGGTATCTTCTCGCATATGTACTCCCAGCGCCTCCGATTTGGTGTAGTTGACCGCAAACCGTGCCACTTGTTCAAAGGCTTTCAGTTCTGTTAAGGTGGCAGAGCGATGTTTGACAGTTGATGAGGGAAATCAACACATCATCTGCATATAGTGAGATCTTGAATTGATCACCGTTTATATCCAAACCTCCTATGTTGTCATCCTGGTGGATTTTCTGTGCGAATGGTTTCATCACGAGGCCGAAGATCAGAGGGGAGTGTGGTCATCCTTGTCTCGTCCCACACGAGGAGATTGGTCTGAGAGTTTTTGATTCATCCTTAGAGAGGTCTCTGGAGCTTGATAGTTGGCCACTAGCATCCTGCAGAACATAGGGCCGAACTGTAAGGCCTCGAGTGTAAGCTGCATGACGGTCTAGTCCACCTTATCAAATGCCTTTGTGGCATCCAAGGTTAAAACTGCTAATTCCTGTAGCTCCTGTGCGGCTACTTCAAAGAGGTTGATGGCTCGCCTGATGTTGTCTCCTGTGTTCCTCCCTCTGATAAAGCCCGTTTAATCAGAGTCTGATAGATGGTAATATCATCACCAGTCTGTTCGCCAGCACCTTGGAGTAGATGTTGGCATCTACGTTAAGCATGGATATGGGCCTGTATGATGTACATTCCCTCATTTCCTTTCCTGGTTTTAGGAGCATGATTGTGATGGATTCTTGCATAGAGGGAGTTATAGTGCCAGTGTCGCGGAAAGAGTTGAAGAGTTCTGTCATCGAGCCCAAAAGTAGAGGGTGGAACAGTTTGAAGAATTCTGGTAGATAGCCATCAGGGCCCGGGGCCTTTGGTGTCAGGGTTTTGAGCATGTCCTCAATCTCTTCGGCTGTAATTGGCTGCTCCAGAGGTAGTCTGTATGCTGCTGATATGTGCAGGAATTTGACATGTGATATGACCCACTCCTGCTGTGATTGTGACACTGGGGGAGTCGGTCATTGTGCTAGCTAAGTGAGATGTAGCTATTTGCTTCTTCGCTTCTTCCCGATATAGGGTTGTGCCTTCCTGGTCTTTTAGGGTTGTGATAACAATTTGTCGTCAGGTTTTTGCTAATTTGCTGACAAGGTACCTATTTGGTTTGTTGCCGTTGGCATAATAGCTTTGTTTCATCCTGATCAGGGTCTGGGCTCTGTCTTCTGCATAGTGCGCCTCCAATTTTCTGCGGGCCAGTCTGAGGAGCTTAGGCACTTTGGATGACCATTTCTTCTTGTGGACTGCTTCTGCCGCTGCCACCTCTTTTTCTAGTAGCTCACTTCTCACGTTGCGCCTTTTCCTTTATACCGCAGCCTGGGCGATTAGTTCCCCCCTTATAACTGCTTTCATGGCCTCCCATCTTGTTGCCGTAGAGTAGAGATCCGGGGGATGGTTTCTTCAAAATAGTTGTGAATCGCTTTAGTTATGGCATCTCAAACTGCCATGTTGTGTAGCATTGGTTCATAGAGAGCCCACCGGGGGTATCATCGCAGGGTCGGGGTCAAAAACTATGGCGGTGAGTAGGACTGGGGCATGGTTGGAGAGGATCCTAGTATCTATTTCCACTTCATCCCTGAAGGAAAGTAGTTGTGGGCTGGACAGTATCATGTCGCTCCGTGAGGAAGAACGGTGGACGTGTGAAAAGAATGAGGTTTCCGGGTGGATAACCCTCCAAGTGTCTATGACCACAAGTCTTGAACAGGAGGCAGAAGCTCACTGCGATTTTGAAGTCTCTAGGCGAGGTGGGACTGGATTTGTCTGCTACGGGGTTCGGGACACCATTAAAATACCCACCTATAACCACCTTGCACTCCCCTTGAGGAAAGGGAGAAGTGTTCCCTCTAACTCTGCATATAAGGCTTCCTGTCCATCGTTCGGGGCGTAGACAGCGATTAGTATGTGCAGCTGGCCAAAAGGTCTCCTTTTATTGCAACCTATCTGCTTTCCGGGCTCCGTAAGACCTCACGTTCTCTGAATGGTATCCCTTTTGCCAGAAGAATGACAGTGCCCCCTCTATTGCTGTATCAGGATGCCAGGTACTGCTCCGGGAATGCTTGGTCTTGCAGCCATGGAAAGTCTGCAGGAAGCATATGTGTATCTTGGAGGAACACCACCGAACTGTGGGGGTCCCTTAAGCGCCGGAAGGTGGATTTACGCTTCTCTGGGGAGTTCAGGCCTCTACTGTTCAGTGAGGCATAACGCAACTTTGTGTGGAGGGAGGACTTCCTGTCGTCCTCTCTCAATGATCAGGTGTGGGGGAGGAGGGGAGTGCCGCCTGCATTGGTTGCATTCTAGAGTTAAGCTTTGGTTACTGATCTGCTGCGTCCGGGATTTAGACTTATTCAAACTGGGGCCAAACGTGGCCCATAAGGCTGACTGGTCATCAGGGGACCGGTCCAAACGAACTAAAAACCTAAACAAAAACCAAACTAAACTGGGCCGAAAGGCCTTGGGCCGAAGTGTGTGTCCCTTCACTCGCCTGGGGCATATTGTGGGACGCCCAAACGCCGAGCGTGTGTTCCATCATGGAGGCCAGGTTACATCTTGTTAGTTAAGCTTGCTTTAGGAGGCAGGTAGCTTTCCCCCTTTGGGGACTTTCGTCTAGCGGTTTTGTTGTGATTTCGGGGTCAAACCTTGTTCTTTGTCTGGTGATGGAGTCATCAAGTCTTCTTCTGGGGTTACCGGTTCTCCTCTGATGATTCCTCCAGCTTCTTCAAGGGAGTGAATTATGGTTGCCTGGCATTCAAATGAGAATTGTAGCGATGCGGGGAAGTGCCATCAGTATTACACGTTTTGGTCCTGGAGAAAGATCGCTAGTGGCCTGAGGGCTCTACGTCGTTGAACGGTGGTGAGTGCCATGTCCTGAAAGTTTTGTGTAGAGGCCCCTTGAAATGTCAGGTCCCCTTGTATCCAACTTGTCGCCATGATTTCTTGTTTTTGGTCGAAAAGAAGTGGACCCTGGTAAAGACTTTGGGTGCGATTTAGAGGCTCCGCTGAAGAGGAGCCTCTATGACCTTTTGGTCTGTGAGTGCGATCCAGCATGAGTAGTGATTTGTCGCAGTCAGGGAGAAGTGTTTGGAAGAGGTCGCTGATGTATACCGACGGGGCACGGTCTGAAACCGAGGAGGGGACCCCTCTAATATGAATGTTATTCCTGCGGGCTCTATATTCCAAGTCCTCGTGGTTACGTTGCATGTTCTCGCTGTTCTCTTGTAGGGTTTGGATTTTCCAATGTAGATCCGCAATGTGCGTCAGGTGCTCTAGAACCCGGCCCGCTGTTTCTCTGACTCTATGTTCCACTTCCTCCATGCGATTGTTGTCCAGACCCTCAATTTTGGTTGATACCTCCGACATGAAATTACGGCATTCTGTCTTAATATCCGCTAAGAGAGCTTGAATGTTATCCTTCGTGGCCCAGTGGCCCTGGGATCTCTCAGGCAACCTGGCATGGGTCCCAATGGGGGCAGTTTTCTTCAGTTTCTCCTGTAGGTGTAGCATGCTGGCAATGTCTGCCGACTTCGTGGCTTTCCGTTTGGCCATTGCGTTATGGAGGTGGGGCAGTAGTTATGTGCTGCTCTGAGTCTCTGCGTCGTGCCCCTATGTGCTGTTAGGTGGATAGGACCACCAGAGTCACACAATTGCTTCGTTTTGCCCCCAGCTCATGCACCTCCTTGGCGGGGTCGGTGATGTCTCCCGGGTTCAGGGCAGGTAGGGTGTGTCCAAGGAGTACGGTGTCCTATGGGTTGTTTGGTATGCTGTGCCAGTTCCTCAGCTTGGCTATGATGTCCAGGATGGCTCAGCTAGCCACTGCTATTCACTCGGCTCTTGCCACTGCTGCCGGGCCGTCTTATTCTCCCTTACCCACTTCATACTTTAAATGCCTTGCTGCACATTGTGCTTCGGGGTACCAGGGGTATCTAAGGTCCGTGTTGATGTTGTGTGGTTTTGTTTTCAGGCAGTATATTCCCTGGGGCCAGTCTCCAGTGTATGTTGGGGGTACGAGGAGGTCCCGTGTGTACAGGTTCTGATGGCACCCTGCTGTGTTTGAGGCCTGTGTGTCACGATCCATGCCCCTGACCCCCTCGGGTATAACCGCCCCCTGGCAGCAGTGGGGCTAAAGCCCTTCTCACTGGCCCCAAGGGCCTTAAAACTCCATCAGAAACATACATGGAGTCAGTCCTGGCGCCTTTGGCGCCAGGCTCATTATCAGGAATAAAGCAATACCAGTTTTGGACCTTAATCCAACATGGAGGCCTATTACACAGCTCAGTTCTTTAGAACCAAGCCATGCGGTCTAGTGTTTTGGGTGTGGCTGGGCCTGTAACTACTTGGCCTGTAACTACTTTACCTGGGCTATTTAAACCACACCCAAACAGATCATGCTTTGCATTATTCTGCACTCCTGCAGCATAACGCTCACCGTGTCCAGCTCCTGCTCATCTGCTTCTCCGGCGGCCCGATCCTGAAGCCCTAGAACCGGATTCCATTAATAACCTGGAAGAACAAGCACAACACTTACCTATGAAGTAAATGGTCTTGAATCCATCCTGCGCTTCGCTTACCTCGCCCATCTCCGGAGTTCGCCGCAACCTGCAAAGGTAAAGAAATAAGGACAGCATTAATAACAATTCTTGCCTGGGCAAGCAGTGAGTCCTGGCAGCACCCTGTGCTTCTCTTACCTCACCAATCTCTGGGTTTCACCGCAACCTGCAAGGGAGAAGGAACAAGGTCAGCATTAACAAAGCACTTACCTGGGCAAGCGGCGCTTCGATCGCTTATCACTCCGGAACATCACTGCAACCTGTACAAAGAAGAGAAGAGAACACAGGTTAGCAATTAACACCAATAAACAGCGCAGCGCTCCGCACATCAATAACTCACCATGGTCTTCACCATCGGCGCGGCAACTCCGAGATAGCAACCATCCCTGTGGAAAAAAAAGAGACCTTGTTAGGGAACAGCGTAGTGGAGCAGGACGCCGAGAAGACAGAAGACAGAGAAAACAGAAAAAGACATAACTCACCTGGAAGACAGCAAGCAGAGTCTGAGTCACAGCCGGTCTGGACCCGACATAAGGGCACCTTTGTATTTATTTATTTATATTGCGCAGCCTTCCCACGGGCATCAGGGCGCATGTTTGGAAAGGTTACAGAAGGTTACAGAAGGCAGTTACAAAATATATATATATATATATATATATATATATATATATATATATATAACAAGGACATATACATATATTTACAGAGGTAGTTAGTTATATACAGAGGTAATCGAGGTTGCACAGTATGCGATAGGTGTTTACCAAAGGGTGGCCGAAGCTTCATCTTGCTCATAAAGCCAATGTTTTGCTCTGTTTTTGAAGGATTGGAGGGAAGGGACATTCCTGAGATCATTAGGTAGTGAGTTCCAAAGCTTCGCTGCCAGGACTGGGAAACTCGAGCCTCTGGCAGTCTGTAGCTTGAAGCTAGGAATGATGAATGTGTGTGTGCATGTGCCGATCTTAGAGGTCTGTGGGCTGTGTGTTGTGTGAAGCGCTCTGACAAGTAGGCTGGTGCTGCGTTGTTCTGTGCTTTGTGGCTTAGAACAAGTGTTTTGAGGGCGATACGCCGTGAAATAGGGAGCCAGCGTAAATTGCGTCTAGTGGATGAGATGTGGGAGCGCCTAGGTATGTTAAGAGCAGCCCTGATGGCGTTATTCTGGGTTACCTGCAGTTTGTCAATGTTTCTTTGACTCGTTCCAAGGTAAAGGGCATTGCAGTAGTCAATTTTGGATAAAATGAGGGTTCTGGCAAGGATCAAGCAGTTGTCCATAGTTACGAAGGGACAGCAAGCAGTGATCAGTTTGCACGTGTATGCAGATGCTGAAACTACTGAGTTGGTTTGTCTGGTGAGGGAGAGGGTGGAGTCTAGGTAGATTCTGAGTGTTTTAGTGACATTGGTGACCTTGATGATGTTACCATCAATGTTGAATGCATCATATTTGCTGTCAAGTTTTGAGAGTTTGGACTGAGAGCCTAGGATGAGTAGCTCAGTTTTCTCATCGTTTAGGCAGAGACAGTGATTGGCCATTCACGCCTGGATGTCGGAGTAAACTGCATTGAGAGCTTTGGCGTCAGTTACATAGTCGCCAGTGATAGGGATGAGTATCTGGGTGTCATCCGCATAATTTGTGTAGGTGACACCCAGATGGTCAAGAATATCAAAGAGTGGTTTTGTAAAGACGTTATAGAGCGTGGGTGATACGCACAAGCCTTGTGGGACTCCACACGGGACATGTGCTGGGTCAGCAGAGGCCAGAGATGAGAAGACTCTCCTGGATCTGTTGGCAAGGAATGAGCTGATCCAGGAGGTGGCTGCATCGGAAAAGTGGGCGGCCGTTTTGAGATGCTGGCAGATGATTTGGTGGTCCACCAGATCAAAAGTGGCGGATAGATCAAGGAGGAGTAAGAGCGCTTGTTTGCCCTTGTCTTTCAAATCCTCAATTTGCGTTTTTTAGATCTATTAGAGCTGTTTCTGTGCCGTATCTCGGCCCGAAACCAGATTGCCTGAGTCCTAATAAGTTGTTCTTATCGAGATAATCTTGAATTTGGAGATGAGCAGCACGGTCCAGGATTTTTAGAATGTAAGGTACCGTGGTGATGGGCCTATAGTTGGTGGGGTTACTAGGGTCTACGTTAGGTTTTTTGATTAAAGGGATTACCCATGCATCCTTGAGGTTATTTGGTACAATGCCAGATTTAAAGGAGGCGTTGATGAGGGAAGTGATAAAGGGGGCGAGCTCAGGCGCTGCTTCCTTTACGATTGGTGCTGGGCAGGCATCGCCTTGACAATTGGATGGTTTTAACTTCTTGATGATATTTTCTACTTCCCTAATGGTAAGGGGTGAGAAGCTGAAAGGTTTGAAGGAATGATTGTGGGATGAGAAGTTGGTGGGTTGGGAGTTACCTGCTAAATTAAGGAGATGTTTTTTTTTAGTGTTGATTTTAGCTTGGAGTGTAGTGATTTTGTTAAGTAGTGCTTTTTGAATGTTGGCTCACCATTCGGTTTCAGGGGTGCATGTGTCAAGGGGGGCAACTGGGGACTCTAATTCCTTGAGAATTTTAAAGAGTTCCTTAGTATTGGATTGAGCTTGTATGATCCTGTTATAGACTTCTTTTTTTGCCGCTAGTATGGCTTCTTTGTACGAGAGGGTGATGGATAGAAGGTTAATTTAATTTACTGGCGTAGGTGAGTTTCTCCAGAGAGACTCAGCTTTACGTTTATCTTTACGAAGTTCTCGCAAGTGTGGGGTGAACCAGGAATTAAGGTGGTTGGGAGGTTTTTCTTTGCGCTGTTTAAGTGGGGCAATGGAGTCCAATGCTTTTAACATAGCTCGGTTGTAGGTGTCCACCATGACGGTAGGGTCAGCACAGGTTGTGGAGACCGAATTTAATAGTGAGAGGATGAGTGGCAGTAGTTTCTCAGTTGTGATATCCTTCTTGTTATGAATGAGTGTGGGTGGTGCAGTACACGGTTTGTCCGCGGATGGGCGAGAATTGATGGAGAATGTTATTTTGTGATGGTCAGACCATGCACATGGTAACACTGAAATTAGGTTTAGTGCGCAATTCATGTCTGAAACCCAGTCCAATGTGCGTCCCTTGATATGGGTGGGTACATTGACATGCTGGGTGAGGCCAAAGTCGGATAGAACATTGGCTAGGTCACATGCTTTAGTGTCGTTCGTGTCCAGATAGCCCAAATTAAGGTCTCCAAGTATGATAATTTGGGATTTAGGCTTAGTGCTGGATGCTAGGATGGAAGAGACATCTTCTACGAATGTGGAAGTGGGACCAGGTGGCCGATAGATGAGGTGCACTAAGGCAGTATGATTAGGTGAGATTGGGAGTTTAATCGAGAGTAGTTCTGCAGAAGGCAGCTGATGACTGTTAGCGACTCTTAGGTTAAGGGAGCTCTTGAATATGAATGCTAATCCACCCCCCTTGGTTTGATTGGTGTCCCTATCGCACCTAATCATAGAGTAGCTATCAGGGATGGCGAGGGTCAGGGCGGGGCTAGACGCCGCATGTAACCAAGTTTCAGTGATAGCCAGAAAGTCAATGTTTTCAGTTACAATGAAGTCAGCGATGTCTAACGCATGAGCTGAGACAGAGCGGGCGTTAATGAGCTCCCCTTTGAGTTTAGCTTGGGCATTGGGGATGTTGGCTGGGGCGGCCTCTACGGATAATGGGGCATCGAGGGTATGATTTAAGTTGGCAGTATTGATCCTAGTGTCTGTGTTCAGGTGGTAGGACCAGTGGTGACATCTGGTTGCTAATCTTTGGTTCCGGACTGGAGTGGCACAGGGTTTACTCCGTCGGCTAGGAGATAGGCAACTAAGTAAGCGTAGAGGTGAGGGTTCATCAGTGGTGAATTTGGACCTAGCAGTGTCGGGCAAGAATGATGTGTAGCCGTGAGACGTGATGCAGTTCCGTGGTGTAGAATGTGTGTATGAAGGG
Organism: Ambystoma mexicanum; assembly: GCF_040938575.1. Classification (NCBI taxonomy): domain Eukaryota; kingdom Metazoa; phylum Chordata; class Amphibia; order Caudata; family Ambystomatidae; genus Ambystoma; species Ambystoma mexicanum. The sequence continues at coordinate 1,472,596,029 of NC_090932.1, read as the reverse complement.
TCATGGATGCGAGAGCCAAGCCTGGCATTCCTGATGCGCGTAAGGCATGGTTGGTTAGGGATGGGTTTGGTGGTGAACTGTTGTAGCCACAGGGCTGGCTCATTTAGGTATGGGTTGTGCAATATCGTGCTGCCGGATGGGAGTGAGTATGGCAGTGTTGTAGTGGTTGTGGTAGCTGGTTTAATGTGAATGGCCATAGTGGAGACAGGTTGTAGTGTAATTAAGGCTAGAAAGGTATACAGTAAATAAGGGTGAAGCGTGTTCAGATGGACAGGCTTAAGGGTGATGACGTCAGGTAATGGGTATGGTAGACATGCATACCAAGTGCAGTTCATAATTAATAGTGGAGTCGCACAGAGTGATGTGGGGAGCTAGTCAATGAAGCTAAGATTACTCAAAAGGGGCAGATTCAAATAAACAAGTATTCATGGCAGTAGACAGATTCAAATTGGCTAGGATTGCACAAATAGTCTGGTACAAATAGGCAAAGTGTTCATAGCAATAGGTAGATTCAATTGGCTAGGATTACACAAGTAGTCTGGTACAAATAGGCAGAGTGTTCATAGCAATAGGTAGATTCAATTGGCTAGGATTGCACAAATAGTCTGGTACAAATAGGCAAAGTGTTCATAGCAATAGGTAGATTCAAATTGGCTAGGATTGCACAAATAGTCTGGTACAAATAGGCAAAGTGTTCATAGCAATAGGTAGGTTCAATTGGCTAGGATTGCACAGATAGACTGGTGCAAATAGGCAAAGTGTTCATAGCAATAGGTAGATTCAAATTGGCTAGGGTTGTACAAATAGTCTGGTACAAATAGGCAACGTGTTCATAGCAGTAGGCAGATTCAATTTGGCATGTTGAATTGGCCGTCTCGGCACCTTTCAGTGCGGCGAATGCGGCAGTGGGGTATGTAGCGCCTCGTCTGCACCGGGCTGTGTTGTTCTGTATGGGGGGGTACCCGCACTCGCAGGCAGGCACTTTTCCTGGTCGTCTCTGCTGTATCGTTCCACCGGACGACTGCCGAGACGGCCAATTCAACATGGAACGCCCGCACCAACCCCGCGCCCCTGCACAGAGACGCAGGACAGAGAGTTCAACGCACAAAAACCTAAGGTGAGCAATAACCCCAAGTGAGGGGATTTGGACCAGAGGGAGGTGGGAGTCCACCCATCACAGAACCAGTATCTTAACCCTCCATTCTCCTGTTATAGGCGCTACCCAACGTCTGGCACATAACCAAGCAGAGAGGTGTCCGGGATAGTGCTTAGACCTCCATCCAGTATCGTGTGGCGCCCCTGTGGATACCAGGTGATCATAACACTGTGCTGCTGCAAAGGTGTGTGCTCCGGAGCTACTGAGTCCCTCTTGGTGTGCCAAGTGCTTGGGGGGCGGTCCCCGGCTGTTCGACCGCTTTCTCACAGGTACCCACATTGAGAGCCCTTTCCCCTCTGTCAATTCTTCACCCCCAGGCCTGGGTTTAGTGTATGGTTGCTCTCTTAAGTCATTGCCAGCAAATGCTGATAGGGGATGGGGGGGTTTTCCCTCAGTGTGGGGCCCCTGGTTGCTGCAGGTGTTGAGAGAGCCCTTAGCCTGTCATGGGGGTGGGAGGTGCTATTTCAGGCTGCCCAGGATGTCCGTATGTCCTGGGTGAGTCTGCGTTGTCTCCCTTGAGGCTCCGGGAGGTGTAATGGTATGACCCGTGGAGCGGGTAATGAGGAGGCCACTGCTGCGGTCCTACCTTTCAGTGCGGCGAATGCGGCAGTGGGGTATGTAGCGCCTCGTCTGCACCGGGCTGTGTTGTTCTGTATGGGGGGTACCCGCACTCGCAGGCAGGCACTTTTCCTGGTCATCTCTGCTGTATCGTTCCACCGGACGACTGCCGAGACAGCCGGGGCGCCCCTCCTCCTCCGAGGCCACGTGGGCAGTGCTCCGCTCATCTGGTCCCGTTCTTCAGTGCTGTTAGGGAGGCCCAGGCAGATGGAACACGGCTCTGCAGCCCTCCGATAGCCTGAGTGGCGCGGACAGGGTGCTCAATAGCAGAGCAGGTAGCTTTCTCTCCTGCATTCCAGGTTCGTTGGGGGCGCCGCCATCTTGTTTGTTGGCGTGCCTCACCCTGCTTTCTCTCATCGCCGAAAATCTTTGATTGGTTACCAGGATCCGGTGTGGTTTCTTCAGCTGCAGGATGTCTCTGTGCCGGAATTTCACCGTCAAACTAAGGGCATAGTGGCGTGTATTTGGGCATCCCACGGAGCTCCTAAAGAGGCGACTGCATTGCCAGCGCCTCAAGCCACACCTCCTCCCCCCCACTTATTTCTTTCTTGTGAATCCTATCTCACACTCTTTTTGGTATCTTTTTTTTAGTATAGGCCCTTTTATTTTGACAAGACGCCACTAGGACTGGCTAATTCTGATTTTATGGTTGTAGCTTGCTACCATCTTAGATTTAGGTTTAAATTAGGTATTTGTCAACCCTACCTATGTAGTTTAATAAACACACTTGAACTGTGATCACTTTTGTCTGTCTATTCTTGATACAATGCCTTCCTTACATATGGTGTCAGGTTTGGGATGTGACCCAATTGAAACAAATTGTCAAACCCTACAGTTTCAAAAACTTAGTCAGTGAGCTTCTAACCATGCCTTTCTTACACTTGTTGATGGTGACAGTTTGAGATTAGAAAGAAAAAATGTGAACATTAAATGAAACACCTCTTCAATGTAAATATTTTAATACAAATCCAATGTAAAATATTATATAGACACATTTTTAATAGAAAAATAAACCATTTATTTAAAAAGCCACTTTTTTAAGATAAGGTTGATGGCATTGACAAACTGCAAATTGTACTGCTGTGGCTGATGTAGTGTATGTATAAATTCCTTGCATTGTCTGTAGTCGCTAGGGAATTTCTCACAAATGTCTCGAACCACACATTACCCGTTGAACGCGGAATCCCACTTTTCCATTAATGCACCATGTAAGCGCTTGATAGGCCACAACCCTGTACCATCTCTGTAAGAGATACAGAAATAGTTTATCATCTTGTTTGCGCTGTCTTCTAAAATATAAGACATTGGTATGCTTTTAAAAAAAGTACCTTTGCGAGCAAAGTACTGACAGTATTATTGTTTTCAAGTAGGGATGAATTAGAAACATAGGGAAATATTGTTTTTAACTTTAAAGTAAAAGAAATGTAATTGTTAGGTTGTTAAATATAATGTTCAATACTTTAGCTTGAGCTACAAATGAGACCTTTTTTCAAATCTAATAATAATTCTATCTCCAGTGAGCCATCAAAGTTATAATGTAATAGGAGAACAACATAACATGTTAGTAGTCTAGGTTGTCAAAAACACATTGTATAAAGAGGAAACGCACCCATTACTTGGATTACGAGGGCAAGCTGTTGCTCTAACTTAGTGCATCAGGACCATCATCATTTGCAACACAGATCTTGTAAGGCAGGCTGCCCTGAAGTCAAGCAGCTGGGTAACACATAGCAGGGGTGTCTTCTTCAGCTGTGTAGGCCAGCGTTTTCTCTGCAACAGCAGTCCTCCACCAAAGTTGGCATCACCTTACATCGATGGCAGGTACACCATGTGGAAACGTCTTCCATGCGAATAGGATGATAATGCTCTGGTGTTTGACCGTCACGAATTTCATCAGATTCCCCTTCACTTTGGCTTCTTTCCCTCTCAACCATTTCCTCTTCTGTATACTCGTGCTCATACAGGTAGGGTTGAATTGTTGCCATAATTCAAGAGTATTGAAGTATAAAGCCAACAGTGAGAAAAATAAAAAGGTTTTTTTGGATAAAGTAACAAAATGAGGTTTTACCTTGAAATGAAATGTTAATGAAAAATAAGAGAAGATACAGACATGTAATTAAACATACCTTGAAACATACAAAACATACTCTGCAACAATCCTTGTATTGTTAGGAGGAGTTTCGATTCTTTAATAATTATTCTGAATAATATTTTAAAAAACCAAGAATACACTGATTTACTGGGTAAAACATAGTGGTGTAACCACACCTGCCCCACCTCTTCTTCTTTTTTTTTTTTGTGTCAAAAAGAGATTAAGAAACCCAAATACCTTATGTACCAAGTATACCCTGCCAATACGGAGAGAAATGCTGGTCAAGAGATAAAAACAACCGGCAATTATTCAACATGAATTATATAGTGCGACTAACAGCATTCATCTTAAGTACGGTGTATCAAAAAGATAAGCCCCAAACACTTAGCTAAATAAAAGCGCCTTTCAGCATATGCAAACGATTTGGGTTTCAGGCCTGTGACGCTCCGATTAATATCTCGGAACGCCTTCACGAGCCGCAAGAAAGCACCCGATTGAATGGCGAATGCCATCTTGGCATGGAGCCGTCCATGTATAATTTAATATAGTTTAGTATAGTTAGTGCCTGGATTTAGGCATATTAATTGTAGTTTTGAAGCAATATGGCTAATAGATAGATGAGAATTAGGTAGTTACCCAAATAGGTAAAACCTTGATCCATATTAGTTCAAACCCCACTGGCCGTAATGGTTCCGGTGGGGTAGCCTTTCCAATCATGGACCAACATAGCAGGCGGGAAGTCCAACATGTATGAATCACGGGCACCATATTTGGCATGAGAATGCCTGTGTGCATTCATATAAGTATACCAGCTCAATAGGGTGCATTGTTGGGTGTCCTGACCCACGTTTGAGCTATCATGCTGCAACATTTGGTGCTGTGGGCTTAAAAAAATCCAAGATGGCCAAAAAGCCCACATGTGCGCCAGAATCCAGGAGAACCACGCAGTTTGTGCGTACACCAAACTGGCTGCCTAACTTGCCACCCACCAGTGCGAGCATGATGGGCCAGGGTGCCCTGAGTGGAATGGGGTCCAAAGGTAAAACAGCAGCTCAAAAACGTTTTAAAATTACCTTTGGTTTCTCTGAATGCCAGCTCAAAATGCCTATTTTCAAACATTGCAACACATCCAAAAATCTCACTGAACACCAGCAGACATCTGGCAGAATGAAGTTTTGTGTGCCTACAAAATCTGGGAAGATGAAGAGCCCAAAACAATGTTCATAACAAAACTGGCTGAACTATGCATGTCAGCAGCCTAACTGAAACTGGATTAAAACCACCAAAATCGAAATGTTTAAATTAACTGAGTGACCTACTTTTGTGTGTCACATAGTTTGTAACTGTTAAAATGTCATAGTTTTGAACTTAGAATCAGCATTCTAGCTGCATATGTAAAAATTGTATTGACTTAAACTGGGGAACAAAAAAATGACATGTAGCTAAAAACTGGCTTAAAGAGATTCCAATTCTGCCTGACATCTACCCCCACAGGAGTTAAAACCTGCTCAGCCACTCTTCCCCTTGCCAAAAGGAGTTGTCACCTCTCTGATTAGATTATGGGTGGAGCAGCTGGGGACTACAGGGAGATGAACAAAGGCCTGTCCTGGACTCAGGCAAATGTTATATTGGGGGCGTCGTAAAAGTGGCTTCCTCTTAGGAGAAACGGGGAGGGGCAGCCCCCTCTGAGGACAGGCTGAGCTTAAAGAAAGTGGATAAACTGGTTTCTCAACCATGTGACCTGGGAAGACACACCCCTGTTGGCCAGAATATGATTTTAAGAAAGATGTATAACTCATGGTGCGGACTTGTCAAAATTATCTAAATGATACCTTAATTCTTGTGATTTTTCTGCCCACATTTTAAGAGGTTTTAGGACCCGGTGGTATGATCTGGGGGTTTACGATCGGAAAAGAGGTTGTTACTCTAAATGTATGCAGGTTAAAAATCTGACACTTCCTTATCTAAATGCCCACATGCCTTGCACACAATTGTATAAATTTGGAGAAAAATCCGATATGGGGAAAGCTACTAAAAAGCGCAAAATTTTGCCATTTCTGAATGCAAGCCCCCAGGAAGAGCAGAGTTTGAACAGATTATACCTCATGTGATATGTGATGGGTGCATGTAATTTTAAACAACTGCGTATCTGTGCAATATGTATGTGGGTCAAATATAGATTTGTGTGTAAACTGACCAGGGGAGGATTCTCTGACCCATAAAACCTACAGCATCACTCTGACTCACATTTCCTTCCCCCAATCAAGGAAGAGAGAAAAGCTTGACCAATGATCAGTTGAGAGAGGGGCTGGATTAGTGATGCTGCGCACACACCCACTTTCAAAAGACATAAAAAGAGCCACTGGAAGCTAGAGAGGACATTCAAATCCAGTTGCTGCGGAGCGTTTTGCCGGACCACACAACATCCAGAAGATACCAGTTCCAGACTGACTCCAGCTACATACTCCAGAACCTAGAACTTATACTTTAGAACCTAAATCAGAGGCCTAAAACCACAAGCTGAGTTCTCTGCAGCAGGCCTCAAATCATTGCAAGCTACTCACAGCCGGGCAAGCTGCTTGAATCCCTTGCCAAGAACTTTTGCCAGGACCAGTGCAGAGATCCAGGAGCCGTGCAGAGACCGCTGTATCCGGACAGACCAGACCAGTGCCAGACCAGACCGTGCAGAACCGCAGACCCAGAGACCAGATCGCTGTGAAGTGCCACTAGCCTGATTGATCAGATCCGTGACGAGGTCCAGTCCTTCCAAAATATATTGTGAGTACTTAGGTCAGATTGTGACAGAAATAAGCTCTTAGTTTAAAATAATATAATCCAAACTATTTTAATCTAACCAGAACTGCCTCCTAGAAGTTGTTACTTGTCATGTGTAAAGCTGCACAACTGTCACCTGTCAATTCTGCAGCTGCAAGCTGTCAACTGTCATTTTGAGTTTACTTTAAATCCGAAAAACTACCTTTATTTAATCGTCCGTATCTCTGAAACCGTTTGGACTAGGAACTTGGTTTAACTTTCCTCTGAAAGCTTAGGATCTCATCTTTCTAACAAGCATACTCCTCCTTATACTTTTGCCGTAATCACGATTCACACACTCGCGAATTTTACCGCGATTTGCGATTTGGTTAAAAATCCAGCCACGTGTAACCATCAGCAGTCATTTCATTCCTTGCTAAAAATTCGTTTGCCTCTTAATCACCATCTCTGAATCATTGCTAAAGTGAGCCTGAACTCATCCCAAGTATCTCTCACTCACCCTGAACCTCCTAAAGGGAATTAAAAGCATTTTCAGCATATTTCTCACTTCATTGCCACCACATTCAAAGCACTTGGGCCTGTGTTTTAAAACTCATACCTGTTTTCTCTAAGCTTGCTGGGGGGGAACTGAATTTCGTATTGTATTTGATTGCATTCCTGAGAACTGTGTGCTCCTCTTTCCATCTACTTCCATGTCTTACATTGCATAGGGGAGGGGGGTGAATTGCCAGAGAAAAAGTGATTATATTATCTTTTGCTAAAATCATCTCAAGTATTTCTGTACTGCATTTTATTCCTCATTGCTTTTCCCTTGAAATCATAAAAGTATTTTTGCTACTTGATCCATCCTATACTAACTCCTCATTGATTATAAAGAAGTGTGCTAGTGTCAGATTGCCCATTGTTGATTAACATTATATTTATAAGGGCGATATCGATTATTAATTTATTATAAAGCGTGGTATCTATATTTTGTCTTATTTCTCAAATAAACCTTTTAAACTTGCAAAACAGAACTACTTTTTGGCTCAGTGGGGTCAGGGGGATTCTAAGAGAGGGGTGTTATATAGGGGTTGTCATCCAGAACTCATGAACTGGACATAAAGATATATCAATAAGGGTTTCCATTCAGTATCCCAGACTAGGCATGGACTTAGCTGTAGTGTTGAATTGAATCCTCTTACAGCATGTAATGTCGTATTTAACCCTGTAAGCCATTGGGTATAATTCATAAAGATAATAGAGGAGCCTTCCCAGAAATGTTCAGGAGCAACCCACGAACTAGGGGAGCTCCTGTGGAGTATTAACTCCTGACTTACCACAACAAATTAACTGACCAAAACGAACCAATCAAGCGCCATTTGACATTGGGTGGAATCCCGTATTAAAGCAGCCACTGATACAAATTTGAAGTAGCATTTGATTTAGGCAGATATGCTACCACTAGCAGGAACTGCAGCAGCATATACCTGTTATCGAGGAGGATATGCAAGAAAGATATGTTGTGTGGGGCAAGAGGGTGTTCTGACCCCAAACACTATGTATGTGCTCCCTGGCATTGGCTCAGGTGTTCACTAAATAAATATTTTAACTCAAAATGAGCATCCAACCCTCTAACAAAGCACAATGTATGAATAGATACATCTATTCTGCAGTGTCCCATTGATGAAAAATGTGGAAGGTAGAATCAAAAAGTGCAAACATATCCAAATATATAGGTATGACTTTGTTGAATATGTGACCACAGTTGCCATGTCGCTGCAACCCAACCAACTACACAAGATCATAGGCGATTATTAAAATATGCAAACAATCCATCATATCAACCATGTGTAGACATCTTTAATCTACCCAATCGTATGGGGTAATTTGATTGTAAATACTTGAATTATAAAAATAGTGCAAACTCGTGATCAGTGACGGTCCTGTATTTAGAGATTAGACGTGCTACATTTTTCTACGTTTGAGTTCGCTGTTCCATTCTCGTTTTGGTGAAGCAACCTGCATGAGTCCTACAAAGTGAGGATCTTTAATGTTGTCCATCTGATGATGCTTCTGCCAATGGAGGGCCAATGGATATTTTGCATTCTGACCCCCAATCATGCTTGGGTGTTCTGGATCCACATTTTGTTAATCTTGCATGGTACAGCAAACAACCTCTGCCTCAATGCCAGTAAGACTGAGATCATTTGCATAGGGACCCCTGCTGCTGCTTTCCCACGTTCACTCTGGCTGGCCTCCCTTGGCTCTGCGCCCACACCCCCCTGCGAGGCTAAACACCTTGGGGTCATCTTCGACTCCACTCTCCTTCTGCTCTCACATTTCGGACATCTCTAAACAAATCTAACAGTCAGCTACACCTCCTCAGAGGTACTGTACCTTTTCTTACTTTCCCCCAGCGACTTACTGTCTCCAGAGCCCTGGTTCTCTCCAGGCTGAACTATTGCAACAGCCTCTTCCTCAAACTCCCTTCTGCCCTGCGCCTCGTCCAGAACAGAACTGTGAGACTTATCCTTGGCCTCAAGCCCAGAGACTTCATCTCTCTGGTGCTGAAATCTCTTCACTGGCTCCCTGTGGCTGTAAGGATCGAGTTTAAGGCCCTCTGCATTGTCCACAAGGCTTTCTGGGGCCAGGGACCTTCCTACCTGCAACGTTTACTACCTAAATACTGTCCCTCACAAGCCCTCCACTCATTTACCTCCAACCTTCTACGAGTCAGCCAGTTCACCATACAGAGATTTGGAGGGAGATCCTTATCCTCCGCAGGTGCCTCCCTCTGGAATAGCCTCCGTGCCGCCCTCCGTCTTGAGCCTGATCTTCTTAAGTTCCAGAAACTCCTCAAGACCTTCCTCTTCTCCTCTTCCTTCTCTTTCCCTCTACCCTGCTAACCTAACTCTCTGCTCTTTCTTTCTCTCCCTCCTCTTCCTTATATTTTGCTGACTGGCCGCCTGGTGTACCTCAGAGTCTCACAGGTCCCTGGCACCCCCACCAGTCCTCTCTCGCACTTGCCTCTGGGCCCTACACCCCACACCCTACACCCCACCCACCTTTCACTGCACTTAATAACCCAAGTGAGTGGCTCTCTGCGCTTACCCCAGTCTCCAGTCCCAGTGCACTTGGACCTCCCCCTCCCTCTGACGGTTCTGTACACTAGCACGATCCAAATGCACTGTGGCTGAAGATCGTCTGTCTGTTCCCCCTGTCTTCACCCTTTAATTGCACTGGTAAAACTGCAGAATCGCCGTCCGGCCTATTTGCTGTGTCGTCAACTGTTAAATGTATTATACGGACTTACTCTGCCTGTGCAGACTATTATCGTCTCAGAAATTCAAGGGCTCTGAGCGACTGTGTTCCCACCCTCCTTGAGCACTTTGAAACACTTGCCTGTCTATAGGCGGTTTATAAATAAACAATACCCTAACATACTTCCGTATGTAATGTCAGCCACAAACAAAAATAATGCAATAGATTACATACTTGGTGTTACAGTTGATGAATTGCCGAATATGATGAGACCCCAGTCTGCCAAAGTTATCAGTGTTAAGCCTATATGGCACATGGAACCAGTACCACATTTATGAAACCAAACAGGTTGATTCTTTTGAAGCCAGTCTCTGGATTTGGGTGGGTCTGACATAAAAGAAGGACTCAAAATTCTCCTTAAAGTAGATGCTTAACTAACTATATGCGATACTGGGTTTAGATTCCAGCCACCCTTTAATGTCTTTATCCCTTATTAGTAGGTGCCAATGTTTTTTGAGGATATTTACTCCGTGACTATCAGTATTGTACCTAATAATGAATCTAAGCTCATTGCTTGCTTCAGAGCCCCCTTTTCCCCTTGGCGTCAGAAGGGTGGATTTCTCAATTTGAGCCACTTGTTGCTCTGCTTTAATGAGTGTATCCCTTGACTAGCCTCTAGACAAAAACCTGTTGGGTATTATATTTCACTCCTTGTGGTTATCCAAATTCTGGCTGCAGTTGCATTTAGTCCTGATATATTCCTCCTTGAGGATATTGGAGATCATTGTCCTCTTATGGCAGCTGTACAATGCTGATCTTAAAATTTAGAAAGAAAATACTGGAGCTACTTGACGTATGCGTAAAGGATAATCCTACACCATTTGCATTAAAATAAGTGACAAACTCTAATAAAGTCTGCTCTGTTCATCTCCAAATCTATATATCGTCGCCAAAGATAAATGTATGGTAAAAATTGATGATCAGCAAGTACGTACGTTTGTTCGAATTGATGCATAAAGAGATTTGCGAGTGCAGGTGCAAAACTAGCTCCCATTGCCATGCCAACAATTCGTTTGTAGCATTTCCCATGAAATAGGAACACATTGTTGTTGAGAGGAAAAATGGAAAACTCTTTAACCATCTCAATATGTGCGTGAAAAGAGGCAGATTTGGCTCACAAAATATTTAATTGGCTAAGTCACATTGAATGGATGTGTAAAGCGACTTGACGTCTAGGTAAAAAAGAATATTCCCCTTTTTGCATTCTAGGTCATCTAATATGTGTAACACATGCATTGTGTCATGCAAGTATGTAGGAGTAAGAATGGCTTCTTGCAATAAATTTTGATATAGGGAAAGGGGGGTTCGGTGACCCATCCTCTCTCACTCAAAATGGGCCTGCCTTCTGGTATTCGAACACAACTCTTGTGTATCTTGGGTAAGAAATATATGGTTGGTATGGTTGGGTGTTCCAAAGTCAAATAACACTTCTCTGTGTCAGTCAGCAAACCAATTCTATGCCATTTGTCATCAACTTCAGAGCACACATTACAATGGTCTTTGGTTCTGTGTAGCAGCCTGGTGTAGTCAAATGGTTATGGGCCATTTGAATGTAATCCGACTTGCCAAGAATCACAACATTTACCTCCTTTTGCTGCTTCCTTAATAATCAAAAGGTCATTTGAAAGGAGTTTCCCCAGAGCTAGCAATTCATGAGGTGATAAATTAGATTTGGAAGTACGATGTGAGTGATCTTACAGAGAAGGAATGTCACAAATAACTGCTTTGTAAAATGTATTGTGCTCTAGCAACTTGAAGAGTCTCTTGAGCTAGATGGGATTACCAATAAAGATCTCAGACCAAATAACCGGACAGACTCAAAGAATATGGCAAAGTACTTCTATATTCTCAATTTAATAAAGCAGGGCAAACTGGCAGACATCGGACTGATGCTTACACACTTACACACAAACTTGATTACACAGAGGTTTTGTACCCCAATATGCATCATCCATGACGTCATCCTACATGGCAAACTTGTAAAAGTTGATGGGAGGGATTGGTTAGGGGAACACATCTACTTATAGAACACAGGGGTTAGTTCACCATTGACTGTCTCATCTATAAGGCACACCTCCAATTACCTCTAAATACTTATAATACTGATTATAGCGGTAGAGCGGACAAAATGGCAGCGGATTGTCTATGCAACATTGTATAGCACGTTACCCCATAAACCCACTGATTGGTTGGCATCCCAACCTTGGACTTTTCGTTTGGCTAGCAGCATGTAAGTGAAACGAAACCCAGGTGCTTGAGTCACGTCCGATTACTCCCCACTTACCCAATTAGTCCATCTCCCATCAGTCCAACCATGAGCCAGAGTTTCCCATCTGCAGTTGACCTTGTAGCCTGCTCTCTGTTCTGGGACATTCAAGGGAGTGTAAACGCATCACTATCTTTATCCACAGATTAATAAATAGCCCTTGTTTTCAACTTCTGAATCACGTTTGAAGAGACCAAAAATGTGACCATTTCAACCTCTTATTAACTGCTATTTGATTCAATTATGCTGGGTATCATTGCTCCTCTTGGCCTCCAGAGACTTGCTCACTCCATCTTGTACATACTTTATACTTTTAATTGTACAATACTTGCACATGTTTTCTTCTTCTTTAATCTAAGAGAAATATGTCTTGGCTTATCCATCTGCTTTGCAGCTATTCCTTAAAAATATCATCCTTGATCCCAGGCCAACATAGACTCCTCTTTGTTTTGCACACAAAATTGTTTTCAAGCATCTCCTGACTCTGCATCCCTTTTCTGTCTCTGAGGTAGCTGGATTGAGTCTTAGCGCGAGCTGGTGTCCATCTTCCATTTATGGCCATCCTAGCCACGTTATATATTCCTCTATAGCAAACTTCTACATGTCTTATCTACCCTGTGTTGTTGCATATTTACACTTATTGATCAGCAAGTTACTTTATCTTATTTTCCATACATGATTACTTTATCATTTTTTACATATTTCTATTGTCACTTCAGTTACATTGGCACTCAAGTATTTTCATATGGTTTCAGTATCTCTGCCCTCATCAGATTTCCCTCAGCACTCCGTGATGTCCAATGGTGAGTGCCGACATCCTTCCACATGATATCCTTCCACTCTCTCAGAGCGAGGATACATTAGATATGGTTGACTGACTGCATATCGTCTCTCGTACACTCGATCAGGTTTGGGTTCAACACATGGAGTCCCATATAGTGCTCTTCTCCTACTGTTCCAATATGACAGCGATGAGGGGCGGGAGTTAGGCATAATGCGTCCACCTGCTCCTCTACAGTATCAATAATATTATCTCCCTGAAACACAGGGGTACATTTACACCTGTTGGTGAGCTCAGTAATTTTAATGGCTTACTGTTTAATGTTGAGATTATTGAGAACATCCTGTACTATAACTTCCTGTACACTTTCTTTGTCTTCAATTGATACAAGTAATGTTTAGTTTCCATTGAATCATCTGAAAGTGACAATTTGGGTACTGGTACAATATACTGTTTTACTTGGGTAGCAAAACAATGTTTAAGCTTGGATTTACGTATACATTTGAATAAATCAATCTGGATATCTGTGTAGTCATTAATAGATGAGGGTGCAAATGAAAATCCTTTATTGAGCAAAGTTGTCTTGTACAGTGACAATTGATACGAAGACTGGTTACACACGAGAGTGTTCACCTCCCCTGATTCTGCGCTCTCTGTTGCCAGGACCGCTTGACCAGTCGATCGGGTTCTGGGTCGTTTTCTCTTATGGTGTTGCCCACCTCTTTTACCCCTGAATTGCCACTCTGTGTTGTAATATTTAAAAACATGGGGTCCTGGAACCTGACATGTTTGATATTGGCCCTGCGATTCGCTTTTTTGAATCTGTGGATCTGGTCCAAAAAAGTAGAGCTTGTTGTAATAGATTGTTCTGTGCCAGCATTAATTGATGGGCCTGAGACTGAATCTGCCCTACATATAGCTGATCTAGGCCAAGTCGTTTTGAATTGATTTGCATACAGTGGTACCAAGGCAAGAGGTATTTTTTCTCTTGTCCGTTTCCACTTTTTTTCTTTCTTTTCCTTTTATTTTTTGGGAATGATTTGACTTTTACATTTTTTGGTATTATTATATTTAATGAATTACAACTGGATTTTATGCCGTTTTGTATATATAACCTCAGTTCTAAATGGCACTGTGTAAAGATTAGTTATTGACAAAAATGACTCTTTGATGTACTGTAAGTCCTTTAATCAATTCCAAGTACATTAGATCCAGATCATCAGGTCAGGTTCATAAAGTAGTAACTTCATGGGGACATCTACAATCACCAGCATCCTCTCTCAGGGTCTACATGGCCAACTGACTCTCACAGAACCCAGTCATACCACAACATTCTACCAGGTAGCATTCTCTGTCACTCACTCCAACGTTCCATTGATTCTACCAGGATCGAGGGGAGGCTTATTCACTACACACTGTTTTAGTATGTGGTTTGTGTTACATATTCAAGCTGGAAGAAGACTGAAGGTCGAAACACATGTCGGCTGTGTGTTTTGGTGAAATCTACATTTCATCTCTGCAGTGGGATTGTACATAATTTCAATTTAGTTCCTTTGAGGGTCCAATTGGACACAGGGAAGGACCCATTTGTCAAAATCAGCGGGTTCAACTTCTGAGTGCCTGTCCAATGAGATTGTTTAAAAGTCCTTTTATGTATATTATGATATTTCTTTGTATTTGTGAAAGGTTTCATTAAACCAACCACAATAATAAAGTCCTATTATTTGGGTTTCCTAATAAATGCAAACACAAAGTGAATATATATATATATATATATATGTTCTAGCACCCATTATAGCGGATAGTTTGCCCGTTTAAGAATGATTTGCGTTACAAATATTTGTTTGTAAACTTCAGAATGGAGATCGATGAGGAAGAAAAAGTTCTATTACATATGTCTATATTTGTAATATATTAAAACCATGAGTTGGCCCCCCTATGCATATCAGTAAACATTTGATTGAATGTTCCATTCTCCTAAAGTTACTTGAAGGAAGATGGTGAATGCGCCTCGTCGATAATATTTACGTCACTGGTCGCTTCCGAACTTACCTTTGAAGGAGGGGGCAATTGAGGCACATCATTACATTTTTCGTACGCTGCCAATTTAACAGTTATGCGAAGTCTCAATGATTCACTCTCGGAGTTTATTGCGTTGAACGGTAATGCTACGGTCGAGGCCTGCCAGGAGAGGGTGCTCTATGCTTGTGTCATGAAGTGTTTCCTAAAACCCCCGTCTTGCCTGGCAGTGCCGCCATTGACGGCATATCAAATGTAAGGAGTTTTATTTCTTCTGGTCTCTTTCTAAAAGCTACACTTCTGACTTGTTTAAGATCATTTTAAACAGAATTTTGCTTGCACTGCGTTAAATTAGTTTTATTGGGAACACATTAACTTGAATTTTGACATTCACCAATCTTGTTAATGTCCCCCTTTCCAGGAGTACTTTCCGCCAGGGCCTGGTCGTTGGAAGCAAGCCTGTGATCCACCCCGTCTTGCACTGGCTTCTTCAGCGAACCAATGAGCTGAAGAAGAGAGCCTACCTGGCACGTTTCCTGGTGAAACTGGACGTCCCAGCTGAGTTCCTTCAGGATGATGTTGTGGCCGACACAAGCAAACAGGTATTGCGTTTGCTGGACTCTGCGAAAGCAACAATCCAACCAACATAGCTGCAATTTTTTATATCATTGAAAATAAAAAAACACATTTCATGTCAATGTCCACGTATTAATAGCTCCTACAAGCACTTCACCGCTCTGAGGCTTGTACCCCAGCACTTTCACAAGGGGAACCAACCTACCCCCTATGCTACCCTACTTATGTCCTTTGACCTGGCAGGGTCCTTATGTCCCTCAACCTCTCCTTATTCATTTAATGCAGCCCATACACCCATCCATATGCCGTTCCATTGAAATCCTACATACAACTTTTGAATTCATACTTGTCACTATATTGAATTCATTTTTACACATAGAGCAAACCAGATCAAGCTGTCGTTGGCTGTAGTGCTATGTTAACTTTATTATATTTTCTGATATTGCAATTGGTCTCACAAAGTCTTTATCTGAGATGACATCCCATTGTGGCTTGATCTTTGCTAACTATGTGGACGATACCCAAATAATGGTGAAACTGGCAGTCAATCGAACTACCACTGCCCCCATAGTTGGTGAATGTCCAAATCTTGGATGGATCAAAATCCATTAAACATAAACCCAACCAAACCTTAAATCCTGACACCACGAATGCAACCTTTTTGGAAGGGTGCAGCTCCTCTTGGCCACGAACCTTTGGCCCATATCCCATTCCTCAAGAATGTCACACAAACACCAATGTGAACAGTATTTGCAATGTCAAAGGGCATCGCTCCCAAAAGATGCAAATATTTCCAGGATATGGCAATATCATTTCTTCAACAAACAAGTTGTTTACATATATAACGCTCAAAGAAGACTTTTTGAATGTACAAAAGCTGTACTTAAAATTCCAATCACATTTAACATATTCAATAAAGATACCAAAATGTTTTATCATTTACAGAAATATATAACTTATCAAGTTAACAAACAAAAAATTCTCATATTAAGCAAATTCTTAATTATTGCTCAAAGATCTTCTATTTGGTCAACTCGGAGTGCTTCGGCTAAAATATTACCCTTCTTCTTCTTCGCGAGTTTCAGTATTAGACTGAAATACATAACAATTGTATGAGTGCGAGAGAGCAAGACGGCGAGACCAAGACCAAGCACCCGGATTGTAGCCGAGTGAGGTTTTAGGCAACATGAGCAATTCAGAGTTGCCTAACAACTGTATCATGTACTGGGAGTTGTGTAGTGAACGATAACTACTAAGACTGAGAAAGTACTCTTCATACCCCATGAATCCTGGCAAACAAAATAAATAAAAACCCTTTTTTGCACAGTGTCAGTTTGTTGATTCCGTGTTCCTTATTAGACTGCTGATGAATTTTACATCAATCACTTTTATGAATTTAATCCATGTTTTTGTAGTGTTATTTATGTAAATGTGTTTATTTAGAATATAGGTGTTCCTACTAGAAACAAGTACAAAACAATAAACAGTAGGTGGGACAATTCTGAGTCTGTTGCCATTCAATTGAGAAAAGGAGAGATGGTTGTGGGCTGTTGGATGATGGCGGGTTGGTAGAACAGAGACAAGTGACGGGAGAGGCACATAAAACAGACCAGCATTAACATGTTATAAGGTATGGTGAAGTGGGGTGTGGGAGTATCACAGAGAAGAGGAAGGGTAATGTGAGAATAGTTGGATGGAACACTTTCTTGGTTAAAAAGGTCGCGGAGAAGGAGCGGAAGTGAGAGCAAGCCAAAAGGTGGTTAGGTGACCGATAGATTAGGAGTGAAGATCAGTGAAGGGGGCATGGTGGAATGTAGAAAAAGCTAATCTTTGCTAGGTAAGGGGCAGCAGGTCCATTGTCATGGATAGTGTCATGAACCTGGTGGAGTTATCACTCATTTCCCAGGGGCGTCCTCCTCCCATGTGGCCAGCGGATGGCAGTCCCTACCTGATCCGGGCTCTGTGGGTGGCTATATGAAGGAGGATCACATGGGAGGAGACCACCTCTGGGGAGATGTCATGGCTTCATCGGGTGAGACGCGGTATTCCCCTTTTTCCTTTGGAAATGGCCCTCCCATACCTAATACCCTCATGGCCTATTGTTATACATCCACTCATTCTCCTCTGAAGATTCGGAAAAAGCTTTTCCCCAAACTGGCCTATGATCACACATCTACTCGTGCTCCTATAGAGAATAGGAAAAACCTTTTGTCCAAACCTATAGACCAATTCTCCACGTTTGGTCAACCTTGTGAGACCTTTGAAAATACTTATTCAAGGTTGTCAGAATCAATTTGCAACAATGGACTCCATGTCCCAGAGTTCTCAAAATACAGGGACGAAGAAGATCAATCAAAGAATACAGATTGAAGTAGGCCGCAGGTCCAGCTAGTGCTCTAGTGTTCGCTTGCGTGCACCTGGGCCCAAGAAGTTCAAAAGGCAGAGAGTCTGCAAGGTCTGCTGCTGGTGGGAGGGAGCTGAACCTCTCCATGAGAACCGAGAAGGAGAAAGGCTGGAGTCGGCGTGGTGGAGCTAGGATGCTCGCGGACGAAACAAGAAAAAGCTGCTGCACAGAGACATGCTGCGGGAATGCCAAGAGGTAGTGATGGACTCCTGGGCGTTCACAGGTTACCAATGGCAGCGCTTCACTTACCAGAACTGAGGCAGAAGCAGACTAGACTCTTGGAGGCCGTGAGGGATGGAGGAAAGAAGCAGAAGCGTCACAACAAGGAGACTAGTGGAAATCCTTTAGCGACTGACAACGGGAGAATCCCGGAACACCATTCAGAGACAGTGAGTCTGCCCAAAGACAGTGGGGACCCGAGGAATATCGGTGACCACGCCGAATGCAGATAATTGTATGCAATATAATTGAGTGGTGAGCAAAAGGGCATATTTAAAGGGAAAGGAACCACAAACAAAACCCTTAGGAATATATGAATGGGTGCAATGCAAGCAAATAGAAAACCTGAGTAAGATAATATAGCAAGAGGATACCGTATCCAACACAGCTGATGAGCAATTCTGTAAAAGGGCAAAGGCCAATGATTACAAGTGTGTAAGAACAAGAAGCCATGGCAGGAGAGTATACCAGGCAATTACAAATGTGTGAATTTAAGAAGCTCTGGCAGGAGGGTATATAAGGCCATAATAATACATGTACAAGATCCAAAGAAGTCCTGAGGGGTAATCTCAGAACTGGACAAGAGATTGTGCTGACCAGGAGAAGAGAAACCACCAAGAAACCACCATGATTGACAGTTACACCAGTCATCTTGAAAGAGACAAAATTACAAAGTTAACCAAGTGCTTTTGTAAAGGTGACTGGTGACTGTAGGCCAAGAAATAACTGTTATTTGTGAAACACTCGAGAACAAAGAAGAATCCAGGTGAAGATAACCACCCTCTGGAACAAGGATGGTTCTTTAAGAACGTTTGAGTTGTAACCATTTATTCTTTCTTTATGAACAAATTTTACCAACCATCCATGGTTTAAGACATGTCCTCTTCACCTTAGTGTTAAGTTTATAGTGTGAGGGTCGGAATAGAACTTTGGAGACATGACAATTTGATTTGGACTTTCTTGACACAGCTGGATCTTTAGCTTTGGTTTAGGTAAGGAATTCCTCTTAAGAAATGGTCAGAGAAGCATTTTCCCAACCCCTTTTAACCAAAAACATGGCAAACGTGTGTACTACTTTTATTTCTAACTCCGCACAATAGCCACAAGAATACAACCATCTAATACGGAATTTCAAGGCTTTTATTGATCATTTTCAACCAGTGTTTCCGAAACATTTATGATGGACCTGCTCCGAGGGTCCATATGCCTTCCCTCACTTCCCTGTGGGTTCCCTCCACCCTAACCCATGTGTCCCTACTTCCTCAGAAGTTCCAAGTATCGATCAGTGAACTGTACTGTCTTGTCTCGGGCTCTTTCTACTATCTCACTCTGGGACTTCCTAAGGGTGCCTGGGTCTGTCTTTTTTTCTTTTCTTTTTTTTCTTTCTCCCCCCCCCCCTTTGCTCTTCCCTCATTCTATACCTCTCGTCCTCTGTCCTGATAGCCCTATACTCCCTACTTTGCTCCCTGCCCCAAGGTCCTGATCTCACCACACTCCTTACTCCTCTCTCCCTCACAACTGTCAACCTTCTCTCCAGTCTGCTCCCTTTCACCACTGTCACTATTGCCACGCTTTCACTACCCTCCTGACTCTCAACCATACATACTTCTCCACATACACTAACCCTCTACTCTCCTGTCATACACTCCCTTACATCCCCACACCACACTGTCCCCATCGGTACCACTCTTTCTCACATACAATATCTCACTGGCAATCTGTCAAATACATCCACAGTCTCTCCAGCACTCATTGCCACAGTCAGCTCTCCACCTCCTAGTCTTTTGGTCTTCCAACTCCACTCACTACCCAGTCAGAACAACCTTCAACTTGGGTTGGTCTGGCTGGTTTTTATGCCCACCCGATCCGCTTCTGCCTCCTATTGGCTTTACCCGTCACTTGTCCTGTTGGCCGAGTTGCACGCTGTGTGATAACCAGTTTGTTTCTGTAGCTTTGCCCTGGTTTTTCTTGGTTGCTGCACACGTATTTCTTTGAGATGTGTTTCTGAAATACAAATACAAGAAATCTGGCCATAATGGAGGCTGATCAGCATTGCAGAGGGGAGAGTAGGATCAGTGTTATCATGCCTGTTCATGCGTTCTTGTATGCCAGGGACTTGATCCCTCTGAACTCCCTTCTGCCACCTCTGGGACAGGTTAGGCTCTGGCAATGCCCTGGTAGGCTGCCTACCTCTAGTTGAGAGGGGTCCCTTCTCCCCCCGACAGGGTCTTAGCCCTGCCCTTGTCCTACACCTACACCCTTTCCCCAACGTTCCCCCTCCTTTCTCCTCCCACTTTCTACCATGGGAAAATCTTGATAAGTAGCCCGCATTGGCATGTTTCTTTCCCTCCCTGTGATCTATTTTGAAGTTATGTGGTCGTATATGTAGACACCACCTGAGTATTCATGGGTTCATCTTTTTTATTACGGGCCATCCCAACTAATGAGGCATGATCAGTGATTACAGAGAACATTTTGAGGACTTGGGGGATATCAACTTTTATACCTCGGCGCCCTTTTAATCCATAGTAAGCCGACGCGAGACGCATGAAACGAAACTTGTGAATTTTCAGGAGGGATTTAACCCATGACATGAAGTACCGCCTTGATTTTAAAAAGGATCACCTTGTGTTTCTTCGTGTTTTTGCACATGCATTTGGTTTTGTGGGCTAGGATGTCATCTGTAGCCCAGAATAAGTCTCTTTTTCGGCCTTGTGCTACCTGCGGCTTGAAGAAGGTGAACAAGGGGGATGTTCATATGGACTGTCTTTACTGTCTCTACCCCCATCACTCGGCAGATACCTGCAAGATATGTCAGGGGTTTTTGGCAGAAGACCTTGAAGGACCGTAATCGACTGCTCATATGTTGGCTTAATGAGGGCACGTACCCGGCTTCTGCCTGTGTTGGAGGTGGGGAAAGGCAGTAAGTCTTTGTCGAGGCCGCAGCAGTCGAAGGGGGTGAATAGCTCTTCGTTGTCCAAGCATGGTCGGTCGGACCACTCCAAGGGGGTCTGATGGTAGGCTCGAGAAGTCTGCAGTGTCGGAGAAAGTCCTGGCGAAGCCGAAGGAGTCTTCGTCGAAGGACTCGTCGTCCAAGGACCATTACAGGTCTTCGTCCAGCTGGGTGTCTTCGAAGCACCGTTCCAGTTCTTCAAAACAATCTGGGTCTCTGGTGAAATTGAAACCAGGGGACGTGGTTCCGACGACGAGCTCATCGGCGGTTGCTCCGTCTTCGACGGTAGTGCTGCAGTCTACGGTCCCGTTGTCGACGGTGGGGACATCGCGCCGTCCACGACACTGATGGATAGTGGGCTGATGCTGTTATCGTCCACGCAGATAGAATCGGAAGGGCTGTTGTCGATGGGTGGGGCATGGCAGTCTGCCGCCCTTGAGTCTATTCTCCCTGAGAAAATGTTGCAGCAAGATCCAACTACATTTTCTGTCTCTTTGGAAGTGGAGGAGGAACAGGAGCTGGTGTTTGACCCGACTGCTCTGGGTCTGCAGAGTATGAGGCCTTCAACATCAAGTGGAGTGGGGCAGGGCCGCCCGGTTATCTGCTGGTTAACCGCAATCTCTGCTGTCATTGCAAGTGCTGTCTAGGCTTCAATCTTTGTTGGGACAGCTGGATGCGAGGATGCCGCCTCTTCCTCCGAGTCCGGCGGTGCCGGTGGTTGAGGTGTTGCTTTGTGAGGCTCCTAGGAAGTCTCCTCTGGCACGGTTGCCATTGCTGTTGTTCTGCGAGAGTGTTCTGCGGGACACCCTTTCTACTGTATCGTCGTCGCCGACGAGAGATGACTCGTGGGACACGGATGCGGAGGTGGAGCAGCCCCGTAGCCCGGCGCAACCCTCGCCTCCGGATGATATTGGGGCGTTCCACGCCATGATGTGGAAAGCATGTCTGAAGTTTGGACTAGCGCCTGAAGAGGAACGTATGGACTGCTTCCTCTTCGACCATATGGGCAAGCAGAGGAAGGCGGTCTTTTCCGTGCCGATTCTCGACCACGTGTGGCAGGAGGGCCTGCACCCGATGCGCCACTCGTTTCCAGAGCCGGCTGTGAAAGGAGGTCTTGAAAAGAAATTCAAGGCTCTGGAGTCTTCCCTTAGATACTTGCTGTCGCAGCCCACGCCCGTGTCTGTGGTGTCGGCGGCTATGGACCTGGCGGAGTCAGGTTTTAAACAGATTAACAGTGGGGTTGTACGTTGGCGCCAGGCCTGGTTGAAATGCACTGACTTCCGCCGGGGGTACAATATAAGGTCATCGACATGCCCTGTGAGGGCGAACGTTTGTTCGGGGAGAAAATCAATGAAACCCTCAAAGGGATGAAGGAGGATACGGAAACCACAAAATCCTTTGGTTCCTTGCAGAGTGGAAGCTCTTTTCGCTCCTTTCGGGCTTTCTGTGGAGCCTCGGGAAATGCCCGGTTTGCTTCTGCCAGGGATCGTGGTTACGGATGCTCCAGTTACTCCTCCCAAGGGTATTGGCGGTCTGTCCTGTCGGCGCAGAAAGGTCGGGACTTCCAGGCTCAGCGAGAGAAAAGTGTGCAGTCCTCTAGGTCTAAGGGGAGGCAAACTAAACCTCAGCAATGACTGCCATATGCACAATCTGCTGGGGGGCAGGGTTGCCATCCACGTCGACGAGTGGAGAAGCATAACATCAGATCGCTGGGTGCTAGACATTGTGCCTCTTGGCCACTCGTTGGAGTTCCGGCGTCCTCCGGTTCCTATTCCGCCGGTATATGTACTGCAGCCACATCTTCCAATCCTGCGGCCGGAGGTGGTTTTCATGCTAGAGAAAGGGGCGATAGAACCTGTTCCGGTTGCAGAGCGGGGCTAGGGGGGTTTACTCCCGGTACTTCGTTGTGAAAAAGCCTAACGGCAAGTGGCGGCCTATTCTGGATCTTCGGGCGTTTAACAAGACTCTGCAACGCATTAAGTTCAAGATGCACACCCTTCAAGCTGTCATCCGGTCTGTGCAGCCGGGCGAGATCCTGGCGTCATCGGATCTGCAGGACGCCTATTTTCACATCCCTATGCGGTGGGGGCACCACAAGTTCCTGCATTTTGTGGTCAGAGAAGAACACCATCAGTTTCAGGTCCTCCCGTTTGGCATGAAGTCGTCCCCCAGGACGTTTACGAAGTTTCTGGCGCCAGTGGCGGGCTTCCTCCGGAGGGAGGGGCCAGGTAGGGGTCATCATTTGTACCCCTACCTGGCGACCATGCAGCTGTTGCAATGACTGGATTCGCCATCAACTTCGACAGATCATTTTTGACACCGTCCAGGGAGTTGGTGTTTCTTGGGGCACAGTTTCTTACCCGGCAAAATCTGGTGAAGCCTTCCGACGAGTGTGTGCAAAAGTTGCGGGCAAAGGCGAGCGAGTGGAAAGAGGGAGCAGCTGTTGGGGGCCATGGCATCGTGTATCCCTCTTCTGCCCAATTGCCGCCTCCTCATGAGGCCGGTGGAAGAGTTCCTCGTGGACAGATTGTCGCATAGTCGAGGATTGTGGTCAGGCAAGTTGGTGATCGACAAAAGCCTGTTGGACACCCTTCGCTGGTGGGCGTGCACAACCAATCTGGTGAGGGGAATGCCCTTGCTGGAGCCAGAGTTCCAGTTTACGATTGTGGCAGATGCCTCTCAGGTAAGGTGGGGGGGGGCACACCTCGACGGCTCGCAGGTGCAGGGCCTGGGGTCTCTGGTGGAGACTATGTTCCACATCAATGTGCTCGAGTTGAGGGCAGTGCACTTGGCCCTAAAGTCGTTTCTTCCGCACATCCGCAGATCTGTGGTGAGGGTGTTGACGGACAATACCACCACAATGTTTTATTTAAGAAAACAGGGGGGCACACATTCTCGGGTCCTGTCGAAGGACGTTTGGCATTGGGCTCTAGCTCAAGGGATCAGCATTGTCACTTTCCATCTGCCCGGAGTGCTGAATGTTCAAGCAGACGCGCTCAGCAGGGATGCCAGCCAGCTGCCCGAGTGGAGGCTGAAGGAGCAGCAGGTCTCGAGGATCTTCCGGCGATGGGGGGCCTCCTCTGTTAGATCTTTTTGTTACGAAGGAAAACGAGCAGTGTCTGGAGTTCACCAGGAGAGGAGCTCATCCTGAGTCCTTGGAGGACACGTTTTCGTTCCTGTGGACGGGTCTCTTCGTGTATGCGTTTCCCCCGTTCCCGCTCATTCGGCGGACCATCCAGTGGACTCAGAGGTACCAGTGCTGAGTGATTCTGTTGGCTGCGTTCTGGCCCAGGCAGACATGGTTCTCAGATCTCCTTCATATGGCAGTGGAAGAGCTGATTTGGTTGGGAGCGGCTCCGGATCTCCTGTCTCAGGACGACGGCACAGTATGGCATCACGATCCGGTGTCTCTTAGCCTGGCGGCGTGGCTCCTAACAACTCTTGAGTTCGGTCATTTAGGAATATCCCGAGAATGTCGACGGATTCTGGAGGCAGCGAGGGCGCCTTCCACAAATGTCTCGTACGGGCATAAATGGACGAGATTCTGTGAATGGTGTAAGGGTCATCCTGGGGTTGAACCTTTGAACGTTTCTCTGGCGCAGGTTCTCCCGTACCTGTTGCACTTGGCGGAAGGGGGGCTTGCATTGTCTTCCATTAATGTGCATTTAGCGGCGATCTCTAAGTTCACGAGAAAGCAACATGCGGCTCCTCTGTTCAGTGATCGTTTTTATGAAACATTTTCTGAATGGGTTTTTTCGGACATTTCCTCCAGCGAAGAAGTTTGAACCGGTCTGGAACCTTAATGTGGTCCTTTCGGCTTTGATGAAGGCTCCTTTTGAACCCATGTCGATGGCTCCCTTGAAGTACTTCTCATGGAAGGTGGCTTTTCTAGTGGCAATTACCTCGGCCAGGCAGATGTCTGAATTGCAAGCACTGGTCATTGACCCTCCTTACCTGAGATTTGTGAAGGACAAGGTTTTCCTGGCCACTAACCCGCACTTTATCCCGAAAGTGCCAACAGCATTTCACAAACTTGCCTCTATTGCTTTACCCTTGTTTTTGCTCATCTATCCACACCAGCGGAAAGGGCCCTGCATTCTCTGGACGTTAAGAGGTCCCTAAAGTTTTATCTGAATCGCACACAGGACTTCAGGAAGTCAAGGCAACTGTTTGTGGCATATGGTCCATCCAACAAGGGGCAGGCCATCTCCAAGCAAGGACTTTCCCAACGGGTTTCCCCTACAAATTTGTTTTGCCACACAAAAGCTGGAAAGCCTCTGAGAAGTGCTCCTAAGGCACATTCTACGAGGCCCACTGCCTCGTCGGTGGCGCTGTGGTCTTGGATACCACTGGTGGACATTTGCCAGGCGGCCTCTGGGGCGGTGCCGCATACCTTCACCAGGCATTACATGCGGAAGATGTGCAGGTGGGGTGTGCAGTCCTCCAACGCCTGTTCCAATAAGGTAGGCCCCGCAGCTTTGGGGTTTTTTCTATCTGCTTTGTCACTTGATGGGTTTGTTGTCTCATGTATGTGATTAAGTACTGTTAGTTGGTTTGCCTGTCACACACCTCCGCTAATTGGTTGTACTGCTATGTAATCTATTCACAGCATGTGAATCCATGAAAGATCCACTGCTGGAGAAGGGAGTAGTTTCTTACCTGTAACTCCATTTCTCCAGCGTTGGTATCTTTAATGGATTCACAGGCGCCTGCCTGCCGCCCCTGAAGGAATACCTGGGTTCGGGTTACCTCTACTTTGGAGGTTAAAATCTGAAGGGAAGCTAACTAAGTTAAAGTTACCGAGGTTTCCCATCCTGACTACAGGGAAATATTTACAGCATGTGAATCCATGAAAGATACCAAAACTGGAGAAATGGAGTTACAGGTAAGAAACTACTCCCTTCTTTGTGACAATGATCCCTTTTTTGTTAATTCGTTATCGACTCATTTTAGTGATTTAATCAGAACATAAAGTTATTTGGGGGGTGTGCCCTCCCCCTTTACATTGTCAGTATTAGTATTAAAATACAACCACAGTTTATCGTCCACATGAATGTGTGTACATATAGACTCAATCTCTCCTCTAAAACCATACACATTTTATTACATCATTGATCATTGATTTATTACATCATTGATTTATAGCATACATATAAAAAACTTAAAATTCTTAAATGCAGATTCACATGCAACTAATTAACATATAATCAACAAACCTAAACAAAAAGACGTAAGAGAACAACATTCATACCATTTTATCAACGTCTCATTTTAAAGTCAAATATATAGTTTTACACTGTATATTAGGGCCTGTGAGAAACCTGAAGGTGTCTCGCCTGCTAGTCCCCATTGTCATGAACCGCCATTCGAGTCCCTTCTGGACTTCGTGGTCCCTGACCCATAGGGGACTGAACTCAGTAGTACTCCCAACATGGCCGCTGAACGCAGAACGCTGTTTGCCAGTCTCTGCGTTGTACGCTCTACGTTCTACAAAGCAGACACACCCCCGCGACTCTGCGCATCTCAATGCTACCGCTTGCAGTAGTCGGACGTGTGTTGCCGGAGCTCGTTCAGCGCTTACTTTCGATTCCTGGTTCCCGTTCCCCTGAATTCCTCTTCTTTCTTCCTCCCCCTTATCCTTACTTTTGCATAGCCTGGATTTCCATCACATTCGGGTCTCCGAGTGCGAACCTCATTATTTCCTGGTCTTCATCCCGGACATCTGAGCGTATCCTGGAGCTGGGTCACGAACCACATGCTGGAATCCGAGGACCCACGCACGGGGTTATATAAATCCCGAACAGTGCGAAAGAAGACCTCTCCGAAGATCACGAGCAAACAATACAGACAGGTGAGAAGGGGGGAGACTTGTGACAGATTGAGACGACAACAAATTGATACAGTTGCAGAAATGGAGGCCCCAGTTCAAGACCTAATGCGAGGCATGCAGGAGTTAACAACTGAAGTCCAAAATCGTAAAGCCAAAAATGCTGCATTGAAACAGCTGGTCTTGTCACGTGACACCGCAACCAAGGAAAGCGTGTTGTTGGGAGGAGTAGTGGATAAATATGATGGCTCTTCAAAGACCCTTTGCGCCTTCCTCGATTCATGTTTAGTGCACTTCACCTTTAAGCCCTACTACTTCTCCACTCCCAGGGCAAAGGTGGGCTTTATGATCTCTCATCTCACTGGGAATGCCTTGACCTGGGCAACTCCCTTAGTTAATTCGGGCGACGCCCTCCTGGATGACTATGATGGCTTCGTGCAGGCGCTAAAGACCAGGTTTGATCGCCCAGAGCAGGTTTACAGTGCTCAAGAACGTTGACTGGGCTTTCAACAAGGATCCCAGGATATGCTTACCTATGTGACCCGCTTTAAACAACTTGCCAAGGAAGCAGACTGGTCTCCAGAGGCCTGTTTCACCCTCTTTCGAAGAGGATTGAATGAAGAGATAAAGGACGAGCTAGCCAGGGTAGCTCGCCCAAGTTCCTTCCAGGCTCTCATGGATCTTTCCTTGCAGATCGACTTTCGTATCCAGGAAAGAAAGGCGGAAAAGAAGAAAATTAAATCACCCTTTCAAAAGGCCTCTACAGACCATCCTTCTAGACCTGAGCCTGCAGCTTCTCCGACCACGGACCCAGAACCCATGCAACTTGGGGCCTTCCACGGACCCATAACCCCGCAAGAAAGGATGCGACGGATTCACACTGGTCTGTGCATGTATTGTGCCTCTGATAAACATCTTGTGAGAGAGTGTCCTATTGCCCCTCCACAGCGTTCGGGAAATGCCGACTCCCGATCCTAGATGGAGCACAGTTTCGGGAGAGAGATGTTTGCTCCACATCTATTCTATCCTTGAACTCTCCTGGATAGAACAAACTTGTGATTCTGCAGGCCTTTCTATCGCCTTCCAAGAAAGAATCTTACCCCATTCTGGCATTAGTGGATTGCGGGGCCATGGGGATATTCATAGATCATGATTGGGTCACTACCCATAACATTCCATATGAAGAGACATCATGCAACCTGTAGAGGCTATCGATGGAAGACCCCTCCCTTCTGGACCCATAACCCTTCAAACCAAAGAGATCCTGCTTTCTATAAACCACCATCAAGAGAGAGTCAAATTCGACATCATAAGATCTGCCCATTACCCAATGGTTCTGGGCATGCCCTGGTTACAGAAGCATAACCCCTACATCAACTGGGCAGCAGGATCCTTGTTTCTTGGTTCAGAACATTGTATGTCCCACTGTTTATCCCTAGACTCCTCGTCAGGATCCTCTGAAGACTCGCAAGCGAACCATCAAGGTCCACTCACTGTCTGAAATATCATGCAGATTCCCAGGGCCTACTAGGCTTATACAGTTGTATTTTCGACCGCCATAGTTCAAGCTCTTCCCCCTCACAGACCTGAGGACTGCGCCATCGATACTGAACCCTCAGCGGTGATTCCTTTTGGGAGGATGTTCATTCTATCAGAACCTGAGAAAAGAGCCCTCCGAGAATACTTGGATACTAACTTGGAAAATGGTACCATACGACCATCCAAGTCCCCGGAGGGAGCTTCGTTGTTTTTCGTTCCCAAGAAAGATACCAAGGAGCTTAGGCGCTGTCTAGATTATCATGACCTTAATCAATGAACCCTCAAGGACCGCTACACGTTGCCCCTCATCTCGGATATCTTGGAAGCGGTAAGAGGAGCTGTAGTGTTCACAAAATTAGATCTCAGAGGTGCCTACCATCTCATCCGTATAAAAGAAGGTGACGAATGGAAAACAGCCTTTAGAACACCCTTTGGTCATTTTGAATACTTGGTTATGCCCTTCGGACTTGCCAATGCCCCAGCCGTCTTCCAACGTTTTATGGACCGGGTGTTCTCCGATATGCTGTGCCTCTTCGTCATTGTATATCTGGACGACATACTGATCTACTCTAAGGACCATCTGAAGCATGAAGATCATGTTAAGGCAGTTTTACAACGCCTACGTGAACATAAGCTCCTGGCTAAACCCGAGAAATGCCTTTTCCATGTGTCTACTGTTCACTATCTTGGATTCGTCCTTAGCCCAAAAGGAGTTGGAATGGACCCCTCGAAAGTAGATTCCATTCTATCCTGGCCTGTTCCAACTACTGTAAAACAAATTCAATCCTTCCTGGGGCTTGCTAACTGCTACCGGAAATTTATACCCTCTTTTTCGGAGATTGTACATCCGATCATTACATTGTTAAAAAAAAAAATACCCCCTTTCACTGGACAGCAGCCCAAGATGAGGCGTTTCAACGGTTAAAGTCGGAGTTCACACAAGCCCCCATCTTAGCCCAACCTGACATTGATCGACCCTTTCTTGTGGAAACTGATGCCTCCAACTACGCCATCAGGGCAGTCCTGAACCAGGAATTTGATGACAAGCTAGAACACCCCATTGCCTATCTTTCTCGCACCTTGACTCCTAGCGAAACCCACTATTCTGTTTTAGAAAAAGAATTGCTAGCCAGACGTCAAGCCTTCACAGATTGGCGTCATCTACTCCTGGGAGCGAAACACCCTGTTCAGGCCCACACGGACCATCGGAATCTTCAAGTCCTGCAATCCCTGGAATGTAGGAACAGTCGTCAAGCCCGTTGGGCCTTCTTTTTTGCTCAATACCAGTTTCAAATCCATCATGTTCCTGGAACACACAACATAATAGCCGATGCCTTATCCTGACGTCCTGACTATGAAATCCTTGAAGATCGATCCTTCCCAAAGATGTTTCCCCACACAATATTTGTTGCCCAAGCAATCAACCTCCTGGAGGATATTCGGATTCAAACTCAGTCCTCTGAAACCTGGAAGGAGTTTAATGGTAAAAATCGATGGAATCTCAAAACGAAGGACGGATATTTATTCAAGGACTATTGCCTGTTCATTCTCACTCGGAGACTACGACAAAAGATCACAAGCCTATGTCACGATACCCTTCATTCAGGACACCGTGGCATCACCAACACCCTCCATCTAATACAAAGACAGTTTTGGTGGCCGAAGATGAAGGATGATGTCCAGCATTATATCCAAACATGTGCAGTCTGCAATCAAAACAAGCATGATAACAAGAAACCGGCAGGCCTCCTGCTCCAACCAGTGCTGCCAACAAGACCTTGGGAATTCATTGCCACAGACTTTATCGTGGAACTACCGCCTTCGAGGGGCCACACAACTATCATGGTTACCATTGATTTGTTCACTCACATGGCTCATTTTACACCTTTATATAAATTGCCATCTTCATCTGAACTTGCCGGAATCTTCCTGGAACACATATTCCGACTCCACGGGCTACCCTCCAAGATCATATCTGACAGAGGACCCCAGTACATATCTCAGTTCTGGAAACAATTATGTCGTATACTGGGAATCCAACGTGCCTTATCCTCAGGTTATCACCCACAGACCATCAGAGCTACTGAACGCGTAAACCAAACTCTAGAACAATATCTTCGCTGTTTCGCCACCAAGGTCCAGGACGATTGGTCACTCTTAATACCTGTGGCGGAATTGGCCTACAACAATTCAGATCACTCGGCTACCACCCTTCGGTTCTACCATCCATTCTCCCACATCCTACCCCAGTTCCTACGGTTGACTCCTGGATTGAAACCCTTATCAACGTACACAAAGAAGCAAAAGAACACCTAGAAAAGGCCCAAAGAGCCGTTTAACATCATGCTGACTCCAAAAGAAGACTAGGGCCTTCATACTCAATAGGTGATAAGGTCTGGTTGTCTTTGAAACTTCTACCTTGACACCTACGACCAAATAAATTGTCTCCCCGGTATTACGGCCCTTTTTCCATAAAGGAAGTCATTAACCCAGTGGCCTTTCGACTCAGACTACCAGAATCTTGGAAGAGGATCCACCCGGTCTTTCACACTTCTCTGTTGAAACCATACATCCAGTCCTCTCGAACTGCTCCAAGATCCACCCCTGTGATTGTCAATGATCAGCTAGAATATGAGGTTTCCAGAATGTGACTCCAGGTACAGACGTGGTCAGCTACAGTATCTGGTCGAGTGGAAAGGGTACCCTCCCAGTGAACGCACCTGGGAACCCGTCTCAAACATGAATGCACCCAGACTGCTCCGAAGATACCACCTTATACATCCGGGTAAACCCGGAGGAGCTGGGTTTCAGAGGAGGCATGCTGTCATGAACCGCCATTCGCGTCCCTTCTGGACTTCGTGGTCCCTGATCCATAGGGGACTGAACTCAGTAGTACTCCCAACATGGCTGCTGAACGCGGAACGCTGTTTGCAAGTCTCTGCGTTGTACGCTCTATGTTCTACAAAGCAGACACGCCCCCGCGGCTCTGTGCGTCTCAACGCTACTGCTTGCAGAAGTTGGACGTGTGTTGCCGGAGCTCGTTCAGCGCTTACTTTTGATTCCTGGTTCCCGGTCCCCTGAATTCCTCTTCTTTCTTCCTCCCCCTTATCCTTAACTTTGAATATCCTGGATTTCCATCGCATTCAGGTTTCCGAGTGCAAACCTCATTATTTCCTGGTCTTGCTCCGAAGATCACGAGCAAACAATACAGACAGGTGAGAAGGGGGGGGGGAGACTTGTGACACCCATAGATCTGTCATCCAGATGACCAGGACCTGCCCTTCGCTACTGGATTCAGTTTCTGGGGGTGGACCAGTGGGGGGTGGGGGGGTTCACCTGGATGGAGGGGGTCTTCGGGGAGTGGAAGTGGGGCACTGACAGGTGACACGCGGTACACCCTTCCTTATAACACCTTTTCCCCATCCTACTCCGTAGGCTATTTAGAAGCCCTACCCCAAACCCCCTTCCGACATGAACACTTTCTTGCACTGTGAAAGACAAGGGACTAACACCAGAGCTGTTTACCTGACATGTCCCAACACAAGGGTCAGGCAGAGTCGGGCAATAACAATAACTACACAGACCTAATGGCCCTTTCCCTTCCCCACAGGGATAAAAGGCAGAGTACGAGAGCACACTTTGAGTAAGGCAAACTTTGAGGAAACAGCTATTCCAGGACAGCAGTTCAAACAGAGGAGAAAGGTGGCGAGACCCGAAAGGACGACAAGGAGGGAAATGCCATTGCCCTTTTCAACCCAGACCTTCGAAGTCTGCGTGAAAGGAATCATAAGGCCGGGAACTACAGCTGGCGTGTGGTGTAACAGATGTCAACGGTCACGGGGCCCTCCCGAACTGATAACCAAGGCGGGGCAAGGCGCTTGCTACTGTGGTACCGTCCTTGACTCCGAAGACAAATGCAAAGGAGTTCAGCACAGCCGGTGAGTTGGAGGGAGAATCGGTAGTAAACCGGACTGTTTTTGAGGAAGGTTGCAAATGGCAACATGAGATGAGTTGAAAGAACTTCTGAACAAAGAACTTGAGTGTTACTGAACTTTTAAAAAAGCTCAGGGAAAGACCAGCTGCAGAGTGGTCTGGCGCCACGTGGATGCTCATTCGAAAAACTCTGACTGGTCCCCTTTTGTTGAAATGTTTTTTTGTTTTTTTTTTGTTTTATTGGTTAAACAAGGTTAAACCTTCAACATTCCTTTAACATTCCCTCCTCAAAGAGGTGGAAGCCCCCCCAAATTAGGTTCAAGTTCAAATTCACTAATTGACCCCTCCCCTAGGCCAGAATCTCCAGTTGTTTGGGTGACATCCACCTCAGGCTCCCCCTCCTCCTGCTCCAGTTTTAAGGATTCAACAAATTTCAATGCGTCCAAAGTACGGCCCACTTTCTCAGCTGTGATGAGCCTTTCCCAATATTCTTCATTCTCCTTCGAGATCAGGCTTGTATAATTTCCCATGTACATCAGGCGTTTCAATACTAGGTCCGGACAAGTTAGCATCACATGCCTTATAGTTTCCATTTGGTCCTTCTTTCTGCAAAATCTGCAATATGGTAGTGATTTGTCAATTTGCCTTCTTCGCCACCTTATTTCTCTCGAGTGCCAGATGTTAAATCTACAGCGCATAAGCAGATCTCGGTAGTGCTGTGAGGGAAATTTCATCAAATATGGAGGTAGCAAGTTCAGAGCTTTGCGTTCCCAGATGACATTAGGACATAGGTCTCGTGATAATTTCTTTTCCTGTGTTTCCTCCCAGTCTTTTTCCCAATTTGTTCTTTTAGCCTTTTCTGGGTTATTTTTCAGGGTGTCTTCAGAGATCGCCAGGTAT
Organism: Ambystoma mexicanum; assembly: GCF_040938575.1. Lineage (NCBI taxonomy): Eukaryota > Metazoa > Chordata > Amphibia > Caudata > Ambystomatidae > Ambystoma > Ambystoma mexicanum. The sequence goes on along the minus strand of NC_090932.1, from coordinate 1,472,562,668 downwards.
TTTAAAGTAGCTTCACATCTCCTTTTCCAGTCTTGGAGAATTGTATCACTACTGAAAACCCCTGGCTTTGCTAGGATTCTAAATGGCAAAGGTGGATTGTCCAAAATACACTTTCTATAAAGAGATAGTTATTTCCACATCGTGATTGAAGTGATGGATTGCAGTCTTAGTTCCGATCTTATAAGTTCCAAGGGTAGCGAATTTGGAAGGCGCAAGATCTTTCGCCAGAAATAGGCTTCGCATAGGTTCCAGACCTCCCATCTCAGGGCTATAAGGGCCTCGGCTCCATATGTAATGACGGCCACTACCTTTTGCTTATAGAAGGTTGTAATCGGCAACAGAGAAAATTTTCCCTATCTACGATGTAGAAGTAGACCTTGATTAACCAGACTTTTTAGTTTTTCTCTGATCAGGGTATAATGGGCCTGCTCATTGCAGTTCCTATTAATTCTTATCCCGAGGTAGATCGTAGTATCCACTACTGCCAATTTTTCTTTTTCCAATGACCAAGTCTGAATTTTCCCTGCTAGTTTCTTTCCGCGGGTTGATTTCATAGTCAAAATCATGGATTTTTTTGCATTTATTTTCATGTCATTGGCTTTAAGATAGTCATTGAAAGCCTCAATCCTGCGCTGAAGACCTATCGGCGTCTGATCTATAAACACTGCCTCATCCGCATATAGTATCCATGGTATCTCTATGCCATTTACCTTCGGTGGGAAGGCCCGGATCTGATCTTGTGAAGACTTCATGTCAGCCATATAGAGTATAAAGAAAAAAGGGGCGAGGGCACATCCCTGCTTGATACCTCGGGTTGTCTTGATCCTCCTTGATAGTCCTCCATTTGCAGTAATTTGAACCTGGATCGAGGTATCAGTATACAGTGCCTGGATTGCCTCCAATAGGTCCACCGGGCATCCCCAATTCCTCAGTTTTGCCCACAGCCGTTCTCTATTTATTCCATCGAACGCCTGTTCGAGATCTATAAAGGCCAAATAGATTGTTGTTTTTCCTTTTAGGGCCTTTGCTTTTAATATATTGATCAGGAACAGGCTGAGGCAAGTGCCCACTCCACTCACAAAGGCAGTTTGTCTCTCGTCCAAAATTCTGGCTTGAGCTGGCCAGTTCTTTAAATCCCTTAAGAGGATGGAGGCGAAAAGCTTGCCAATGGAGTCTAGTAGCGCAATCGGTCACCTTTTTTAAAAATAAGCACGATGTAGGCCTCCGTCCACGTAGTTGGAATTTGGTTGGTTCTTGCTACTTGTTTGAAAAGCGTGTATATTAGGTTAGACCAGCCTTCCACGTTTTCTTTCAACATCTTGTTGGAAATGCCGTCCGGACCGGCAGCCCTAGAAGAGCTTAATTTTTTGATGAGTATTTGAATGTCTTCTCTATCGAAGTTCTATGCCCAGGCAGCGTTTCCTATTCTTTTCTCAACTACTTTTTCCTCGTTCTTCCCTTTGAACAGGGCAGTATAGTGGTCGAACCAATTTTTCCTCAGAGACTTGGTTGATACCTATGGCCGATTGATTTGAATCTCTGTTATTAATTAGATCCCAGGTAATTTTCGTATTATTTGTTGCTAAGGCTGCCATCATGTGTTCCGCGTCTCTTTGAGTTCTTTGGTATCTGGTTGATCGCAGCCAATTCTTGTAGGTTTGTCGGCATTTTCTTTCCAGTTCACATTTCTCCAGGCTGTGTGACTTTTTTATACGCCTGAGGTCAGCTCTGTATAGTTTTCGTCTGGCGACAACAAGTTCATTAAAGGCATGTTTCACTCTGACCTGCTTCAGTGTGGATGAATCGTACTTGATCTCATAAGCTTTAAACAGCCATTTATAGTCGACCACCTCCTCGCCCTTTTTTTACGGCTTCCTTGAAATCTTGCGCCAGTGTTGGTATAATCTGATCTTTGAGTCGCAGCCTGTTTCTTCCCCACAATATCTCTGTTTCCATCACTTTTTCTCCATTTGAGAAAGCTCTTGAATCCCATGCGAGCTCAGTTTCCAAAAGAGAGTGGTCACTGTTAGCTTGCTTGATGACTCGAAATGATTTTATCCAGGCAAGCGTATCTCTTCCCACAAAACAATAGTCCAGGCATGCTCTCAATTTTCCTCTATGCCAAGTGTCGGCCCCCATGAGGTCGCCAATTGTTTGGATGTAGAAGTAGACCTCGATTAACCAGACTTTTTGTGAAATGACAAATAGCAGGAGGTCCCAGAAGAGCCCGACGTAAAAGGTCAAAATGTTCATACAAAGGTCGAGTAAAACCCCTTGTGCAATCGAAAGTCTTTTAATGCTTTGTCAAGAGGAAAGCTAAGGGAATTGAATCCTGCGTTGTGATAAAGAAAAGTGAATTGTGTTTCTGGCAAATGTGAACCCGGCTGAGATATGCCTGCAAGTCGGGGTGAAGCATAATAACCCCATGAACATTGTGTTGACAGGAGTGAATCCGGCTGAGGGATGTCCACAGTGAATGATTGTTTAAAAAGACATTGAGACTCATGAACACTACAGGTGAAAATATTTTGAGTGAAAGGCCGTAGTAAACCCGACAGAGGGAGGCTAACATTTTAAAAGAATCGGAGCCCGGTTTGGCGGGATCCAGGGGTGTAGAGTCATCACCCAACGTACAAGATTACGGAAATTTACTTTTTGTTTTATTGTTGACACATCAGGCCCTTGAAGGCAAGAGACTTTGTATGAAAGAGACTTGACCACAGAAGGTCCTGATATCACTGAAAAGAACTGTAACCTCGTGCTGGAGAAACTCAGCTGTGTTGTGCTTATGAGTCCCGCCTTGTCCGGTGCTAAACACATGGGGAAGGGAGACCCCAGTTATACCATCCCGACTTATCATTTTGTGAACACTTCTTTCTTTTCTGGTGAACATTATCCCACACTATTGTGTAACTTAGCGGTAAGGATTGGCAAAGTTTTTTTTTTTTAAAGATATTTTTATTAGCATTTGTTACACATTTTGTAAACATCCCAGAGTTTGTGGAGCCAACATATCGCCGTTGGGGGGCTTCTTTGTTTCCAGTCTTTAGCAATTGCCATCCATACAGCTATTAATGAGGTTGCCAAGGCTCTTTTCTGAGACTTGGAGATTGTACATAGCGCCGGTCTTATCAGCCCTCCCAGGGTCTCGGCTAATGTGAGGGGTAGGACTTCCGGGACTATTTCCTGGAGGAATCTCACAATCTCCTACCAAAACCCTTTAATCTTAGGACAGCCCCACTAGATGTGCAACCAATCTCCTACCCCATTATGGCCCCTCCAGCATTCCTTGGATGATGATCTAAACATCTTGGGTAGTTTGCTGGTGGTATAGTGCCACTGGAGCATCATTTTATACCATTCCTCTCGCAGTTGCAATGACCTGGTCAGTTTAATTATGTTCCTTCACAGTTCTTCCCAATGCCCTGGGGTACTACTTCACCCAGATAGCCATCCCATGACGATTGATCTGGCCACGATCTTTGGTCCAAGCCTTCTTGTAGCAGTCTATATATGTCTGCTACTAAGTGTTTGTCCCCGGAGTGTGAAGTAATATATGTCTCAAATTTTGTTAGTGGCCTGGTTGCGGCTGGGGGAATCTCCTTCCATCTTAGCCAGTGTCTCAATTGAGTATATTCAAATCTATCCCCTTCCAACACTTCCACCTGTTTCTTGCAATCCACAAATGACATTACTTCCCTTTCCCACACCATGCCTCTGATCTTCACACATCACTTTTCCTTCCACCTTTTAAATGAACCTTTTGCCATGCCCAGAGTGAAATTGGGATTATCGAACATTGGGATAAAGGGAGATGGGATAGTAGATGAACGTCCCTTCCTGCTCCTCCTGTCCCAAATGTTAAATGTAATGCGCAGAACCCTGCTATGCCTGGCACTCGGGGGGAGGGGGGGGGTCCTCTCGTTTCCATGTAGCCAGAGCAAACCATTCAGGGGCATTCCCGCCACTGCTCTATCCATGCAAGCCCATATTATGTTTGTGCTTTCTGAGAACAACTCCCATACCACTCTCAATTGGGCCGCTTCATAGTATTGGTGCAGATTTGGGAGCCCAATTCCACCCCTTTGTCTAGGGGACCTCAGTAAGTCTGGATCTACTCTCGGGTATCTATTCTGCCAAATGAATCTAGAGCATAGTGGATTCATTGCTTTAATGAAAGCATTCGGGATCGCTATTGGTAGCATGTGGAATCTATAAAGTACCCTCGGGAGGGTCACCATCTTCACTGTGTGTATACGCCCCAGCCAGGAGATCTGCATCGGGGATCACTTTGCAAAGTCAGTTTGTGTTTGATTAGGTCCAGAAAGTTAGCTTTATATAGCCCTGACACCTTGTTTGTTAGTTTTATGCCTAAATATGTTAAACTTCCGGGGGCGTGGCCAACTGGCCATGGAGTAGGACGTGCTCTGTGCCGAGCTCCTGCGAGATCCGCCGTAGATCCGACTAAGTACGCACGAAAATTCGACTGAAAAGCCCAGAACCTGGAGATATGGGCGTTGGAATGCATGGACTGAAGATGCCATGAAAAGCAAGCTGTTCGCATCAGCAGATCGGGAGTTAAGCGAGAGTTGGAGGAAACGGCCGTCTGGATGCGTCGTTGGCAAGATGGCGGAGAACAAAGGAAAGGGACCACGAAACTCCCCATTGACCAGTGCATGAAGCAAATGACCGGAGAGATCTGACCAGCCCTTTCCCAAGCAGCATCGGGCACACGGAGTAGCGCTAGTAAGCGCAAGCAATTGTAGCGACGGGGACTTGCTACAAAGTTGCGGCGAGACGGTCTCGGGGGCCGCGATCCCCGAACAGCTGAATTTCGCTGCGGCTCGGGGCTGCGAGAACGCCAGCCGCCCACGACCAGCACCGAAGCTCCTGGGAAGTGAAGCCTGCACACGGAGTAGCGCTAGTAAGCGCAAGCAATTGTAGCGGCGGGGACTTGCTGCTAGGTTGCGGCGAGACGGCCTCGGGGGCCGCGATCCCCGAACAGCTGATTTTCGCTGCGGCTCGGAACTGCGAGAACGCGGGCCGCCCACGACCAGCACCGAAGCTCCTGGGAAGTGAAGCCTGCATCACGAGCGGACAATTACAACGCAGCCCCCTGCTGCTCACAAGCCACGAGCTGGGCAGTTCGTTTCTAGGGGCAGCGGAAGGAACTTTTGTTGTGAACCGGGAGTGCCTAGAGGCAGTGCAATTAAGTGCGGGCCTGATGCCAGTAGACCGCACGGAGCCCACGGTGCGACCCCTGCACTAGATTAACCATTTGTGCAACATAGGCCCCACGCTCGGAGGTGTGAGTGCTGCAGCTGGGCCCCGCAGCGTGTCTGGCTGACACTATAGCCTGTCTGAAGCGTTCATAAACGAAGCACCATACGAAATTCTGCATGGGCGACTGGAGGCCCTGCGTTCAGGTGTGCGCACCAAGAGTGAGTGCAAGTAACTGGGCCCTGCAGTGAGTTAAGCTGCTCCATGTGACTCTGACCCGGGTGTCATAGGAGTTCAAGTATATTGGTGGAAGGAACCCAACATACGTGGGAGGCCGCAATCCATTTGATCGGCACTTTGATTTGGCAGTAGACTGTTAACATAAGCTGGTGCTGCATACGGGCGGAAGGTACCAGCATGGCGACGAAACCTGCCAAAACCAAGGCCAGGCAACCCACCATAGAAGTTTTCGCAAGGACGCAGAGGACCCCTACTGTGCTAACTCAGAGCAAAGAAGGGGCTGGCGCAGAAGACGCTCCGGAAGGAAGGAGACAAGCAGCAGATCCTGGAGGCGATAACAGAGATGAGCGCGAAATGGGGCCTAGCAATGGCAGACTTACGGGCTGCCCTGGAAACTAAGATCGAAGCGGTGGGGACCGAACTAACCCTGCTGAGACAGGATGTCAGAGCGCTGGCAGACAGGACCAGTGGCTTGGAGAGTGCAGTACAAACCAATACGGAAGTTGGCAGTAGTAATGCCAAAGAAATCCACGTGCTGAAACAGCAGGTTGCCAATCTGGAAAATAGGGTTGAGGAAGCAGAAGGAAGGGCGAGGAGGAACAATATACGGGTCGTTGGCCTGCTGGAGGGAGAAGAATGCCGGGACCCTACAAACTATATTGAAAATATGATTATTCAAGCAATAGGGGCCGAAAAATTGTCCCAGGGGTTCATGGTGGAACGCGCGCACCGCGCATTGATGCGGAAACCACGACCCGGGGCCCCACCAAGGCCTATTATCGCTAAGATCTTGAATTATAGAGACAGGGAAAAGATCCTGGAATTTTTTCGTAAGGGTGGTACGATTGAGAGGGCGTCTACAACTGTTACAGCATACCCGGACTACACGATGATGGTACAGAGGCAGAGGTATAATTATGTGGCTGTCAAAAGGAGGCTGCAGGATGCAGGCATCAAATACATGCTTCTGTACCCGGCTAAACTTAAAGTGCTGCATAAGAACAAGGTGTTCTTCTTCGAAACCCCTGAGGATGTCGTGGCATGGTTGGACTTGCTGGGGTGCCCCGAGAAAGAGGCGGACCGGGACAGGCAAGATGGCGATTCTTGAAGGACATGGCTATTCGAACAGGGGGGTAAGTGGGTGGATGATCCGGTTTGCACTGGGAAACCAGACAGATAAGACACTGATTAAAAGGCGGGCCTTGGCTCGTAATGGACTGGAAAATAGTGGGAATGTATTTAAGGTAATTTAAACAGTGACACAATGCGTAATAATTGACGAAATAGGAGTAACGGAACTGGAGTAATCCTCCCCCAAACACTGTTAGTTGAGTGGCCGCTAGGGCTGCTTTACCCTGCTGGGCCCTGGACGTAGGAGTGTGTTAGTCGGGGCTAGATGCGGGAGTGCCTGAGATCCAGGAATGGAGCTGGGCAAAAGTTGAGAGGGGCGTGGTTGGGGGATGGGGGGAGGTGGGAGGTGGGCAGGGAGGGGGGAGGAGTGTGTAGAGTGTATATAGTTTTGGGGAATGGGGAGTTTGGTGTGTTTTTGGTTGTGGGGAGTTGGGGTTTGGAGGTGAGCCGGCGGGAGGAAGTAGAGACCTCAGGGTCGGATAGTGCCTGTGGGAGGAGGGAAGGCGCCTGGAGATGCCATGGGGGACCTTAGAATAATGACATGGAATGTGAGGGGACTAAATAGTTACCTGAAAAGAAATAAGGTCATGCTCTACCTGCGCAGGCAAAAAATAGACATTGCACTGCTACAGGAGACCCACCTGACCCGGGAGAAAGCAGATATGGTGGCTAGGAAATGGAAGGGAGTGATGGTGAGTTCATCTTACTCTGCCTATGCTAGAGGTGTGCTTATTTGGGTGGCGCCGCATGTCCCATTCCAACGGTTACAAGAGGTGGCGGAAAGTGATGGGAGGATGGTCATCCTGAGAGGGATGGTGGAGAATAGGGAAATAAGCATAGTGAATACATATGCCCCGAACCAGAATACGGCGGCATATATCCGGACGTTGTGTACCAACATAAGCAAATGCGTGGGGAGTGCAGTGATATGGGGGGGGGACTTAAACTGCGTACTTGACCCGAGGGTGGATAGGTCGGATAGGAAGGTAGATAGACCTGCTCCTGCGGCCAAGGCATTGCAGATATTACTAAATGACTTTGAGCTTGTGGACGCATGGAGAGAGTGTCACCCTCTGGAGAGACAGTACTCCCATTATTCTGCCCCGCAACAATTGTACACGAGGCTGGATTATTTTTTTATCACGCCCGAGGTATCTGCAGAGATGGTACAAATTGAATATAAGGCGAGAGTACTCTCGGACCACTCGCCCCTAATCCTCGCTTGGCGGTATCGCCCCTTGAGAGCGAGGATCCCGACATGGCGCCTGCGAGCGGAAGCATTGAAAGATCCCCTCTTCAGGGAGGGTATAAGGGAAGAGATCGTACATTTCTTTGAGGAAAATACGGGTAGTGTGGACTCAGCGGGAACGCTGTGGGAGGCCTTCAAAGTGGTGATCAGAGGGACAGCTATTGCAAAATCCAAAGGTTTACAGGGTGGCATTCTGGCTGATTTACAGGAGACGGAAGAGAGATTGGAAGAGGCTTTAAGAGATGAAGATGACGCTAGACGGGGGCCAGAGTTGATTCTCATGCTGCAACAGAAATGTGCAGAACATTGGGACAGATTGTGTAATCTGAATTATAGAAAATACGTAGAGAGGCAACACGTGGGTGGAGATAAACCAGGTCGACTTCTAGCATGGTTGTATAAAAGCGAAAATCCCAAGGTCACGATCAGGACTATCACTAGAGAGGACGGCAGTGTAGGGGACACACAGGAGGGAGTCAACCAAGAGTTTGTAGACTATTATGGGGCATTGTATGCAGACCACGGTGAACACTGCTGGGACACGATAACAGAAACATTGGAGGATATAGGGTTGCCTAAGTTAAGCGAAGAGGAGAGAGAGGAGCTGGACTCACCAATTACCCTAGAGGAGCTTGGGGAGGTGGTACGACAGTTACCCACTAGTAAGACGCCGGGGACAGATGGGTTACCGAGTGAGTTCTATAAGGCATATGCGGAAGAGCTCCTCCCCCCATTGCTGGACGTATTGAATGAGACATTTGAGACAGGGAACTTACCAGAGTCCATGAGAGAAGCGATTATATTACCGCTACTCAAACCTAATAAACCCCGGCACAACTGCAGTTCGTATCGGCCTTTGTCGATGCTTAACCAAGACAGCAAAATACTGACGGCTGTGTTGGCAAATAGACTGAGGAGAGTGATTGGCATTCTCATACACCCTGATCAAACAGGATATGTCCCAGGCAGGAACATCTCGAACAACCACAGGCGACTCCAGCGAATTATTGAAAGTAGTAATGGACAGACTGAGGAAATGGTGATTGTGTCATTGGACGCAATTAAGGCCTTTGATTCGGTCAGGTGGCCATGGCTAATGGCGACCTTGGAAGGGTATGGAATGGGTCCAGGATACCTACGGTGGGCGCAGATATTGTACAGAGAACCGCTAGCTAGGGTCAAGACAGGATCGGTGATATCGGACAGGTGGCAGCTAGGCCAGGGCACCAGACAGGGGTGTCCATGGTCCCCAATGCTTTACATACTGGCCCTGGAACCTCTAGCGATATATCTTAGACAACAGTGTGATATGATAGGCATCGAGGTGAAAGGGGAAAAGCAGTTGATTTCTCTCTATGCGGATGACATGTTACTGTATCTAAGGTACCCGGAAGAGAATCTCCAATACATCCTGGAGGTAATGGATAGATATGCAGGTCTTTCTGGTATAGCAGTGAACCCCCAGAAGTCTAGCATGTTCCCGTTGGGCAGATATGCGGGTATACCCCGGGAAAAGTTGCCTGTACTGCAGGTGCCATGGGCAGTGGATACGTTCCGATACTTGGGGATAGACATTTACCACACGGTAGAGGAAGAGCATAGACATAACACTGAGACAGCCCTGGCTAAAATCGGAAACTGCATGCGTTTTTGGGTGAAGTTACCCTTGGCTATGATGGGGAGGGGAGCGATGCTTAAGATGGTGGTTCTGCCTAGGCTCTTATATTATTTCGCGAATATCCCACATTTGATCCCGAATAAGTTTTTTGCCAAACTGAATAGTATGTGCAGAGATTTCTTATGGCATGGCACGCGAAATAGAGTGGCGTTATGGAAGTTACAGAACTTCCACGAAAAAGGGGGGATAAAATTGCCCAACTACGAGGTATATTATGTGGCCAGTCAACTGCAGTATGTCGCTAAATGGCTTTCGGACGAGGAAACCTCCGAATTCAGATTGCTTGGGCAGGATTGTGCACCCTTCTACTTAAAGGAAATGATGTGGGTACCCAGGGCAGACCTGAGGGGGCGTCCCAAGATGATGTTGCTGGGTTGGAAAATGTGGCGCCGAGCGTGTAGGATGCTGGAAAACGCGGCTCCATGCTCTCCGCAGATACCATTGGTCACGCTGATGGGGGCAGATGCTCAGTTACGGAAAATAATCAGGAACCATTGGGAGCCGGTGGGGCTTGTAACCATGGGAGACATTTGGCAGGAGGGCTCAATAGTTGCCTTTGAGGAGTTGCGGGATATGTCTGGGTTACATCCAGGTCAGTACATTGCATATTATAGAATAGTGAAAGAAGTGAAGACACTGTGGCCGGAAACTGTGCTAGAGGGCGAGCCAGATGTAGTAGTAGATATGATATACGACATAGCGGAGGGGGGGCACGAGATATCTAGATTATATGAGATGTTGATGCTCAGAGTGGGGAAAGAGGTCGTCCAACTGAGATTGGATTGGGAGACGGAAGTGGGGACCCTGATGGAAGACGAGGTGTGGGAACGGGTGCAAGGGTACCAGAAGAAAGTGTCTAGAAATGCCAGGTTGCAGCAGATACAACTATATGTCATGCACAGAGCTTATATGACGCCACAGAAAATATCAAGGTTTGCGGGTGCGGGCCGACAGGCATGCCCTAAATGTGACGAAGAGAATGCGGACATGGTACACATGTTCTGGTCATGTCCGGTCATTGCGCGCTTTTGGAGGGAGGTGGAATGTAAACTAGCCCAGAAGGATGTCACGATTGTTGTAGACACGGTATGGGCCTGTCTGTTGGGAGTGTTTCCGAGATCTAAGAAGTTAAAACATGTGAGCAAGCTGAAAGATTTAGCATATGTGTTGGCAAAGAGAAGAATAGCCATGGCATGGAAGACATGTCACAGTCCACGGGTGGAGGTGTGGTGGAAGGACCTGCAGAAATGGGCAGAGGCAGAAACAATGGTTTGGCAGGATGCGAGCAGGATCGGGGATCTAGAGGGGACAGAGTCCCTGATGGCCTGGAAATCACTAATAGCGGAACTGTTTGGGTCGATTCCGGACCCAGATGACTCCAGGGGGACGGATCACCTACCACAGGATGCAGATACGGAATGAGGAGCCGGTTGAGCTCAGACGGGGGGGCGGGGGGGGAGCAGTGCATTGATGTGGATTGTACAACGGTTTTTGATAACAAATGCTCTGTTTTGTTTGTACTGTTTTTGTTGGCTTTAATAAAAAAATTTAAAAAAATATATATATATGTTAAACTTCCCCCTACTAAGCAAAATGGGGAACTATTCCGTATTGTATGGCCAGTTCTTTCGAGAGTCCCACCTCTAATATTTCTGATTTCCCCATATTTATTTTCAGGCCCGACAGCCCATCCTGTTCTTTAAGAGTGCGCACTAAGGCCGCAATAGATCTCCCAGGGTCTACTAATGTTAGTAACATGTCATCTGCATACGCAGCCGTTTTATGCGTCTCCTCTCAGAGTGGAACTCCCTTTATTAACTGGTTCTGTCTAATTGCCATTAATAGGGATTCTAAATAAATAGTGTACAGGTGCGGAGATAGGGGGCATCCCTGTCTCATCCCACGTTCTATACTTATCGCTTCTGAGATTGGATTATTCACTACCAAGCAAATCGATGGATTGCTATAGTTTGCCCATACCATTTGAATATATTTAGGCCTGAAGCCGATTAGTTCCATCGCCTGAAACAGGTACGGCCACTCCACCATGTCAAAAGCTTTTTCAGCATCCAATGAGATGAGTGGCCAGTATATATTTTATTTCTAATTTTTCTATTAGATGGCTCCCCCTTCTGGTATTGCCCCATGTTTGCCTCCCCTTTATGAAAACCGATTGATCCTGCCCATTTGTGCCCCGGGAGAACCTCCTTTACTCTGTCCGCTAATATCCCAGTATAGATTTTGGCGTCTATATTCAATAGCGCAATAGGCCTATATGATCCGCAGTTTGTGGGGTCCTTATTTGGTTTTCCGAACAGGACAACCTTCGCCTTTGTCATGGAGCTTGTCACACCTTCCCCATTTCTAAATGTGTTAAACAATTTTGCAAGAAAACCTTTAACACCTTTACAAAACACCTTGTAGAATCCGGCCCTGGTGACTTATTGCTCGGCAAAGTTTTAATCGTTGTCTCCACTTTTTCCTCCATAATTTCCCTTTCCAAGCTATCCCTATCTTCTACCTTAATCTTGGTCAGTTCTATCTCTGTCCGTATCTTTTGAATTTCAGGATTCTCTGTGGAATAAAGCTCCTTTATAATATGCTGTGAAGGCCTGAGTTGTCTTGTCCGATTCCGTTTTTAATGAGCCGTAAGCTTGTTTTACATGCTGTTGGCCCTTCTGTTGCTTCAGGAGCCTGGCTAGCATTTTGTCCGCCTTATTGGCGTCCACATAGTATCGATATTTAAGCATTAGCAAGGCGCTCTGCGCCTTCGAGGAATTTTACGATCAGACTGAAAACAAAAGGTCCGACCGTACAAAAAGACTGAAAAATGCAAACACCAAAAGTTCAAACCTTTTGGTGGTAGCATTGTAGGTAAGTCTAAAAACTATATATATGTTTTATATATATATATATATGTGATATAGTGAGCGGGGTGTTGCAGGGGACACCAGAAAAAGAAAAGGACCCGACGGCGCTGGTTCCCGATCACGGAAGTGAAAGGGAACTAGCGCTGCAGGGAGACAGCGGGACGCAATGACAGGTAAGTGGGGTGTGGGTATGTTGGGGGTGTGGGTGTGGGTGTGGGTGTGGGTGGGAGTGTTGGTATGTAGGGGTTATGAACGTGTGTTCTCATGGGAAATGTACGAACCTTTTATGGTTCGTACATTTCACATGCAACGATCCGCCGTCCAAGTGTTCAATAGCCGCAGCTGTCTCTTTGCCTCCTTTACTTTGTTCTAGTTCTCCCTATTTTTATGGCCTGCCAGTACACTTTGTGCCTGTGTCAGTGCAGCCTCTAGTTCTTTCTCTGGTGTGTCTCTCTTTCAGCCTTTGGGCTTTTAATTAAATCAGCTCTCCCCCTAGTACCGCCTTGAAGGCATCCCATACACTCCTCAGTGGGACCCCATTCTTATCATTCAATGCAATATATTCCACTATTTTACCCCTCACTGTTTCACGTAATACTGGATCTCTAATGAGTTCCCCTGGAAACCTCTACATCCATAGTGGATTGCTTAACTTTAAGCCCCCAAGCTTCATTGGTGCGTGATCTGATAGGGAGATCATGTGAAGTTCTATGTCTGTTAAGGAGCCAAGTATTTCGGGGGTTCTCCATGCGTAGTCTATTCTGGAGTATGTGCGATGCACATGTGAGAATCATGTATACCCTGACTTCTGCCCCTTTTTCGCCCTCCATAGGTCTCAACACCAAACCTTCTATTCGTTCTCGCACTGCCACCGAAGGGTGCGTGCCCTTATGCATACTCTGTCCACCCCTAGCGATCTCCATGTCCCAGGTCATATTAAAGTCACCTGCAATAATGATTTCCCCTACAGCAAATTGTTCTAGTTTCCCTAATGCCTGGCTCAGCAAGGGATCTTGTCCTGTGTTAGGGGCATATATAGTGCCAGTGGTAATAATTAATTTTCCATTCTGCTAGTGTCTCAAGTATTTGTGCCCCCAATGTATTTTTTAAGCCCACCGTTACTCCTGCTGTCTTATTACGGGCGTTTGCCTTGTGTTATTGTATGTAATGCTGTATCTGTGTTTTGTGTCTATCCTCTTTCCGTATATGTCTCCTGTAGTAGGAATATATCTGCATTACATCTCTTTATCTGAGTTAGCACGTTCTTTCTTTTTACCGGAATGTTCAGGCCCCGTACATTGTGAGAAAATCTGCAACTGCCTAGCCATCAATCCTTTAACTCCTCCCCTGACCCATGTGCTCCTGATGTGACCCTTCCCTTTCGTTAATGTGCACTCATCAATGCGGTGCACTCATCAATGCGGTTCCTCCTGCGCCCCCTCCTGTCCCTCCTCTCCTCTCCCTCCCCCCACCACCCCCTTACTCTCCTCACCTCTCCCCCCACCCTCCTCACCTCTCTGGGTCTGACTCGGTATCCGAAGATACTTCCCATCAAGTGGGCACCGACCCTAGTTTCTCCCGGACCCCTAAGGTTAATCTTACCTTCTAAGATTCCAAGTTAGTGCCTCATCTCCTCCCAGCCGGGCCTTTTCATGTCAAGGGGTCGCTGCTGATGAACTTGAAGATGCCCTTTATGCACACCCCACTTCCCTTATAAGCACCCATCTCAAGCTTTTCCTTAGTCGCTCGAAGTCCCGGAGTTGTATAGGTCCTCCTCTTCATTTGCTGGGTCTAGGACCTTTCAGTTTCTCTCCTCTTTTCCCAAGCGCCATAGTCCATTCCCATAGCTTGGGCCCCCGCAGTTGTGAATCTCTGGATCTCTCCCCTGAGGCCGCGTCCTCCAGTTCTAAACCGAGGACGGCCATTCCCTCGTTGCAGGTAGTTACACTCTGCTGTCTCCCTCCCCAGGGGATTTTCAAGCCAAAGGAAAATGTCCATTTATAGGGGACTTTTTTGTTCCTGCCGTTTCCTTGTCACCGGTCCCATCGCTCTCCTTTTTTTTATGCAGCGTAGTTGCTGCCAAATGTTGAAATAGACTTACTTCCGAGCTATTTATTGTTATTGTTTCTTGCCCTCTCACGGCCCTTAATATTTTCTCCTTCTCCTCGTAGGACGCTAAGGCTCTAGGACATCCCGAGGCCTTTTTCCTTCTCCAATCCACTCGATCCGGGGTTCTCGCCATCAGCAGGGTGGCAAAGCAATGCTACATGGTAGATTTCAACTCTGCATCTGGTGCCGCCTCCGCCAAGCCTTTAATCTTTATGTTCGAATGTCTGGAGGGATTTTCCAAATCCTCTGCTTGTATTTCTAGATTTTGTGTGGCAGAGGCTATCTGCTCTAATAACTCAGAGTTCTGGCGCACCTCCTTTTCCATTTCGGACATGCAATGTTCCGCTGTGTCCACCCTGCTCCCCAAGGCATAATGTTGTCTGATTTCTTTTAGCGAGCACTTCTTTCAGACTCCCAATCTGCTGCTGAAAGGAAGCTGTGATTCTCTCCTCCATGCCCAGAAAGCACTTTTGGAGGTCTTCTTTGTTTAGGGCCATTGCCCCGGGCACCTGTGAGTCTTGTCGTCCCTATCTTCTTGCACCGTCTCCAAGGGAGCCTGTTGCCAATACCTTTCCAGTTGGCTTTTCTTTGAAGGCTTCGGCCCCAGGGTCTGTTCCCATTTGGACCTGGCATCTGCGTGTGGGTTCGTGCCCCAATACCTGCATATCTCCTCTAGCACACCCAGTGATTTTTCCACTGTTATATTAGCTTGCTCTCCACCTCTCCCTCCAATCATCAGCACTGTGCGTTCTAGTCGCTGCTCTCTCTCAGCTTCTTCTGCTGCTGCCCCTGCAGCGCAGCCTCTTCAGGACCTGTTTTCCCTACCTTTCATTCTCTCTCTGCGGGGACTTCCAGGCTTTTTTGTCTGCCATAGATTCCCTGTCCCTTTTACTTTCCATCTTGTTATGCCTTGTTGACGCAGTAGCTCCAAGTAGTGCCATCCATCAAGCGTCTCCTCACATTGGCGCTACTGATTCTGGGTTCCCTAATGATTCAGCCCTTATATTGTCCAGTACTGTACTGTCCTCCTATCAATTTAATATGTCCTTCGAGCTCAATGGGTTCCGTTATGTGGGAGATGTCAAGTGTGGCTCTCCTACCATTATCAGCAGTCGCAGTATCTTTTCCTGTCCCTCCTTAGCTTGAGACCTCTGCTGCTGGTCTCTCCGTCGACGCAGCTGTCCCACATATTCTCTGCACGGCTTGCTGAGTCCTCCTTATCGGCTCCGATCGCATTGGAGGGGTCTCACTGCTCCAGTCCATTGTCTGTGCTGTGTCCTCAAGCGGGCGCCTGTCCGCTCCTGCCTGCGGTCGTTCAGCGTAGGGTGCCCGGGTCTCAATCGGGGGTTCTCCGCCCAGCATTATTCCTTCCGTGAGGGCTCCACTGATGACCGAGGCAGCCTTTTCCCACTGCGCTTCAGTCGGGGGAGTCACCACCTTCGCTCCACTGTCTCCTAGTAGGAGTCCTCTCGTCTGGCCATCTTCTACGGTTCCCACACCAGTGAGCTCCACCTCCCTGCCGCGGCACCACGTTGTGATTTTCCCGGTCTGGCGGGGATTCCCTGTTTGCCGGCAAGCACCTTTTTAGAGCCTCTGCTTATATCACAACGGTGGAGCACACGCCTGGCTTCTACTACATGCTGTTCTCTCTGTCCCCATGTCCCGCTTGTAGGTCTTTAGGTGCCCTTTCCTTGCTTATTGTCCTCCTTTCTAGGGCCCAGCCGGTAGCTCAGGGGACTGCACCCTCACTCCTCGGCAGGAATCTTGGAATCCAATAGTTCTTTTTTTTAGAATAGGACCTTTTTATTTGACAAGACGCCACTAGGATTGCCTTATTATTGGATGGTTGTAGCTTGCTCCCATCTGGATTTAGGTTTGGATTAGGCGTTTTTCTCACCCATGTATACCGTTTAATAAACACCCTTGAACTGTGATCACTTGTCTGGCTTTACCGTTGCCACATTAGTTCCTTACAGGCCTCTAGTTAATCAGTTTTAATTGGCATAATGACAAAACATTAAAATGCTATGGTGAAAACATTCTTTAAGTAGATTGAAAGTGCTGTGGTACTAAAGTGCCTGTGCCAGAATGCAGGAGAAGTGCCAAAGAGCTGAAGTGGCAACTAGCTTATTTTATTTTTTTAAACCTTTTATTGAACTTTGCACAGCTTTGACACATTACATTGTATGCAGTTGCATTTCTTGTTTGTTATTCAATTGTACACATGATTGGAGTTTTACATGTTTATATCATTATCTTCTACATTTCTATCCGACAAATATTGTCTGAACCCGCCCCAAATGTCTTTCGGCGACATGACATTGGCAGTAAACTGGAGTATATTTCTTTGTTGTCATTGGCCGATGTCATGTCCTTTATCCATTCCCCCAGTACAGGAGATTCTCTGTTTTTCCAATGCATTAGTATTACACGTTTTGCTAATAACAGGCCTATATTCAGGAGTTTGCAGCAGGTCAGGTTCATTCTGCACACAACACCCAACACACATGACACAGGGTCCCAGTCTATTGGGTGGTCAGACATTTCGCTAAGCGCTTCACGCACAGCCCAATATCCAGCAGGTTTTTTGCATGACCATAGCATGTGTAATATGTCCGCTGCTTCACTTTCGGAGCGTGGGCATTTCCGTGATACCGAAGTGTATATGTTTTGAGACGGGCTGGTGTAAGATAGGCTCTATTGAGTACCTTAAAATGTATCAGACGGTATCTGGAGTTGCAAGATATATTCTTCGTTAACCATCATATTTGTTTCTAGTGTGCATCCAGAAGGGTGATACCCCGGTCCAGTTCCCATTCCCCTTTAACATCTGGAGCTTGGATTAGCCGGGCTGGCAGGGTGGTTTTGTATAATGTGGAGGCTGATTTATTAACCTGCCTAGGGGAGACTATATACCCCAGGCTTGGATGTGATGGCGGCTCTTCTGGGGAAACCCTCCCATGTGTATGCAACTGCCGAACGTAGCCTGCGGTATTGTAACCTTTGCATCAGTGTGTCATCAATTGTCTCCTTTATGACCTCCCAGCTAGCGAATTGTTTATCAACATATAGGTCTCCAAAGTGGGTTATGCCCCTGTTTCTCCAGTGCATGGCCAATTGTACATCTTGTGGCGAGGGGATGTATGGCGCTTCCCAAATAGTCATTAGCTGGTTTATGTAAGACAGCACCATTGAGGTTGTCCGTTAGTCTCGTCTAAGCCCTACATGTGACCAGAGTGGGGTTCATAACATTGTCGTTTCTACATTTCCCTTCCGCCACTGTGTGTAGGAGCCTCGCTGGGGCTCCTCCCTTGGTTTCCAGTGTCACATGTGAGGCCGCGGGACCGCCCTCTGTCCATTTTACTGCATAGTAGGCTTGTGCCGCAAGAAAGTAAAGCTCAAAGTCGGGGGCAGCTAATCCACCTTGTTCATATGGTCTGGTCATCCGTTTTCAAATCACTTGTGCTTGCCCTTTCCATAACAAACATAGAGCATGCCTCTTGAATTTTGGAGAGGAAGGGTCTGCCCGGCCACACTGGGACAGTGCAGAACAGATAGAACAATTTGGGTAATATAACCATTTTAATCAGCGCTAAACGGCCCATAAGCAAAATCGGAGGGGTTCCAGCGGTCGAGCTTGGCGCAGAGTGCATCTATTAATTCGCTGTAATTGAGAGTGCGTACAAGCTGTGTCGTGCGTGCTGTCTCCCAGATATTTCACCTTTTGTGGTGCCCATTTGAGTCTGTGTAGTTGCTCGGGTTGTGTAGTTGCATCTGTTAGGGGGACCACTTCAGATTTGGCAGCTTTCAGCCTCAGGCCAGAGTATTCTCCAAACTCTTTAACTGCTGCAAGTACTTTATGCAGGTATCTTTCCGGGTTCCTCACATATAACATTATATCGTCGGCATAGAGAGTTATGAGCTCTATACTGCCAGCCAACGGTATCCCTGCTCGACTGTA
This sequence comes from Ambystoma mexicanum, assembly GCF_040938575.1. Taxonomy (NCBI): domain Eukaryota; kingdom Metazoa; phylum Chordata; class Amphibia; order Caudata; family Ambystomatidae; genus Ambystoma; species Ambystoma mexicanum. The sequence continues at coordinate 1,472,544,210 of NC_090932.1, read as the reverse complement.
TCTAGCCCTCATTATGTCAGCCAATGGTTCGATCACCAAGACAAACAGTAGTGGAGACAACAGGCAGCCCTGCCTTGTTCCCTGGCAAGTTTCAAGATTGACGATAGTGTCCTGTTGACACATACCCTCGCATAAGGTTGTGTGTAGAGAATACGGACACACATTATAAAATTTAGGCCCAAATCCATAGTTGTCCAGAACTCTAAATAGGAAAGGCCAATACACAGTATCGAAGGCTTTTTGCATGTTCAATGCCAATGCGGCCCCTTCAGTATTTTTAGGAATTTCTGCCAGTATATTATAACACAGCCAGAGATGTTTGACGTTGTGGATCTGCCCAATACAAAACGCGCTTGATCCTCATGAACCATGTTTGGCATTAGTGGGTTAAGGCAAGTTGCTAGTATCTTTGCAAAAACCTTTGCATCAGTGTTTATATGAGATAGTGGCCGATACGAACCACAGTCCTCAGGTGGCTTCCCTGGTTTAAGTAGTAAGGTTATGACTGCCTTGCGTGATGTGTCCGGCAGCACGCGGGTTTCTAGTGCTTCGGAACACACCGCTTGAAGACGTGGGGCCAGTATCTCTATATATTATTAGTGAAACTCTGCGCCCAGGCCATCCGAGCCTGATGCCTTCCCACCCGGTAGGGACTTTATGGCTTCTTTTATTTCGGTTATTGTCAGGGGGCTGTCTAAAGCGTCTCTGGTTTCAGTGGACAGCAGACTAGTGGGTATTTTGGTTTGATAACTATCCATTTCCTCTTCTGGTGCTGTGCTTTGGGGGTGGGGGGGAGTACAATTCAGTGTAAAAGTCATAAAACACTTCACTAATCGCCTCTTGGCTCGTAACTACCACACCATGCCTCCTGGTTATACATGGGGTATGCGTATCCCCTCTTTCTCCGTGTACCATTTGTGCTAGTAGTTTACCTGGTTGCTCTTGTTCACCAGAACTCTGTGTGGCCGCTGGCCTATCGAAGTCACGTCTTTCGTGATCTGCCGCTGCTTGATAATGCTCCAATTGTGCCTTGATGTCTATCGCTATCTGTGCTTTCACGGTGGTAGCATATTGTTCTTAGAGCTTGGCAATGGCAATTTCCGTTATCCCCTATTCCCTCCCTATATTTCGGAGTACTCCCATTTCTGTGGACATGGCGATGCCTCTAATGTAGGCTTTGAATGCTTGACATCGAACTACCTGAGTGGTGACGGAACCATCATTGTGGTCTAAAAGTTCTGCAACATGCTGGAGCAGGCTAGTTTTATATACCGGGTCTGCCAGTGCAGCTACCTTAAATCGCCATGGTGCTTTCCGTGGGGCAGTATCTGGGATGGCCAATGATAGCAGCACCGGCGAATGGTCTGAAAATGTCCTAGGTAGTAATTTAACCTCCTTCGACCAGCCCAATACTCTGTGACACCAACCATAGGTCTATCCTAGAGTGCATATCATGCACCGATGAGTAGAAAGTGTATGCCCTATGTGGCCCGTGTAGTGATCGCCAGGCGTCTTTCAGCTCCAGGTCTGCTAGGTGTGTATGTATTACCTGTGCTGCGCCAGTCAGGGGTCTGGGGGTGTTTGATGTATGGTCCAGGTCTACATCTAATATAGTGTTAAAGTCCCCTCCACAAATGATCTGGGCTGTCGGGTACCTAGCACATTTCTGAAAGACCTCGGTGTAATATTCAGGGTTGTCAATATTTGGGCCATAGACATTGATCAGTTAGCACTTCGGTGTTGGCTAATTTACCATGTACAACAAGTATCTGCCATTTGGGTCGCTTTCTGCTGCAAGGTGTGTAAATGGTAGTGTTTTGTGTACCATTATCATAACTCCCCAGGCTCTAGTTGAGTATGACGTGCAGAACCTGTGGTCCCCCCACCCTCGCAAATGTTTCTTGAAGGTATAATATCTGCGCGCCTGTTCTGTTGGCATACGCCATTATCTTCTGCACTTTCACATGCATCCCGAGATCGCTAACATTCCAGCTCAACAATTTTATCTCTGCTGGGGAACTGTCAACCATTTTGTCTCCTTTTTATATCCTGCAGTATAAAACTCCAACATCTCAAACCTACATTGCAGTAACCTATTGTCTGTCTGTGCATTTTGTTAACTATAACACCACAACCGATTGCCCCCATTGCTCCCCCACCCTCATAGTTCCCCAAACTTCAACCATGCATGCCCCTCCCTGTCTACTCCCCCGCCCACCCTTACTGTTCCACTAAATCAAGCACTTGCATGGGGGGGCCTCTGCAGTGGCGGCCCGAGTCCAGGACCGGACTCTAAAATTCATCACTCACAATTTCACGAATGAAGAGACTCATGCACTCCATCATTGTCTCTGGAATGTGGCTGATCAGGAAGTGGGATATTCGTTTCAACGAAGCTGGCCGTCTCTCCCGTAAATGTAAAAAAGTCAATCTTATTTTTATACTGCATGCGCAGTCTGGCCGGGTACAACATTGCGTAAGGTATCTTTCGCTCTCTGAGCAACTTCTTTACTCCCATGAACATATACGCCTCTCTTGTTGCACTGCTAGGGTATAGTTGGGGAATGTGCGGATCACACTGGATCTCATTTTCAATTCTTGCTTATCTCTAGAGGCCCGTAGTACAAGGTCTCTGTCCCTGTAGTTCATGAGTCTTGTGATTATCTGTCATGCGGCCAGCGATCTGTGCGCGCGTTCAACAATGAACGTCCCCACCCATCCGGGGTCTGACAGCAGATCTTTCAGCATTTTTTCCACTGCTTGTTCCATTGTGCCTTTTAGCGCATCTTCCGGGACATCCTACTATGCGTATATTGTTGTCATGATCTCGCCTCTAGGTCCCTTCACTTTAATTTGAGTGCTCCCAGGACTTTGGCCATGCTGGTCACTGTGGCCTGCAGCGCTTCCAGTGTGTCTTCAGTGGTGCGCATTCTGGTTTTCGGCCTACGTAATGCATCTGGTGGCTTTTTCAAGCTGATTCCGGGTTGTGGTGACATTGTCGTTAATGCCGTCTAGCTTGTCATTAAGTGTTGTGAAGCTATGTTGCTTTGATGTGTAGACCCCTAATAGATCCATGGGCGCTGTTGTCGTAGGCAAAGGAGGAGGCACAGAGGGGTCTGAGGTACTGGTGCTCATGGCGCTCTTTGATTGTTGGTTTCGAGAACTTAACTATTGTGCCACTTTTCTTAGCAGCAGCTCCTTTGGGCATTGTTCGAGGTTGAGGGCTCTCCTTCCCTTAGTTGTTGATGCACAGCGTTGCAGAATTCCCTGGATTTGGCGGTGCCTGATAGTTTTATTCACCCGCTGCGTAGATCGTGGGTGAGTTTAGCGTGCACGGGCTATGTTGCGACAGTATTTACAAGAGCTGATTTTCTTCAGTGTCTTAGCTGTTTCGCCACTGGTGTCACTCAGTGAATGTCCTTTTGAATTCTAAAGTCAGACCGTACCACAGTCTTGCAACTAGGCTGCTTGTGCCCTGCCTTCAGAGTGTAACTGCCATGCCTCCGCACTTATTGCAGTTGTGGCGGAGTGGTGGGTGTCCTGCATGAGCTCAGATATGTATTTTTTTAAAATTTGTTCTTGATTCCATTACATAAAAGTAGAACCTTTACAGAAATGCATCATATTTATCACCGTTCATATTTACATCGTGTATCACATTTATCATAAAATTACACATCAATTAAGACTTCCTAAAATTTCCTAAAACAAACGTCACATTTCATTGTATTTCATCCATTACATAAAAGTAGAGCTTTTACAAAAATGTATCATATTTATCACAGTTCATATTTACATTGTACATCACAACATGTATCGTAAATTTACACATCAATTAAGACTTGCTAAAATTTCCTAAAACAGACGTTACAATTCATTGAATTTCATTGCATTACATTTCAATAGAACTCCAGTTAAATCTAGCAACCATATCTTGTGTTAGCAACGCATTACTCCTGCTGACCAAATGTCCCAGGCTTAGTTAGGTGCAAGGATCTAACAATTCATATTTGTGCCCAAGAGCGCTTAAGTTCATCAATACGGAACATACAAACGGAACATAAAACAACAACAATGAATATTTACTTGCCGAGTTTTCAGTTGCTGGCATAAATTACAAGTTCTTTCTCTATAAATTTGCAAGAACTCACTAATGCATATACGAGTGGTTTATATGTATCTTGCATCATTCTGGCCCTTAAACAGTCATAATGGATTTTCACAAATTCCATCAATAGTCTTGTTCTCATGTTTTTAAAATGGGGACAATATAAAATCAAATGTTTCATGGTTTCAATGGATTCAGTGCATAGGGGAAAACAATATTTCCTACTGTCCTATTTTATTCTTATTGTCATTCCAATTTACAATCCTCTCTTTTGTATAATATAAATTCAGTTTGTACCACAAAAATGCTTTTCTCGTATGGTTACATGGAAATAGTGATGTAATCATATCTTGGAATGCGCTTCTTGGTATACCAATAATATTCCGTATACAATTTATATTTACCAATTTGTTCAATGGTTAAGTACCAATCCATTTCAAACACTTTTTTCTTAGCATAGCCTGATCTATGGTGCACATCGTCCACAGTAATATGTACTTCATTCAATATTGCACGTAATTTAGCATGGTATTGAGCAAATGATGCCGAGGAGGTGGATTCTAGAGTTTTTCCCATATCCGCGTATAGGGAGTTCTTTGGTGGAAAGTATATTTTTGCATATTTTGTAAGCAATCTCTATTTCCAATGACTAGATAGTGCCACCAACCCCAACTCATGTCGTAGAACAGCATTAGGTACTGATATTGGAAGACGCATAGCGCTTTTCAACAACGTGCCTTGCAATTGATCTAGGATTGTACTCATTTCACATAAACATATATCCAGTGAATATAAAATTACACTTTCAATTTTCAACGTTAAAAAATCAATGATGGGAGTTAATGAAAATTTACAATATTTCACCTATATCATTTTTAATTGTGATAGGAGTGGTCTACTCTTACTTTTTATTAGATCAGACCACACTTTGATTGAATTTTGTTCCGATAGGTGGCATCCGAAAAAGATTGTGTTTGTGATGCAAGTTACCATCGTTTCCATGATTTGCCATTGATATCTTCCATGTTTTTGATGAGCACCAAATTTCATGACAGCTGTTTTAGCAGGATTGGGAACTAGGTTATGATCCATAGCAAACTCCTCAAATAACCATAGTTTAGATTGTAGTCCTGCGGGAGTAGGGTCAAATATTATGTTGTCAGCAAAGGCGATCCATTTAAGGTGAATGGCACCAATTTTCACGGAGAAAAGATTTTTTTCTTGCCATATTTTATCGAGATCTAAAAGGTACAGATTAAAAAAGGTCGCGGCAAGATTGCATCCTTGTTTAAGACCCAAACTATTACTGATTGGCTTAGTTGTTCTTCCCTCTGCTGTTACTTTGATTTTATAAGAGGTATTGATGTGTAGTTCAATGCACTAAGACCTTCGGGACTCCCATGTTGATCAATTTCTTCCACAGCAGGTTGCCCACTACATTATCAAAAGCTGATGACATATCGATCAGGGCAATGTAAACGGGGTTCGAGGTCTTTTTTTCTTTTGCTCCCGCTATTGCATGTGCCATGATTGTTGCATTTAGCGTGGTGCTCATCCCTTTCCGAAACCCAGTTTGGTATTTTGAGTATAGGGCATTACTTTCAAAATATACTTTTCTAGGTCGTAAAGCAATAAGATCGCAAAAAGCTTCTCCTCAGTCTCTATCAGGGCGATAGGGCGATAGTTCTGTGGGAGGGCAGGATCACCTTTTTTGAATACGGGAATGGTGTTTGAAGATAGCCAGGATGGAGGAATGGTTCCCGAGTTGAGAATGGCTTGAAATTTTGTTTTCAAGAATGCAGCCCATAGGTCTGGATCCGCTTTATACAAGCATGGGGGAAAACCATCCGGGCCTGCTGATTTTGAGTAACAAAGTCTAAAAATAGCCCACTTGATGTCATCAGTTGACCAATCCAGCCGGGGGACCTCATTATAACACAGGAGTGTTCCTGGAACGTTTAGAAATTTATACGGAAGCCGATATTTCTCGGTAATATAATGATGCCATACAAATTCTGATATACAATTAGGCATCACCAATGAAATTTGGTTTCGGTTGCTTTTAATTGTGCGCCATATTGTGCGCATATCGTGTGCAGGTATAGCGCTGATTAATGTACAATTATCTTCGTTGTATCTCAGTATCCGTGCATGTTTGAGATTCTGTCTGTATGCGGCCAAGATCCGGTTCCGCTGTGTTTGATAGTTCATACTAGTAAGCTTTATTTTTTTCAGCTGTCTCAATGCTTTATTTTTTTTCTCGTTTCTGCGCTTTGCAGATGGGATCATACGGATGCAGATGTTTGATATTAGACTGTTTTTTACCAAAATGTACTAAGGCAGAGTTGATTAGATCAGAGTATAGCTCCGCCATTTCGGATGTCATATTTCCCTTTACCTGCTTTAGCTTGTCCATATGCCACGACACATATTTAACAAATTGATTGCATAGGACTTGATTCCACCTTAGAGATGTTTGAGGTCGATCTATTTCTGCCAGTGCTGTGGAAAGATCAACTTCGAGTAATGGACGTTTTAGTTTCAGGTTAGTAGTAATTTGTGCGTGATCATATATTATTTGATTAATTATCACGGGTGTTGTTATTAGTAGAATATTATGTGTTACAAATATAAAGTCAATCATTGAATTATTTGTGCCCCTTGTCCAAGTGCTCCATGAGTTTTTTTGGTTAGCTACAACAATCTCCATATCCCAGTCGTTTAAAAATGTTCGCCATTGTGTTCGTCTGCTTTTAGACGATGCGTTTACTTTTATTCCTCTCAACTCATTATTTTTCCTGCAGTCAGAGTTGAAGTCCCCACCTAATATTATTTCTGCATCTTGATATTCTTTTGTTATCGTTTCTAGGCAGGTGTCTACTTCGTCTATAATGGCTTTAATTGATGTATTTGCAGGGTTCCAGTATAACGTAATTATTATTAAATGCGGGTACTTGGGTATATTTGTGTTTAACAATATCCTTACAGGGTTGCTGGCTTTCCATATCGTCTTTGAGTTGAGCATTGTGGCATTGTCCACAGCTATCGCTAAGCCTCCAGATGGACGACTTAGGGATGTTCTTGTGGCCGGAGAAAAGTGTGTGGTGTAACCAGGCAATGTCAAAGTGGTAATTTTCATAGTTTCTTGCAGTAAAATAATTGCTGGCGATTTTTGATTTCTAACTTCGCATGCCATTTCATTAGATTAAGATATCCACATGAGTTCCATGATAACACGCTCAGATATGTATTCACTCACGTGGGTTGCCCCACAGTGCTTATTCGGTACGATCTCCTGTGCTGGGGGACCTACTATCCCTTGATGGGGTCCCGGATTTGGGAGGTGAATTGTTCCCTTCTGCTCCAGTGCCTCCAATGTAGGCCTCTCGGGCGCCTCCTCTCCTTGTTAGGGCCAGTGTGTTCGTTGCAGCCCTGTGTGCGCCACCTGCCGGTGTAGTTGGTGGCCCAGTGCAGAGGTTGCGCGTGGTTGTACGTTCTAAGGCTTCGGTAGGCAGTGGAAGGGTGTACGTCTCAGTTCCCACCTCGCTAGGGCCTGGGGAGCCTGCTTTCGCTCCCTGTGGCACCCTTCCTCCACTGAGAGGCCTGCATAGTCTCAATAATTGTCCCAGCACACTTGCTTGTGTGGCCACACGTCTGGGTTCATGTGGGTGGGTTCATGAGGCTCTCACAGGGTGTGCACTGGGGGTGGGAGGGGCTACGCCGATATGTGATATCCATAGCCTCCGCCCGCTCCTCCTGCAACCTCCCCAAACGTGGCGGTGATCTACTGGACAGCTCTTGCACCTTAATTGATACTGCTACAGTTCAGATGGGGAGTATTCTCAGCGTCTCTCTTGTATGAGATTAATGATTGGGTGCCCCTGTCAGTTGTGCACGCCTCGTAGTTCTCCCCGCGCTCTCAAATTGACTTCCTCGCCCGCAGCTCGCCTTACTGCCGTCACTGTGCCACTATCAAGCTCCTCGGTTCGCGCTGGCAGGTTCCGTCTGCTATCCGGGCAATGGCATCTCGTTTCAATGCTGCTCGCAGGATCTGTGGGAGGTGGCCCGTTAGGTCTCTGCCAACGGGCCTTGTCAGGGTGAGGGTTTCCTCGTGTTACGCAGAGCACCAGTGATCTGCTTCTGCCTCAGCTTCTTTGTGGACCAGGGGGTCCTTCCAGACCTCGGTTCGCCTGGTCTCCACGCTGAAGGGCCGCAATCCGGTCCACAGTATGGTTCTTCGGGGTAGGTGCCTGGCCTCACCATGGGTCATGCCATCTCTGCTCTGGTGTGCTCCCCGACCTCTGGGGGCCGGGGCTTACACTGGTGCTGGGCTCCTTTTGTGAAGGTCGTTCTGAGCCCCTATCGAAAGTTCGGTATAACTTCATTTCTGCCAGTTAGATTTTCGCAATTTATTTCAGGGTGTGCAGCAGGCTTCTTCATGCACCTCATATTCCTTTCCCATCAGAAATCGAGTTGAATTCAGCTCATGTAACGCTCCGGACTCAGACACCCCACTGGAGCTTAAACGGGATGCTGCATCCGGATGTTTGCGCAACAGCGCCCAAATAGCTTATTTTAATATATAATGTTGATTTTCATAGTCATCCACCCAGCGCACTGTGCATTGTGGTTTGTGTGGCAGCTAGTTTCGATGATTCGCCATCGGCCTTGTCTTCCTCGATGCTTAATTCTATTGCAAAGCACTTCTGTGGAAAACGATAAGTGCGCTACATTTTAGTCTACTATCACTCCAGTACTCAACTCAAATTCATGGGAATATAGACCAAAGTCATTTAAACAATATGTTTACCTAAATGGTGTGGGGATGAACATTTGCCAAAGAATCATAAAATATTTGTAATGGCCAACATCGAATCGGGTACTACAAAATTAAGAAGGAGCAATTGATACCTATATTTATTTATATCATTGTTAGGCATCCAATGTCTGAAATTTTGTTCAAGATTTAAACCCTAGCTGCACCACTTCTATCTCATTTCATCGAATTCCATAACAGTTGAGGACGTAAAATGTTTTAGAAAATGTGCTTCGGGGTACAAGAGGAGAGTCCATGGAGCAAACATTTCAAATTTTGTTTGTGTTGCTTTGATAAATGGCAGTGCATGCATCAAGAGGGTCCTTTTAGCCAATGGCCATATTCTGGTAGAAAGTAGGCACGGATAGACTTGTTCATCCTTTTAGCAAGGGATATGCAAACCAATATATAGAAACATGGAAAAGCAGGTATTAAAAGGAAGCACCTTGTTCTTTTGTAAAGCTTTAAGAATATATGAAGTTAAATCTCATAAAAAGCAACCAGTGACTTAACAGATTTAACCATTGTTGGTCATTTTACAGTATGAGGAGCTGATGGAAGGTTTTAAAAACCTACACAAAGAGTGTGAACAGCTGAAGGCTTCTGGATTTTCCACTGCTGAAATAAGAAGGGTATATACAAAAAGTGCAATAATGGAGCATGTTTGTGTATCTTTTGTCTTGTGATTCTACATGTTGGATTTCCCACTATTTTATGGTCTGTTTTTCTTGGTGTTTTTCTGTAGCTTTTGGTCTTTGTCTCTACCTGTAAAGTTGTGTGTAGATCTTTGCAGCTTGTGGTGTCTATCTTACTAGTTCGTTGTGCACCCGCTATGTTGCTCTCTGTCTCACCTATCTTTTCTAACTGCTTTTCTATCGACTATCATAGCCCTCTCACTGAGTCTGGCAGGAATAAACTCAAAAGGGACATCCAGGTCTCCAACCCAGGCCTCAATATCGCTGTCATGAGTTTCGACATTCTCCAGCATGGGGTCTGGAATGGATTCACATGCTCATGAATATTCCCCGTTGTCAGGCTGGGAATCCTCGGTAAAGAAAAATCAGTATCAGTTTCATTTCTGATCTGTCTTTCGTAGTAGTAACCAATCACTGATCTCTGCGTCATACTGACCACAGCCAATGACTGCCATCTCCGTAAGCCCCGCCCCTGGCAGCCATCTTCAGATTTTTACTGCACGTTCAAGTGTTGGGATCCTCGTGCTATTGCTCTCGAGTTTTAGTGCGTTTTTTCGTGCTTTTCATAGGAACATTTTCTCTTTTTCAGTCAAGAGCCTCAAGCTCCACCGTTTCTTTATCCGATTAACGGGGACCCGTGTTGGATTCTTCTACGCCCCTCAAGGGTAAAGATTTCGTCGAGCCACGCTTTTGGAGGACTCCAGAAGTTTCTCAGGCTCATTTCGGACATGGCCCAGGAGAAGGGAAGCTCGACGCCCGGAAAGCTGTTCAGGGTCTGCCCTGGATGCCAGCTTCAGAATGTCTTTAAGGAGGACGAACACTCCCTTTGCCTCTACTGCCTGCATGAGGACAAGACGCACGTGGAGAAGGACTGTGCGTTTTGCGGCAATATGTCGGAGCGGACCATGAAGGACCGCCATCTGCGTCTCGCCAACTGGCTGGAAGGGAAGCGCCTGTCAGGCGAGAAAAAGAAGAAGAAGTCCGAGCAGTCTTCTAAGACCTTTTGAGGGCGCCCCGGCGACGGGGGCCCAACAGAAGGCCAAGCACCGCGAGTCCGCTGGCACCGGGAGCGCCGAACGGTCGGGCTCTACGGTTGCCAGGCAGGGCGCTTCCTCCCCGGCGCCATCAACCACGAGCCAACGCTCTGGCTCGGGTAAGAGGAAGGCCGAGCACCCGGCGAAGCTCCTGGAGAGACCCCGGTCAAGCTCGAAGGCCCCATCGGAGGGGGAGCGAGGCGGTGACCCTCCCCCCAAGGAGAAGGCGGTGAGCGCACCTAAGGTGGTGAAAGCCTTGATCCACCCTGCCAAGGCCTCTATCGAGAAAGTCGCGGCGGCCCTGGCTCAGCCTGTGGAGGCTACACCAGTGGAGGCGACCTCGGGGCCCAAAGTCTTCCTGCCACTGCGGAGGGAGTTCTCTTTCATGCCCATCGACAGGACCCCCATGAAACCTCCGACGGAGAAGAAAAAGGGGGGGGCAGGAGGTCGTCGTGGATTCGGCCTCAACCTCTGAAGAGGAGCTGATCGAAGTCTTAAGCCACGGCATTGGCGTGGAAGAAGACCAGCCCGTCGGGAGGGACCCCGACGTCGGAGACGACAATAACGTCGAGGGTGCCGACGAGGCTCCTGACCGCCCGTCGGAATCCCCTCAACCAGTGCCGCAAGACAACTCGGCAGCCATTTTGTTGGCTATACAGTCCTTATGCTCGGAGATAAGGACGAGATTGCCGTTACCACCAACGGAGGAACCGCTCCCGACGGGGGACCCGGAGCCAGGCCCTTCTGGGAGCCCTCCTCCTAAGAGAAGAAGGATTCATCCTCCACCTCCTTTTCAACCATCGCGCCCTGCTCAGCCCTCCTCCCCGTCCACAACCCGTGGGGATGATACGGGGACGGACACGGCCGCGACGGGTACAGACGACGAGGTTTACGACGAGGATCTTCCGTCGTCACCTCCTCCCCGGGCTTCCCCGCCCGTCGAGATTGGATCGTTTCATGCCATGATCGCCAGGGCATCCGAGCTTTTCCAGCTCTGCCCGCAAGAAAAGAAGAAGGAAGGTTTCCTTTATCAACGGCGCGAGACCGGAAGACGGTCCTCGCTGTACCTCTACTGGACGATATCTGGGATGAGGGTCTCGCCCTCCTCAAGAACCCATTCACAACGCCTGCGAGAAGGGATCGGTACGAGAAGAAGTACCGGGTCCAGGACGCGGCCCCCTTGTGCCTTCGGGCACAGCCAACCCCGGACTCGGTCGTCTCCGCGGTGGCTAGGAAGAAAGCGGGGGGGGCTTCGGCCTCTACATCAACCTCTCCCCCCGGACGGCGAGGGAAAGAAATTGGACACGATGGGACGCAGAGTCATTTCATCGGCAGCGACGACGGTTAAGGCTGCCAATGCCTTGGATATCGTAGCCCGCTACGACAGGGAGTTGTGGTACAAAATCGCCCCCCTGCTGGACTTCCTACCGGACGACAAGAGGGCGGAGGCCCTAGAGATCTTGCAGGAAGGCGAAGTGGCGTCGGACCACGCCATTACGATAGCAACGGACATCGCTGACACTGGGTTTCGCCAGTTGGGCAACGGCATGTGCCTTAGACGGCGTGGATGGCTCAAGGCAACGGACTTCCGGCAGGACGTGCAGACCAGAGTTTTGGACATGCCGTTCGACGGGAGCAACCTGTTTGGGAAAACAGTGGACGATTCCCTACAAGCCATCAAGACGGACACGGAGACGGCCCGGGCTCTTGGTGTTCTCCAGCAACGATGGCCGCCCTTTCGGAGCACCGGAGGCAAGCAGGGTGCCCCCAAAGGTTCCGGCGGCGGATATTCCACCTATCGTCAAGCGGCCCGTTCGTCGTCACAGGAAGCCTACAGGGGACGAGGCAAGTCGGGCAGACCCCGCCGTCATCGCCAGGGAGGACAAGGCGGCAAAGCCTCGTCGAAGCAGGACTGAACCGGCCGTGGGGTCGGGCCCCCACCGAAGCATCCCGGTGGGAGGCCGGCTGGCGAACTTCGTCAGCGTGTGGGAGTTCATCTCCACCGACCATTGGGTGCTGGACGCCCTGGCCCAGGGTCACGCGCTCGAGTTTCTAAAGAAGTGCCCGCGCGTCCCCCTCCCCGTGGCCAGGATGGAACATCACGTCCCTCAACTTCTCTTGGAGGTAAAGGCGATGCTCAAGAAAGGCGCCATCAAGCTCGTCCCAAAGAGGCTTCGGGGCTCCGGAGTTTACTCAAGATACTTCCTCGTGAAGAAGAAGACAGGAGGATGGCGTCCCATCCTGGACCTACGACGACTGAACAAATTCATCAAGGCACAGAAGTTCCGGATGGTCACCCTCCAGCACGTCCTGGGTCAGCTGGAGGAGGGCGATTTCCTGTCGTCGTTGGATTTGGAGGATGCTTACTTCCATATCCCCATCCTAAAGGGACACCGAAAGTTTCTCAGATTCGTGGTCCAAGGGCGTCACTACCAGTTCACAGCCCTTCCTTTCGGATTGAGGTGGGCACCCAGGGTGTTCACCAAGTGCCTTGCACCGGTGGCGGCGCGGCTGTGCCTGGAGGGGATCCATGTCTATCCCTACCTGGACGACTGGCTCATCCGAGCAAAGACAAGGGAACTCGCCGCGGAGCACACGGCGAGGACCGTCCAACTACTCACGGACCTGGGATTCTCCATAAACTACGCCAAGTCCCACCTGGTGCCCGCGCAAGATGCACTGTTTCTGGGAGCGAAACTCGACACAGTGGCGCTTCTGGCCTCTCTCCGTCGGAGGAAAGGACGAGGGCCATCTTGGGCAAGGTGCAGCGGATGCTGGTTGCGGACGCAGCCAGGGTGAGGTCCATCAAATCCCTCCTCGGAATGATGTCTTCTAGCATTTATCTCATCAGCCTGTGCAGACTTCGGATGCGCCCATTACAGGAGTTCCTGGACGCTCGCTGGGTTCAGACGACGGGCAGCTTCGAGGACAGGATCACACTCAACGAGAGCTTCCGACGAGCGATCCGGTGGTGGGGCACCCACGCGCATCTGAAGGCGGGCATGGACTTCCGACCCCAGGCCACCAGAAGACAGTGACCACGGATGCCTCCCTGGAAGGGTGGGGAGCGCACACCGAGAATCTGCACGCGAGAGGCCTTTGGCTTCCGACGGAGAAGTCCCTCCATATCAATGTCCTGGAGCTCCGGGCAGTGTTTTGGGCCCTCAGGTCTTTTCTTCCATCCCTCAAGGGCAAGGTGGTGAGGATCTTCACCGACAACACCACCACCATGTTCTACATCAGGAAGAAGGGCTGTACCAGATCCCCAGCCCTGTCCAAGGAGGCGCAGGATCTGTGGCATTGGGCCATCGCCCAAGGGATGTTTCTGGTGCTGTTTCATCTGGCAGGAATAAAAAACACCATCGCCGACTCGCTCAGCAGAGAGCTGCATTCGTGCCACGAGTGGGAACTACGACAGGATCTAGTGGACCGCCTCTTCCGACGGTGGGGCACACCCCAGATCGATCTGTTCGCGACGGCGACAAACTCCAAGTGCCGGAGGTTCGCCAGGAGGTTCGCCAGCAGGTTTCCCAAGCCGAGGAGCATGGGCGATGCTTTCTCGTTCCCCTGGGAGGGCCTGTTTCTATACGCGTTCCCTCCATTGCCGTTGCTGATTCGGCTCATCAACCAGCTCAAGAGGTCACGGTGCAGGATGATCCTCGTCGCACCTGCGTGGCCGAGGTAGATATGGTTCCCGGACCTTCTGGACTTGTCAGCATCCCCGTCAATCAAGCTGCCAGTGGACGCGGATCTTCTCTCCAGGGAAGGAGGCGCCATCCTCCATCACGACCCAAAGTCGCTGAACTTGCAGGCCTGGCTCCTGCAGCGTTAGAGTTTGGAGGCTACGACATACCGGCCGACTGCAGAGAGGTTCTTGCAAAGGCCAGGGCGTCCTTAACTCTTAAATGCTACGGACACAAATGGAAGAGGTTCTCTGTCTGGTGCCACGCACAGAAGATTAACCCTCTACGGATTACGGCTCCTCAAGTACTGCCGTACCTACTGACGCTGGCCAAGGCTGGACTGGCGCACGCTTCCATCAAGATTCATCTTGCTGCGATCTCCCGATACACCAGAACCACGGGACGGACGTCTTTGTGGTCTCATTGTCTGGTGAAAGAATTCATGAAGGGACTGTTCAGATCGTTCCCGCCGGTGAAGGCTCCGGCCCCGACGTGGGAGCTCAACGTGGTGCTGACCAAGCTCATGGGACCTCCGTTCGAGCCTCTGCACTCCGTTGAAGTTCTTGTCGTGGAGAACAGCTTTTCTTGTGGCCATCACCTCCGCACGACGGGTGGGAGAGATCCAGGCCCTTTCCTGCAAGCCCCCGTACTTGACTTTTCACGACACGAGGGTAGTGCTCAGGACGCACCCCTCCTTCATGCCCAAGGTGCCGTCGGACTTCCACCTCAACGAACCCTTGGTGTTGCCTGTTTTCTTCCCGTCGCCGGCTGAAAGGACTTTGCACTCGCTGGACGTGGCTAAAGCGCTGAAGTTCTACGTGGACCGCACGAAGAGTTTTCGCAAGACGTCACAACTTTTTGTGAACTTTGGACCTGTCAATCAGGGGAAGGCTCTCTCAAAGGCTTCCATTTCCAGGTGGCTCTCTGGCTGTATCATGTACTGTCATCGGTTGGCAAACCGACCGCTGCCCGGCCGTCCGAGAGCCCATTCCACCAGAGCGATCGCAGCTACCACGGCGTTCCTATCTGGTGTGCCCCTGCTGGACATCTGCAGGGCTGCTACGTGGAGGTCGACGCACACCTTCACGAAATTCTACTGCGTCGACCGGGATTCCAGGGAGGAGTCCAGGGTCAGCCAAGCAGTGCTGCGCAACCTGTTCGCCTAAGGTGAGCCTAGTGAGAAGGTAATGTTGAGTTGTTGCATTACTTAATGTTGAGCCTGTTGCCACCTCCCGTGGTTGTGCATGTGTGTACTGCTATGTATTCTTTTATTCATGAGCATGTGAATCCATGCCAGACCCCATGCTGGAGAAGGAACAAGTTACTTACCTGTAACTGTTGTTCTCCAGCATGGGTCTGGCATGGATTCACATGCGAACCCTCCCGCCTACCCCTCTGCGGCTCTTCACTTGGTCATACTGCCACTTCACGTGCTACCAAATCTGAAGATGGCTGCCAGAGGCGGGGCTTAGGGAGATGGCAGTCATTGGCTGTGGTCAGTATTACGCAGAGATCAGTGATTGGTTACTACTACGAAAGACAGATCAGAAACGAAACTGATACTGATTTTTCTTTACCGAGGATTCCCAGCCTGACGGGGAATATTCATGAGCATGTGAATCCATGCCAGACCCATGCTGGAGAACAACAGTTATAGGTAAGTAACTTGTTCCCTCTCCTTCCCGATGGCTACAAGATCCTCTCCGAACCCAGAACCAACCGTTGCAGTAGGAGTGTAGCCTTGATTTTCCCAGAGTGGATTCCTGCTTCTATCATTTTAGTGCAGCACTACTCCTCCTTTGAATGACTGGTCTGCAGGTTCTCTCTCTCTCCTGATCTCTCTCTCACTGTGGCCGCTATCTACAGGCTGCCTGGCCAGGTCGCCCTCTTCCTCTTTGAGTGGGCTGACCTCTCCTCCTCACTCCTTGCCTCTACCTCTCAACTTTCCCTTCTCGGAGAGTTGAACATCCACCTGGAGGCTACCAGCCCTTCTTCGGGACTCTTTAGCAACCTCTGCGACTCTCTCTCTCTATTCTTCCCTCTTGCCCGACTCACTCTGCAGGGCACACTCTGGATGCTCTGATCTCCTCAGACCTTCCCTTCTCTAACCCTCTCACCACTCCTCTCTTGGAGTGATCACTTTCTTCTCTCATTAGACGCACCCCCTGACAAACTGGCCTGCTGCCTGCTCCAAAGGCAGTACAGCCACTCTGTCCTCTCTAAGAAGAGAGCCTACATCCAAGCCCGCATCTCTGCGGCATCCAACATGGCCGAACCTTTCAATATCTGCTGGCCAATCGTGCTTCAGTCTCTACCTCTCCTGTTTTCCTCCCAGGCCCTCTGCACGGCCTTGGCCTCTCATTTCACTTCTAAAACTCAGGACATCCAATCCGCACTCTCTTCCTCTTAGTCCTCCTCTAACACTCCTGGCCCATCTGAGGCTGTCTCCCCTCCTCCTTTCCCCTGTTCACGCCTAGTTTCGTCAAAGCAGGTTTTCTCCTGCTCATCCAGAATTCCTGCAATCACTCCTTTGCCACTGGAACTTTCCCCTCCCCCTTAAGAACTCTCTTGTGCACCCCCTTCTAAAGATGCCCTAGGCCGATCTTTCCTCTCCGGATAACTATCGCCCGATCTCCATCACTTCTTTCCTGGGCAAACTCTTGGAAAAGTTGTCCATCTCCCAGCTAAATCTACATACTGAATCTGTTGTTTGCCTCCATGACCACCAGTCTGGCTTCAGAGCTGCCAGAAGCACAGAAACTGCTCTCCTGAACACCCAACTTACTCTCCAATCTTGATTCTAATCTCCCTTCTGTCCTCATTCTCTTCGATCTATCCTCTGCTTTTGTCACTGTCAACCATGCCATCCTGCTCAATCGCCTCCGCAACGGCCTTGGTATTACTGATTAGGCCCTGGCCTGGTTGACCTCATTTCTCACCGACTGACTCTTTAAGGTCCAACTGGGGTCTTTCCTCTCTTCTATCCCTCTCTCTACATGTGGTGTTCCCTAGGGGTCTAACCTCTCTCCCTGGCTCTTCCACCACTACATGGCATCTCTTGCCCACCGCATCGTTACTTTCTGCTCCAATTTTAAATGGTGTGCGAATGACACTCATTCAGGATTGGTGTGCCGCCAATGATCTAAGCCTTAATGCCATTTAGTCCTCTCTCTCTCTCTCTCTCTCTCTCTCTCTCTCTCTCTCTCTCTCTCTCTCTCTCTCTCTCTCTCTCTCTCTCTCTCTCTCTCTCTCTCTCTTTCTCTCTCTCTTTCTCTGTCCTTCTCTATCTCTTTCTTTGTCCTTCTCTCTCTCTTTCTTTGTCCTTCTCTCTCTTTCTTTGTCCTTCTCTCTCTCTTTCTTTGTCCTTCTCTCTCTCTCTCTCTCTCTCTGTCTGCCTCTCTCTCTCTCTCTCTCTCCTTCCTGTGAGGCTAAGAACCTTGATGTCCTCTTCCACTCCACCCTCTCCTCTCCTCACATCTGTGATGTCTCTAAGAAGTCACACTATCAGCTGTACCTCCTGAGTGGTATTCTTCCTTTTCTCACTTTCCCCTAGAAGCTCACTATGTCCAGAGCTGTGATCCTCTCTAGACTGGACTATTGCAACAGCCTCTAAATCTTTCTGCCTCTACTCTTTGACCGTTACATCTTATCCAGAACAGGACTGCAAAACTTGTCCTTGGCCCTGGCCTCAAGCCCAGGGATTGTATCTCTCCAGATCTCAAATCTCTTCAAGGCCTCCCCGTGGCTGCAAGTATCAAGTTCAAGACCCTCTGCATCGTCCACAAGGTATTGTGGTGCCTGGGACCGTTCTACCTCCAAAGTTCTCTTCAAAACATCTTCCATCTCGAGCTCTCCGCACATCCACCTTCAACTTTCTGAGGGTCAGACGCTTCTCCAAGCAGAGAGTTGGGGGGAGATCAATCTCCTGGGCTAGGGCCTCCCTCTGGAACAGCCTCCCTGCCTCTCTCAAACTTGAGCAGAACCAACTCAGATTCCGGAAGCAACCCAACACCTAACTTTTCGCTTCCGCTTTCTCTTAATCTCCCCTGCTGATGCACCTGACTGCTACATGCACTGATCACCTGGTCACCTTCTGTACTCGGGCCCAGGCTTGTCCATGTCCAGTTGCCCTTGCACTGCCTCCGGGCTCCCCAGCACTTAACGGTCTGTATCTGCAACCCGATTCTAAGTGATCCGACCGCGGCTGAATTTGCTGCGGCCGGAACGTTCTCATGAGAAAGGTGCACACTACCAAAAGTTTGCAGCTTTCTCATGCGAACACACTTTCCTACTCCCACCCACACACACAACACACCCATAACACCCGCCCCACCCACACCCTCAGCACACCTCCACCCACACCCCCAACATAAACAAACCCCACTTACCTTCTTCTTCATGCTGGGTTCCTGCAGCGTCAGTTCCCTTCACTTCCGTGATCGGGAACCGGCGCCGCAGGTTTGTTTTCTTTTCTTTTTAACAGAATGTTTCGGGGTGTCCCCCACAACCCCTGCTCACTATACCATAATGTATAGTGAGCTGGGCGATGCGGGGGACACCCCCTCAGCCCTGTTTTTTTTTTTTTTAAACAATGCTACCACCAAAGGGTCGAACTTTTGGTGTTCGAACCTTTGGTGGTAGCATTTTTAGATCTAATGAGATTCGGTCAAAACGACCAAAACCTGCAACCCTACAGTCCCTTTTCTATGCACTTATGAGCCACCTGAAGGCTGCACTTGTGAGTTAACTGCACTTCCCCCTTCCTCCTGGCACATCTCCCCTTCCCTCTTCCCCTTCCCTTGCGCGATCTGAATGACACAAGGCCTAGTAAGATTGTTATTTTGTCCTCCCTTTGTTTCCCCCTCCTTGTGTTGTCGCGCCTAGAAACACTTTTGTACAGGTGCGTTATAAATGCCACATCATATCATCATTTGTAGCTTTTGAACTGCGTTTCTCTCTAGCTTTTTGTTCAGCTCTTTTTCGTTGAAGGTTCAGCTCTGCTCTCATTGGCGTTTGGTCTGCATATCTGGTTTGGATTAGTTTCTCGCTGTAGCTTTTTTCCTTTCTCTCTGTCGTTTGTTTTTAGTCTCTGTCTCACCTTTCACCTTTCGTCTGCACGTCTATGTATACCTTTTGTTCTGTTTCTCTCTCTAGCTTTCGACTGTGTCTGAAGATTTAGCTGTCTCAATGTTCACTTTTTGATCTGTAACTTCTTATGTGCCTTTCCATTTGCATCCACCTTTTGGTATTTATCTCAAGTTTTATTTTTTTCATTTTGTATCTTTGTCGACCAGATTATCTCTCTAGCAACTGTTATTACAAATAGCATGTCATTATTTTGATCCGAACAAAAGTAACTGTATTAAAGTGCCTGTTTGATTTTGGGCAGTGTGCAAATTGAAAAAGAAAAGGAGGGAATACACATGCCTAAAAGAAAGGGCATATGGCAAACACGACCGCACACCTCTGTAAAGATAAACTAAAAAAACGTTGTTACTTTTGCGCTAATAAAAAGGCAGCTGGCAGATTTACGAACAAAATAATGACATGGTCCCACCATTAGTTGTCTTCTTCTTTTATTTTATATTTCCTTTCTTTGTAGAGAACATTGTTGACAAATCCAGGCTTTATGATTTTTCTTTTCTTTATAATGCCTGCCAGGATATCGGTGCAATGGAAGAAGAGAAGGATCAGCTGATTAAGAGAGTGGAGCGTCTTAAGAAAAGGGTAATGACCGAAGAATACTGCTAAATATCAATGTCACAATCCTTGGGCGGCAGCTCTGTGGTAGGAATGCAAACATGTATTACGATGGCCATGCTGCACATTCAAGGAGGAGATCGGATCTCTAATGGATGCAACTTGAACACCCTGGGCATTCTTCCAAGTCTTGTAAGGATCGTGCCGCTCATGCCTTGCTGTCATCTGCAGATAGTAATGTACACGAAAGGGAAATGCTAAGTGGCTGTGTGTAGCACATTTCTTTCTTAACGAGCTGACTGTAACCTGCGCTCCTTGCTCTAGGTTGAGACCGTGCAAAACCATCAACGAATGCTTGAAATAGCAAGACAGCTGCGAGTTGAGAAAGAGAGAGAAGAAGCGTTAGCCCAGCAGAAGCAAGAGCAAAAGAATCAGGTATTGTTTCCTGAAAAGGACTGTTCTACGGGAATGTCTGAAATAAAATGCATGTTCTTCTTAAATGGCTGAAAACTGGAAGTAAATTAAACTGAATAGTTTCTATGGCGCCATCCTCCATTCGAAATTGGTATGTGGTGTCCATAAGAGAAAGCTGGAAGGGGAAATACAAGACCAGGTATTAGGAAAGTAATCGGAGTATTTACTGTTCTTGGCACATTTAAATTGCTAGAAGTGCAAGGAAGAAGCAGAGGTGGATCCTCAACAGAACCCCACAGAGAGGAGCAAGATGACGCTAGCAAGTGCTATAGGAAATAACCCCCCTGCCCCCACAGAGGAGCCTCCCTGTAAGAGGGGCAGGAGGATGTGGCCATCACCTGCAAGTACATTTTTAATTAGTCCACATGGGCCACATAAATACAAGGTAAATTAATCTGGGGCTCCATGCACACGCGATATCCAGATACCCCAGTATCACAATGCTTGCGCTCCAAAAATCATACAGGCAACACAAGAGGTGATTAGGTCTTCCGCCCCAACAGTGCATCCGCAAGGGGCCAACGGCCGCTTCTGGTGGGAGAGCTATAGAGCACTAGGTGAGCCAGAACAAGGAAGAACCTTGAGGCGAAATTGCTTGTTTGAAGAAATGCTTTTGACAGTTTTGTGAATTTCAACTGCTTTTATTCTAATTTGATGTTCATATTAGGCTGGTTGCACAGGGAGGCGTCACCATCTCCAATTGACTATTGACTTAATCTGTTTTCCAGAGTGTCTTCTAGTTGCCGAAAAACACAGGCCTTGTGTTGGGGCATACCGCTTGATGAATCCTTACCGATAGACCCGCTCCATTGTCAGTCCTATAAATGATGCACAGAGATTTGAATTTGATTATTACCTCAAGAGGAATCCAGTGCAGGGCCTTTGAAGCCGGGGCGATATGGTAGTCTGGTGTCAACGTCAGCATGAGCCTTACCGCCTTTTTTTCTATTAATTGTAATAGGTGCATGAGTTCCTTTTGCAGACCCAGATACAAGCTGTTATAGTAATCCATTCTTGCCTGTAACATAGCTCTGGTAACCTCAACCTTCTGCATTTTCAAGAATGGAAGAATTGGTTTAAGCAGGTGCAGGTAGGAGTGGCATGTGTTAGGCAGTACCGGTGTCTGTCTGCTAAAATATCTTTGTGTCAAAAAATAGCTACAGGTTTTGCTTCTGTGATATGGAGATGGGGAAGCCCATTGTGGGTGGTCAGTCAAAAGGTAGAATGCATGAAATACTCATCCAAAGGAAGATAATCTGTTTGATGGATTTAGACAAATGTGTTTACGATCATCCAGTGTTGTATGAGAACCAGGCAGATGGAGATTTTAAGCGATGTTCTTTCTAGGTTCTGCAGCTTCAAGGCCATTTGTGCATCATGTTTACACATTTGGAATGCGATTCAGAAGGCACTATGGCGTTCTCAAAATGGCTTTGTGGACCACTTTAAGAGCCAGGGGATAGATCAGAGCTATGAAGGGCATGATGAGTGGTGGTAAAATAATTAATTCATCTATTTCTGAGCCATTCCTTCAAATCCCAGTGCAGCTTGAAGCCTCTGTAACATGATTTCTGATGCTTGTGGATCTGCTTAGAATCACATGCTGTACATATAGTCTGACATGTTTCTTTCGAAGATCGAAATGGAAGTCGACATGCGCGTGACTGTAACACGATCCCTAACGTGACGTGTAGGGTACCCAAAATCCCTCAGACGTCGCGGTCCCTCAGATTGTTTTTTTCCACCAACCTAGTTGGTCACTTAAACAGAGCTCATAAGAGTTTTATATTGCTAAATTATTTTCCACGGCCTATGGTCGTCCAGTCAACTTCGACAATCTTCTCGACGACTGCTTTGTGGGTTTCCTGCCGTTTACGACATCTGCAGCTGCTCGGTGACTGTCGACCGCGTGGCCTCGGCCCTCTGGCCTGGCCCTTACAGGAGAGTGGAGCCCTGGATTTTATTCCTCTCTCTTAGAATGTATTTCCTTCACCCCTCTCTTTCTGTTCTTGGTCTGACTGCCGCTAACCTCTGCTATGGAGAGCACTCCGTTTAAAATTATTCCCGTCATGTAACGGCAAATTTCCCTGGAAAGACGCCCATCGCTGATGCAATCGGTGTCTTCCTCATGACCATGATGAGCGCTCATGCAAGGCTTGTAACACTTTCGACCGAAGTCGTTGAAAGACAGGTGGACTAAACGGTGGGCGGCCTACGCTATGAGGCTGAAAACATTTCCCCCGTCAGCGCCGCCACTTCGGACAATGAGCAATCCGTCGGCAGCAATGGCTCCGAATTGGACCATCGACCTCTCAGTGGAATCTGCGTACTCCCAGATGCCCATCCCCGGCCCCAACAGATAGGCCACCAGCACTGTTATAGGGAGATCACACCTGAGTGACAAGGGCACCCACGCACCACGTGCATCCAAGCACACAACCCCGAATGCCTCTTTGATGGAGTCATCGAAGAAGCGCTTGTCACCCACAGGACCGCTGCAACTGGGTATCCTTCTGGAACGGGCGTTCCCCCTAAAAAACACACTGTCGACACGCCATCCAAGGATGCACAAGCGCCTAAGAACCTGGTGGAGTCACCGACCACGAGTGCGCCTTCAGGCATGTCGAGACCCTCAATACAGCCTGCTAAGCTTTGCGAAAGCCTTTTTGGAAATAATTTCGGCGGCCAAGGAGTACAAGGGCACCCTCTTGCCGAGGGAACTTTTCTGAGGCCCCCAGCCTCTCTAAGGCCTTATTGGGAAAATCTCCCCCTACTGGGCAGCCCTTCCCTCCTCCTGAACATTCAGCTTCCTCTCTATGGACTAGAGAAAGGTTTGAGCAATGTATGGACAAAATGGCTCAGTACATTGACTTTTCGGACCAATATATTATACCCAAGAGACCTAGGTAAGTGGACTCCTGCCCCATCCACTCCAAATTGCAGAAACTCCCCACCTCTGCACAGGGACACCAAGAAAATATCTTTAATGTCCCAGATTACCCAACCCAGGAGGATTCTTATGAAGAGCCTAACCCCTTTGATCAAGACCCAGCTGATCAGGACCCAGACTGGGGTCAGGCGGAGGACCAGGGCCCTTGGCTTACACCGACGCATACCGATGACCCGGACATCTGTCTAGATCCCCCTTCTACTCCTCCACAAAGAGATTTGTCATCTGTTGAAGACCAGATGCTGTTCATGTCATGATTCAGAGTCCATCTGCCTCTGTCCATTCCCAAATTCCACCTCTACCTCTGCAGAAGCGCATGTCTCGTATTTCCGTTGTCTGTTTTTCCCTTTCTATCGGCACTGGAGGTTGCCATGGAGGTTGCCATGGTCCCGCACTTCTACACGCTTATGCGGCCCATCTGCATTGCGTTACACAGCTGCACGTCCGGTTGCTCAGGGCGGTCACACGACTCTGCGCTCCTTGTTGCGGTACAGGCACCGCCTCCCCTGAATCACATAAAGGAATTGCTGTCACCCTGCGCGGTGCTTCTGATCTTTGTAAGTACCGACTGAAGCTTGTTTTGTCCTCAGTCTGTTGCCTGTTACAGAATACTTTGGTTCTATTTTCTTGTTTGCCTACCTGTTACCGGCCCTTTTGCCTGTCCCTCGGATGGATTTTTCCTAGCAGAAGGATGCGCTTTGGTAACCGTCTGCATAAACTCAGACATCGCCCCATCCCTCTGACTGATTTTGCCTGCCTGAATTGTCTTTGTTCACTTTCCAATTGAACACATGCCTGTCCCTGGAATCCTTCATCCACGAGAACTACTTCTTTCTACATATCACTAGAAACAGTGAGCACAAATATTCTTATGCACAGGACTTTGGACGCATTGCTGTAAACGCATAACTGCATCAACCCATCACTAGTGCGTCCCTCGTGCTGCCCGTGTTTAGTCCCTTACTAACCCTTCCTCTCCTTCGTTTGTTCTTTTGGCCTTGTATTTCCATTAGTGTTACCCCTTCTTCTGGACGGCTCGAGCTGCTTACTCGGTAAGAAACAGTTGACCCGAGTCCCATCTTTGAAGTTGTTCTTGCATACCTAGTAATTGTTTCCTTGCATTTCCTAATGGAAGACTCAAGGCTGGAGACACATGAGATACAACCTAAATTGACGATTTAAGTGTCCATTAGGAGGTTGGTCCGCTAATCTTGTAGTGGGTTAATTGTTACCGTTTACTTCATGTCGTGTTGACTCTTGTTCCTCTCCTGTTTTGCAGCTTGATGCGCTGACAGTGTTTTGGCACTCCTGCTCTTTCTATTGATTTACTCATCTATCCCTCTTGTTTACTTGGCTAGATATGGCGTATCATTGGAAAGATCGCCCTCTTGTGAGGAGACTTGGACCTATCTTGGTCCAGGTTATACTACCCAAGTACCCTTCATCACTACTGCGGTGAGTACTGACAGTTCAACTCCATTTTAAAAAGGGCAGCCAACCATTTTATAATTGCAACGCACAAAGCTGCTCCAGGCTCAGACTTCATGGAGGATATCCTCAAGGAAAAGGCTTCAGCTAGCCAAGCCATTCCTTTACTAAATTCTATGAAGAGGCACCTGCCCCTTCTTTGCTGTCCCTGTCTCTTACACGGGCAGTTAACACCCGGATTGAGAAGTTATTTCGCCCATTACCCTCTGACCCCCCCTCTACATCAGGGGTCATGCCACACCGGACTCCTTGGTCATTACAACCACTAGGAAGAGGGCGGGAGTATCACTGTCCTCAGCAGAATCCACTCCGGACAAAGACTGCAAGAAGCTTGATGCCCTGGGTAAGCGTGTCACCGCCACTGCGGCCTACTCCACAAGGATCGCAGATAACACCACGCTCCTGGCGAGTTACAGTGGTGTCCATTGGGGCCTAGTGCAGGATGGTCTTCAGGATGTTCCAGAGCCCACCTGATCACGCCTGCTGGCGGTCGTGGCTGTAGGCAGACAAGTAACCCAAAACATAATGAAAAACACACTGGACTTGGCTGAAACCGCTGGACGCACCCTTGCCCAGCGTACCCTACTTAAAAGGCATGCCTGCAACCAGAGGTGAAAAGTGCAAGCCCGGAACCTGCAGTGAACCCCCACAGGAGATGTATAGCTCGAGGCGGTTGGCAGGTGTGGGGAGACGGATGGAGGAGAGGGTCATACTTGGTAGGAGACAGGGAAAGGAGTAGAACTCGGTGGACCCCAACTCTAGAACCCAGAGTGTTTGCAGATATGATTAGCAACTGCAGATGATAGACTCGAAGCTGCCAATGGGAGCAGTTGTTTATAAAGACCTGACCAGAATGGGTTCCAGTGAAGAAAGCCGCTGTGTCGATCTCGGGCACATGTTTAGTACGTTATGGGGGGAGGGCCTGGAAGTTGAAGTAAGGGGGGGGTGGGGTAAGTCGTTTAAGTTTGGGAAGGGAGAAAATCAAAAAATCTGTATGGTTAATTCTGTGCTGTTTCTTGCTTACAAGACTGTGTACTATTCGAGACTTGCCTACATTAATTCACCAATAAAGCTTATTTGAGAAAAAAGAAAAGGCATGCCTGGTTAAAAAAACTGTTAAAACCCGAAACTCGGGATTAACAAACCAGTGGAGGATTCCAACCTTTTTGGGAAGGCGGTGATGACGCCCTAGGGACGACAAAGAAAGAACACCAGACTCTAAAGTCACTTAGCTATATCACGGCTAAACCCTTTCATCAGTGTGGAGGCTCTAATGCACACCAGTCCTTTTGTGGCCAATCCTTCTCCCACTTGCCCCAGGGGCAACATGGCTCAGGGAAAACCCCCTTGTCCTCCGGTCAAGGCTCTATGGTAACTTCCAATGCCAGTAAAGAGGCTCTAGTAGGGTAAGGGTAGAGGCAGAAACTCTATTCCTAGAGGCTCCACCTTGAAGTGACTCGCTGGTTCAGGTCCCCTCCCAGACTTCCCCGGTCGAGGGTCGCTTGTCTTCATTCATCCACGCCTGGTAGGGGAATCACTTCAGATCAGTGGGTACTAAAGACGGTTGCCCACGGGTATTGTTTCGAGTTTCTCCGACCACCTCGCTACCACCCACCGAGAAGCAGACACCTGTTGCCAGAACACCTGTGCATCCTGCTGGAAAAGGGTGCCGTCGAAGTCGTCCCCCCTTCTCCAGGTAAACAAGGGTATTTATTCAGTGTACTTCCTTGTACCCAAAAAGGATCTCACCATGCGCCCACTTTTAGACCTGCATCTGCTGACCAGTATGTCAAACCTCAAACGTTCAGGATGACAACACTTCAGGAGGTAATTCCAGTGCTGCTGCAGGGGGATTCACATGACCACTTTGGACATGAAAGATGCATACTTTCATATTTCAATGTTGCCTGTGCACAGAAAGTACCTCAGATTCATGATAGAGGTGTCCTGGTCATGAAGTCAGGGGCACAGTCATGCACAGGAGACCTGGGTGGACACTGACCTGGCGCCTTTGGCGCCAGGCTCATGAACAAAAGTAAACAAGAACATCCATTTAACACCAAAAAGCTTTTTATTATAGACATAGCACTTCAGATGCATTCACCTCGAACATTCCATCCATTAAGCAGGATGCATTAACTTATTCCATCCATTAAGCAGCCCCAAGTGTAGTCTTGGGTGTGGCTGCTAATGGATTGCCTTCGCACGTGCTCACTCTCTAGGAGTGGCAGGGTGTGGCTGGTAAGCAGGCCCTAATGGGCGAGCCCACGATCTCAGCTATATAAGCTGCCCGATCCTCAAGACAGACGCTTCGCGTTATTCTGCACTTGTAAGCAGCGTAACGCTCACCGTCGCCTGAGGTCAGACTTACCTTTTGAAGATCCTCCTTCCTGGACATCCTGCTTCCTGCCAGCATACTTACCAACTGGGGGAAGCTGTTCCTACCTGTACATCTCTTTGGCGAACCAAGTATTCATATTTACACTTTCTGGATATCAGGATTGCCAGAGTCTTTTAAGGCTTCCCTCCCTTCCTCCTCACCTGAGGTATCCGTAGGGTAGTCTTGTGCCGCCGACCTTCTTCCTGGACGTCTTCGAGCTTGATCCTTGCCGTCTTTCTTGCCTTCCTTTCTTTGACGTAAGTAGGGGCGAGCTCCCAGGGATGCCACGCTGTCGGGTGATTGGGGAACCGAACAGCGGGAACTCCCGGGAGCCGGCTCCTGAGCAGGGAAAAAGCCCCAATGGCAAAAAAAACCCTGCGATGAGAGTCCTGAACAGGAAGATGTCCGAGGTGATATCTTGGGAAGCTGAGAATGACCGGAGTTTCAGACTTGGAAAGCTGAGAGTGGCCGATTGACAATAGTGGAATATCCTAGGTAAACAGATCACCGCCAGAGAGGGCGAGGATGGAGGGAAAAACACCAGGAGAGAATGCAGGGATTTCCAGAGGAATGAAGTGGAGCACACAGACCCAAAGGAAGGTAGAGCCAAGGCGCCAATGAGGGAGAGACCAAAGGAGCCAAGCAGAGAGGAGGGAACACAGAGAGACCGGCCAGAAGAACCGGAAAGCAAGCAAATGCAGGCAGCAGGAGCGGGAGAAAAAACAATGTCCAAAGGAAGGATATCAAGCAAGAACGGGGGGGGAAACAGCGTTACCTTCGAGCCGGTAGAAGCAGAGAAGGTGCAACGCGAAGAAACGCTGCTCGAGCCCGACACTAAATTACGTCGGCGGCCATCTTGGAAAACACTAGAGCGGTGCTTCCAGACGGCCGTCGAACGTAACAGCACTTGTCAATGGCGTCTCCACAAATCCAAGAAGCGCCGCCCGACAGGAATCATGACACCGGAACGCAGAAATCTTCATCTTGGCACCGCAGCACGACACGCTCCATCGACGACAGCAGCGCCTGCAGGGGCACTAGGCAGAGCTGCCCTTGGTCCCTGATGTTGTATATCCTAGCCTTGGAACCCCTGGCACTATACTTAAGACAAAATTATGAGGAATTGGGGATCCACACAAAAGGGGGACCACACCTAATTTCATTATACGCAGATGACATGCTACTATACTTGAAGTACCCTGAAGAAAATCTCCAATACATCCTGGAAACAATGGAGCGATAGGCTTCACTATCTGGCATTGCAGTCAACCCCAAGAAATCGTGTGTTTTCCCCTTGGGGAGTTATGTGGGAGTACAGCGAGAACAACTGCCAGTCCTACAGATACCTTGGGAGGCGTGCACTTTCAGATACCTGGGCATAGACATATACCACACGGTTGAGATGGAATATAAACACAATTCTGTAAAAGCGATAGGGAACATTGAAAATAGTATGAAGTTCTGGACCAAGCTCCCGCTAGCCATGATTGGGAGAGGGTCACTGCTAAAAATTGTTGTATTGCTCAGGCTGCTACACTTTTTTGGGAACATACCATATATGATACCAAAAAGCTTCTTTGTTAAATTACAGAGCATATGCAGGGGCTTCATTTGGCATGGAACTAGGAAGGGGATTGCTCTGTGGAAATTACAAAACGCATATGATAAAGGAGATATTAATCTACCTAACTTTGAGATATACTATCTGGCTAGCCAATTGCAATATGTAGCCAAATGGCTGACGGAAGACCCAACGTCAGAGTCTAGGCTATTGAGATTAGAATGTGCCCCGTATTTTCTGAGAGAATGGATCTGGCTGCCTATACCTGAACTCAGAGTGCCCAGGGATTCTGGAACTGGGATGGAAATTGTGGCGCAAAGCCTGCCATGTCATGGGGAACCCAACCCCATGCTCACCGCAAGTACCGTTAGTGGCACTGACCGGTGGGAGTGTGCAATTAAGGAACACGATTCGCAAGTACTGGGAGCCTGTGGGGGTCGCAACGGTGGGAGACCTATGGCAAGAGGGTGAAGAAAAGGAATTTGGGGAGCTGGTGGCGGAAACAGGGCTACACGTAGGGCAGTATATCACTCACGCTAGACTGATCAGGAGGATGGGGGGGACATGGTCCGAAATCATGCTGGCAGACCTACCTAGCGAGGCCATAGAAACGATGTATGACTTAGCAGAGTGGGAGCATGAGGTGTCTCGGATCTTTGAGCTGTTGATGTCCAGAGTGGGGAAAGATGTGACACAATTAAGACAAGACTGGGAAAGGGAAGCAGGCGAGCTCATGAGTGATGGGATATGGGAGCAGGCCCAGGGGTACCATAAAAGTGTCCAGAAATGCAATTTACAGCAAATACAACTATATATAACCCACAGTGCATACATGACTACCCAGAGAATAGCTCGGTTTAAGAACGCTGGAAGACAGAAATGCCCCAAATGCGAGGAAGAAGACGTGGGGATGATGGTGCATATGTTTTGGGCATGTCCTGAAATCTGGAAGTTTTGTGGGGAAATAGTCCACCGACTGTATGAGAAAAGGATCAAGCTAAACGTAGAATTGGTGTGGGCATGTTTAATAGCGGGGTTCCCTAGACCGCGTCAATTGAAACATGTTAACAAACTTAAGGACTTGGCATACATACTCGCCAAGCTCAGGATAGCCATGGGTTGGAAAGCATGCAATAGACCAAAGGTGGAGGTTTGGTGGAATGATTTACAGAGATGGACTAAGGCTGAAACAGCTGTATGGAACGAGACAGTAAATAGGGGAGGCGAGGAGGAAACAAGCACCCTGACGGCCTGGAAACTTTTAGTGGCCACACTGTTTTGGTCCATCCAAGAGGGTATAAGTGATCAAGACACCTCTGAAAATGCAGAGGAGGAAGTTCGCCCGGATGAGAGGACAATAGAGCGCGAAATAGAGTAAGCTCGGTTTTGGGGGAGGGTAAGGGATATGCAGCAGATAACTAAATGACGTGAAAATGATGCTAATGTACACAGATAAGATTTGCTGAATCTGTTTAAATGTTGTATGTTTGTTATAAAAACCAATACAATTGTTAAAAAAGGTTAGACATTGAAAAAACAGTCAGTTTAAGGTTGGGCTTCGCCATACTTCGCGCTTTTCCTTAAACCATCACTTGCCTGCTGTCGAGCATTGTGGTAGCATCCATCTTCCATCTGGCCGCGTCACGCATCTCACATCTGCATTGAGGCCGCATTTCCATCTAAGGGAAGAAAACAGAAGAGAGACATTATTCCGGGCATAAATAGGAGCAACATATAAAAGACAAACAGAACGAACAGCATCACAAGAGCTCAAGAAAGACTTACCAATCATAAGGAGAAGCATAGTCACAGCTGGACTGGACAATCCTTATCAGGGATCAGTGAAGGAACTAGGTCCCATGCGACGCGCCCCTGCCAGAAGTAGCAGAACGGAGAGCTTATCTTCCATAATTCACAGGTGAGCTTTATGGTCCGGCGTATGCTCACAGAAACCGTACTTTTGGGTGAAGGGTTCGAGAGGTACAGCAATCACAGATTGGTGGACTCACACACTGTTATCTCCACTCAGGAGCAGTATCACCACGTACCACAGCTCACAGCTTTTCTACTGAGGGAGAGGCCTGAAGGGGGTAATTCAAGTTCAGGAAGGGCTGCAACTGTTCGCCAACACCTCCGCAGAGACCCGGTGAGCGTAACAAGTGGACACGCACTATAAGTTCAAGGTTCTCCCCTTTGACATTGCCTGAGCCCCGAGGGTTTTCGCAAAGGTACTGGCGGTAGTAGCGGCTCCCCTGCACAGGCAGTCCATCCCAGTCTATCCCTATCTCGATGACTGGCTCATAACAGGGGATTCAAATGGAACATGCCAGACAAACACCCAGACGATGGTAAATCTCCTCTTCAACCTAGGATTCTCTATCAACGAGAAAAAATGCAGTCTAAACCCCAGCAAGGCCAAACAGTTTCTGGGGGCTCTAATTCAGGCAAAAGACAGGCTTATCTTTCCCTCCAACGATAGGGTTCAAAACATGCTGTTCCAGATCCTTCACTATGTAGCCAGTCACCAGGTGACCGTACGCAAAGCCATGCGACTGGTGGGGATGATGGGTTCCTGTGTCTTCCTAGTTCCTCACGCTCATCTGCGCATGCGCCCCATGCAACAGTGGCTCTCGAGCCAATGGTGTCAGGGCAACGGCCAGTGGGACGATCTAGTGGTTGTCTTGGCAGCCCTCGTCCGTGCTCAGCAGTGGTGGTCAAGGGAAAACCTTCTGCAGGACAAAACCTACACCACCCCCACATTGGAAGCCACTCTCACCACAGGTGCATCTCTGACGGGGTGGGGGAAGCTCACCTCCTTCAACAGACAGCGCACAGCGTGTGGTCTCCAGCAGTAGCATCCAATCACATCAACCTGTTGGAACTGCTAGCAGTGTTCAAGTCCTTGAATGCCTTCCAGACACACCTCCAGGGGAAAACAGTTTTAGTTCTCACGGACAGTACTACGCCCATGTACTACTTAAACAAACAAGGGGGCACTCACTCTCTAGGGCTGTCAAAACTGTCCCAAAACATCTGAAAGTGGGCACTCAACACATGTTCCTCCTTTCATAACATGTTCCAGGGTAACTCAATCTTTTGGTAGACATACTCAGCAGAAACTGCCCCCCTACCCGTAGAGCACGAGTGGCGGCTACAGGAGGACATTTTAATTAGCATCTTTGCAGAACGGGTCTTCTCAGAGATTGATTTATTTGCCACTCTGGAGAACGTCCAATGCCCAGATTACGCCACCAGGTACCCACAAAACCGCTCCGAATGGAACAGTCTTTGGATTACATGGTCCGGGAGATTTGTCAACTCACCCTGCCCCCTCCCCCACCCCCGATTCACCTGCTCAACAGAATAGTGCACAAGATGCACCAAGAACCAGTCACGATAATCCTGGTGTCCCTTATGTAGGCCCGCCAACCTTGGTTCTCCCATCTCATGGCAATGTCAGTCTCCCCTCCCAGGAAACTGCCGTGCCTGTACAACATGCTATCTCAAGATCAGGGAGGGACACTACATCCATGCCCTCAAACTCTCAATTTAGAAGCCTGGCTCCTGAGGTCATAGAGTTCAGGCACCTTCAGCTCCCTCAGAAAGGCATGGACATACTCAGAGAGGCACAGAAACCTTCCACCATGCATTGCTTCTCCAGCAAATGGAAGTGCTTTATTTGGTGTAATGTCAAGGGCATCAATCCTATTAATTGCTTACCTAAAGATATCTCCTTTACCTAACTGACCTGTTTGATTCAGGACTGGTTTTCATTTCTCTTAAAATCCAC
This sequence comes from Ambystoma mexicanum, assembly GCF_040938575.1. NCBI lineage: Eukaryota > Metazoa > Chordata > Amphibia > Caudata > Ambystomatidae > Ambystoma > Ambystoma mexicanum. The sequence continues at coordinate 1,472,511,531 of NC_090932.1, read as the reverse complement.
TTAGCAACACTTTTGCTGTACACCACGTCCCAGAGCAGGATTTTATGGTGGAAAATTCCTGTAATGAAAGCCTTTATGGAAGGGGTATAGAGACTTCATCCCCCTATGTCCAACCCAGCTCCCGAGTGGGACCTGAATGTTGTTCCTACCAGACTAGTTGGACCTCTCTTTGTACTAATGCACAAGGCTTACAAGACGGTCTTCCTGGTTGCAATCACCTCTATAAGGAGAGTTCTTCACCTGCAGGCCCTTTCAGTTCAGGACCCATTTGTCACGATTCACAAAGATAGGGTGGTTTTGCGCACACACCCTCGCTTTGCACCAAAATGTATCTCAAAGTTCCATGTAAACCAGTCCATAGAGCTACCCACCTTTTTCCAGAACCCCACTAACGTGGCGGAAAGAAGCCTCCACGCACTGGATGTAAGGAGAGCGGTTATCTACTATCTGGAAAAGACAAAGCCACAAAGTAAAACAAACCTGTTCTTCATTTCAGTGGCAGCTGGTAGAGAAGGGAACCCTGTCTCTAAATCTGCTATTTCCAAGTGGATCATAAACTGTATCACACTGTGCTACACTCTTGCCAAGAGAGATCTACCCTTCGCTCCTAGAGCACACTCGACTCGGGGCACATGGGCTACCATAGCATTCATTGCAAATGTTCCTCTAGATTCCATTTGCAAAGCAGCAACCTGGAGTTCTGTACACACCTTTACCCAACACTACTGCATGTAAACATAATCTAGGTATGATTTTCAGGTGGGACAAGCAGTGCTAAGACATCTCTTTGCTACTGTTCCTTCACACATCCCACCATCATCTCTGGGTACTGCTCGATAGTCTATGCACAGCATGTGATTCTAAGCAGATCCGCAAGCATCAGAAGACATGCATTACTCACTGTAATAGTTTTCTGATGATTGTATATGCTTAGATTCACATGCGCCCACCCTTCCTCCCCTCTTGGAGTAGAAGGAACACAGACATCTTACGCCTTCTCTCTTCTGTACTTGCTCACACTGACAATAAGGCGCCCTCACAGCAGAAAAAATACAACCAGAGGGACCTCGACGCGTGAGGGATTTTGGGTACACTACACATCACGTTAGGGGTAGTGTTACAGTCACGCCCATGTGGACGTCTCTTTGGATCTTCGAAAGAAAGATGCACTACTCTTCGATTTCCACTAGATGTCGGTCTATATGCACAGCATGTGAATCTAAGCAGATACTATGATCAGAAACGCTATTACGTTGATTAATGCATGTCCTATTGGTTGACAATATCGAAAGCAGCAGATAGATCGAAGAACTGGCCTGCTGGGATATTTTCTTTGTGACCTAGAGTCACAGAAGTAAGCCACAAGAGTCCTTGGAGGCAGGACTGACTCTTGGTAATTCAAAACCTCATATCTATTTGGCACCAGCAGGGGGGGTGCATGTTGCCCCTGCAATCAGAAAATTCTGTCCCTATGAGATTGTACAATAAAAATGATGCATTGCCTAATGCAGCAAAGAAAATGTTGCTGGTCCTGCTCAGAGTGCACGCTTTTTCTGTTACAAACACACACACGCACACAAGTCTGCCCCACCCTTGTATTCCCCGGAAGGGTTTATGGTTGTTGTGCAACTTACAAAAGCTCAATCTAGGCTGTCTGTGCCATCACCTTTACCAGGGATCACCCCAAACCCCACCTAAATGTGCTCATGATCCCGTACTATTCCCTTGCTCTCGATTATCCTCATGCTACCAACTATGTTCATAAAATTTGAGTCCTAGGGCATTACAGTTATTTGTCACTCCAATTGGCTTGGCTAGATGTTCAGTGGGAGCAGTTGGCGGCCAATTAATGAACGTTTCTATTTAGTCTTGGGTGAGACAGATGAAGAGGACCACGTTTATGATCTTCTTGACAGGCATGAGTTGGAATTATCTGCTGTCTCATCACCATATAGCTTACAGTGAGTTGCTGAGCTAGGTGGCTTCTGCTTTTACTGTATAGTTTGACCAGAGGACATCTGAAAGGCGCAAGGTGTCATATTTGTTCTTTTGGTAAACAATGAATCGTTCAGTTTAATTATCTCGATCTAAGTTTATAGCCCATCAGTTGCCCTCGGAAAAACCCTTCTCAATAGAACCCACTGACAAGGTCTCTGAATGACGTACTAAGTGAAAGACTTTAGGATTTTTTGCTTTCTGACTTTCAAGCAATGACACTAGACTGTAGCTTCAATGTCTGAATGAAAAAGCAAGTAAGCTACTACATGTTCTATGCCTGCTCTTTGGACTTGGTGATACAGGAGCAATGAACAGTTCAGTGCTTTCCAATTTCATCCATATATGATTGTATTCCTAAATGTTTATCTTGTTTCCATAACGTGCTTCCTTAGCATGAAATTACTCATTACTTTGTTGTGGGAATTTGACTGCACAATGGGTTTCGGGAGTTCTCCCTTTTTTTCTAGCATTACAACAACAAAACAAACAAACATTCTAATATCATTATGCTAATTTTCAATAACAAGCAGTCTACAATCTATCAATCGCTTCTTACCTAGGAATAAGGGTGGGTAAAATGGCAGAAATTCTCTGCGGAAAAGTTGGTGAATTCTGGACAAAATCCTCCCCACCCCTCTTATTCTCTCCCACTGAGTGATATTGCACATTTTTTCCCATCAGAAATGTTTTTGTTTCCTAAATTTGTTTTTTAGGAGCTACAGAATGTTTTGGGCAAAAATTACATTTCGGGAGAAAAATGAATTACATTTCTGGGAAAAAACATTGCCTAAAAACTGGTGAACATGGTAAACAATATCTGCCCTCCGGCGACATGGAATTGGAGGCCAATTAGCCCAATTTTGGCTCGCTGTCTGTGATTTTCCCCCCACCCAAACCATGAAGTCCTAGGTAGCACAAGTGTGCTTCTTTGACAAGTCAGGAAAACATGTTACCATTAATGGCTTTCACGTTGTATTGTAAAGGCTAAGCATGATTAGATATAAAAGGCATACTCAACACATTAGTCATGCATGACCCATAGAAACAGTGGAACGACTGTGACAATCAAAATTAAACAATTTCTTCCTTCTAAAGAGATAGAAATAGAGGTAAAAACATTTGCATATCAATTTGCCAGTCGGTACATTTCTGACTGTGGGCGCGATGGGGGCGGGGGGGAGAATGACATAGAATCTTCCTAGAATTGTATATTCAGATCCCCCTCGAATCTGCCAGCGGTCTATAAAACTGTATTCTTGTTTCTCCTCTATGTGAAAGGCTTCAAGTACCCACTGCAGTGACTCCAAAAGGGCCACTTAAGATCCTGCCTTGTTCAGCTTCTCACCAAGTTAGTTGTTTAGTTGTATACTTTTTGTCTTGTGATCCACACTATGACTATTTGTCTTCAATAGAGAGTCTAGTTAATAACAACCCCGAATCCTCTATGTATTGTTGTAAACTCGACCATTGTGTCTTCCTATGCCCTTTAGGCAACCAATCTCCACAGAATCATGGTCCAGCCCTAGTTTAGTTTATTGTTTGCTTGTTAGGCGCTTATACAGCTAATGAATTCTGTTTCAACACCCTCATCAACAGCAGAGACCACATCAGTCTGAAGATGCTTTCTTTCATAGGTTCCACACGTTAATGCATTTTGATCCAATGAGGGAGTATTTCGAGGGCATTTTCAAGGAGAATGGCTAAACCTCCTTAAATCCGTATGCCTCCTCCCCTTCCATCTACAAGCTCCCCACTGTTGCTGCATGCGCCAGAGTCTCCCATGGTCCTCTTGGCGAAGATCCTGTTCGACTCTGCCATTGGAACTTAAGGAACCCAGACATCCTGATCTAACTGAGGAGGGAGAGGGGATCTCGTCAGCAACTTTCACGACAGGCTCATGGGCTTAATGGGATTCCTTGAAATCCTTGTCCCTGAGCCTCCACCTTCCCAGGGAGGCATGCATGCTAGCAGTGGCTGTAAGGAAGGCATGGTATCAGACAGTGAAGACAGACACAAGTGATCACAGTTCAGGGGTGCTTTTTGAACTTTATACTTATAAACATATTGCCAGTCCTTACTTCTAAATACAAAATGGTGTGGGATAACAATGTATGCAAAAGAAAAGTGTTCAAGAAATTATATGTCATGATAGTTGAGCAGTTGGCTTCCCTTCCCCACATTTTCAGCACGGGGCAAGGAGGCACGTGCAGGCTTCGCACACACTCTGGCTTCTTGGCCACAAGGTAACAGTTCAACACATAGGCATCAGGGCCTTCCGCCAAAGTCTCTCTCGTAGTGACAGTCTCTTATTTCAGAGGGCCTGATGTAACAAACAAAACACAAAAGTTCCTTTCTTTTGTCCGAGTTTTGATATTCACGAGTTCAAGACTGGTCCCTCTCCTTCGGGTTTGGACCACGGGTCCCCCCTTGTCAGGCTCAGACCCCTTCTCTAAATTTTTCACAATTTGGTCTCCGTCATCCAGGCTTGGACCATGGACCCCCCCCCCCACCCCTTTTCGGGCTCAGATCCCTTTGCCAAAATGTTCACAACTTGGTCTCCCTCATCTGGGGTCAGATGACCGATCCCCCTCGTCCGGGCTCAGATCCTCTTGATGCCAGAATCGAAGACTTTGAAACGTGCGAGGGGCCTCGTTCAAATCCGGTATTGCCCCTGAAAATCTTAAGGATTCTTGGGTCATCCTCTAATCAAAAAACCTACCCTTGATCCTAACAACCCCTCAAATTACAGACCTATTACCTCGGTGCCCTTTCTGTTGAAAATCCTGGACCGTACAGCCTATCTACAAATACAGGCCTATCTATAATCTAACAAACTCTGTGGTCTTCGCCAGTCGGGCTTCCGACCTAGACACGGAACAGAAACTGCCCTCATCGACTTAAAAACGCAAATCGAGGACCTAAAAGACGAGGGCAAGCAGGCCCTTCTACTCCTGCTCGACCTCTCTGCAGCTTTTGATTTGGTTGACCACCAAATTCTTTGCCTGCACCTCAAAATCGCAGCCCATTTCTCAGATGAAGCCACATCCTGGATCAGATCCTTCCTGGCAAGCAGAACCATGAGGGTCTTCTCCCCTTCTGCATCAGCTGAACCATCACCAGTGCTGTGTGGGGTCCCACAAGGGTCCTGCGTTTCCCCCACTCTGTACAACGTGTTAATTAAGCCACTTTTTGATATTCTTGATTCTCTGGGTGTCACCTACACTAATTACGCAGATGACACCCAGATACTCATCCCTATCATTGGTGACTACGTGACTGACGCAAAAGCTCTTAATATTGTTTATATTGTCATTCAGGCCTGGGTTGCTCATCATGGGCTTTGTTTGAACGACGATAAGATCGAGCTACTTATCCTAGGCTCGCACTTCAGATTTAACAGATTGGACCCAGCCTTTAAATCATTCAGTATTGACGGTAATACCATTAAGGTGTCCAATGACAAACACACTCTTGGTATATATATCTTGATTCAACCATATCACTCACTAAACAAAACAATGCGCTGGCCTCAGCTGCAGCATATACATGCACATTTATAACAGCTTGTAGACCCTTTCTCTCTGGTATGAATTGCATCATTCTTGCCAGAACCCTTATAATGGCCAAAATTGAATTCTGCAATGCTCTCTACCTTGGAACCAGTCAAAGAAACATTAACAGCCTACAGGTAACTCAGAACAATGCCATCAGGGCTGCCCTCAACCTTCCTAGGAAACTACATATATCTGACACTAGACAGAGCCTCCATTGGCTCTCTGTAGCTAAGAGAATATCTCTCAAAACCCTTGCACTCACTCATAAGTGCCAGGCTAACCGTGCTCCCGAGTACCTAGCTAACCGCTTCTCTGCCCACACCTCTACTCGTCCTCTGAGATCCACCAAAGCTCACTCTTTGTGCATACCAAGATTTAAGCTGCAAAAAGCAGGGGGGGGTCCAGTTTCCCAGTCCTTACAGCCAAATTATGGAACACAGTCCCCAATACACTGAGAATTGAGCCTTCCTTCCACTCCTTCAAGCATAATGTCAAGAAATGGCTCCCTGATCAGGACCTAGCTGCTTCCTGCACATAATACACATTCGCCCCACACTCAAAACCTGCACTCTGGACTTTAATGCCCTACCTATTGTACGTCTTGTTCATCTTGTCCTTCGCATACTCTACCCGTTTCTTAATATAATTCTTATTGCTACTATTGTCTTCTATCTTCATGTTAAACTTTCATAATTTGAGTTTCTTTAGTGCACCTGTCCAACTTGCTATTACCTTGTCTGATACTTTGTATACTGCCTACCCTTTATCTGTAACATCTGTACCTGTGAGAAATGCCTTTATTCATAACCTATGTACCTTAAGAAATGCGCCCAGATGCCCGCGGGCCGGGTGCGCAATAAAAATGAACAAAATACAAATACAAGGTTTCTTGAAAGCAACGGCTTCCTGCCGCAAAGGTCAAGGGTGTTGCACTTCTCACAAACCTTTTGTGCCTTGCCCTCATTCTCCTCTCATTCAACTGCCCACTCAAAACTGCTGTACCTTTGTGTGCTTTTACTCATTTAGAGTGTGCTCTCGTGCTTCGCCTTTTATCCGTGTGGGGAAGTGTAATGGAAGTCAGGTGTGAGTGATTGTCGATAATTGCCTGACCTCGCCTGACCATAGTATTGGGACATGTCAGGTACACTGCTCGGGTGTGAGACTGTTTTCTCTCAGAGTGGGCTGTCCATGTAAAAGTGTTCGTGCATAAAAGGGTGGGGGGGTTGAGTTTCTAAATATCCCATCAAGTACGGTGGGGACAAAGTGTTACAGGGAGAGGGATACTGCGTTTTACCATCCGGTCTCCCACTCCTTGAAGACCCCTCACCCAGGTGATGCCACCCCACCCCCTGCACTGGTCCACCCCCAGGGTCTGAATCCAAAGGCGATGGAGAGAGAGTTCTGCGGGGTCTAGCGGGTGAGACACCTTCTGGTTTCTCCCAGGGCCCAATCCATTAAGAGGTTGGAATACACTGGGCTATCCCTTCAGAAAGATATTCTAGCAAGAACGGTCTGGATTAAACCTCATTCAGGAGCGCCTACTAATAACAGAATTGATATTTGTTAGGAAGGATTCCCATTTGTGTAATTTTCCCTCCACTTGTGAACCCCCCAACTTTTTGCTGTTGTCTGACCATCCTAGCTTGACTTTTGCCAGTGGAGCACAGCCTTCTGCTGCACTCCGCTGGGTTTTCGGTCACTTTGTTATGGGGAAACTGACATGCCCTTAAAGACAGTCAGTACTGGAGACTTTGTTTCCCTTAGTCCTTTCCACTGTTGTAATTTCTTTGCAACATTTTTTACCAGTGCACAAAGTACCGTACAGTACAATGCACTGGGGTCTTCCTTTTGTTTCTAAAGGCCCTAGACACCCGCCTAGATTTTTAACCCTTTCTCGCGGTCCATATCACGTTAACCACGTTTGGCCCTGGGCAGTGGCTTGCCCTCAAAATAGCCATTCCCCAAGGTCCTTTGTTCTGTCCTTTGGCCATCTTGTCCCTTTGTCTTCCCTAGGTCGAGCAGACCTGGGTCAGTCTTTATTTGGTCATACATTCTCCACAAAACACCAAGCTTTTGTGGGCTTCTGCATGACTTGTGTGTGTGCCTCCAGGATGTGGGCTGGACTGTCTAGTTCCAAAACACTTCCTGGGTGCCAGAGAGTCTGGTGTGCTGGAAATGACTGGGACCACTGTGGACCATGATTGTTCCAAGTCTGGTGTGCCTGTATGTGAGCAGATCTCTCATTGGGTCCTCTTCGTTTTGGCGTGAAGGAGATTCTGGATAAGAGAGGGCTTCAAAGACCCATACCAGGTCGATCTCTTGAGTTCTCACTGAACCTCGGATAGGATCCAAGCATCCTGAAACTAAGAAGCTGAATTGAGGAACCGCTGGTGACCCGCTGGAAGGTTTGGCACCCTGAGCCTGTTGTTGCCCTGCTGGACCCCTCTGCATCTGATCGAACTTAGGTCTGCAAAGGTGCTTCGACCCATTTGAATAGTGGGAACAACTATTCACGGCACCTCCACCTTAACCTACAAGCGTGCCTTCTCAGAGGGGCTTCTGAGCCAACCAGGAACTGACCAGCTTGCGCAGGACCTTTTTGCTCTGGATCCGCCGCCATCTCGAGTTGACCCTTGAGACTTTGGAGATTGTAAGCCCTGCGGATAAGGCGCCCCAAGTTTGGAATTAGGAGAGTATGCCTGAACCCGAGTGCATGCGGTCACTGTGTTACCCAGCCGTGGTGACGAACCTCGAGGGTGCGCTGCTGCTGTGTCTCCCTTTTCCCCGAGACATGCTGCAGTGAAATCGAGCTTATCCCTTCAACAGGAGAGGAGAAATTGTCACTGTCCCGCCACAGAATCATCACTGGAACTCAGCCTCTGAAAGCCACAGTGCTGCACAATTGCAGCATTTGAACCTGCAACAAAGTGTACTTGACTGCCCAAGTTTGGTCTGCAGTGCGCCAAGGGTCAGTGAGTACTTGCAACCCTTACTGGTTACCCCTGATGCATCCATCCGTTTTTACATACAGTGGGCCTCATTACACGGTAGGCGGTAACCATGGCGCTATTAGCGCCATGGTTGCCGCCGGTATTTTACCGTGTCCGCCTTGGTGGATGGTGGAATTACCGCCCTACTCCAAGGTGAGCGGGGGCGGTAATTCCTCATTCACCAAGGCTCTTCCCCATTCCCATTCCCATTTTTGCCCCCATAGGGCATAATGGGAATGGGGAAGGTGCTAATTACGGTACCGCAAATTGCTGTACCGTAATTAGCTCCTAGGTCCCTTTGCGGCACCCAACTTTAACGGCTGGTAAAACCAGCCGTTAAAGTCGGGTCCCGCAAAGGAAACTCGTAGGAAGGTGGTAGGGGTTTACCTGTGCCCTTACCGGTACCGGTAAACCCCTACCGTGTAATGAGGCCCAATGTCACCTCACTCACCTTTATCGAGGTAGCCTGTGCTACCGAGCTATTCCCAACTCTTGGAATCTGTTCTGCCCTCTTGGGGAGACCCTCCTCGAATAGTGGGAACTTATTCTTCACTGCCTCACCCACCTTCCTGAGTTGCTGCAAGATACCCTGCTTTTAGCTCTACCGCATGATCGCTTGTGTCTACACTGAAAGTAGTTTTGAGCACTAGGCTCCTTTCTTCTTAGGGACTGGACTGCCTCTTAGTTAAGTATATTTCGCACTGTATGCCCTTTTCCCTTACAGGTCATGAACCCTTACAGTGTGCCATTCCTTTAGACCCATTGTAACTGTATATATGTTTAAGTATTATTGCTGATCTTTGCTTGTGTTTGATTTAAAGGCCTTTAATAAATGTATATGTATTTTTGATTTACACCTGACTGAGAGTAATTTGTAGTGTCCTTGCTGTGTGTGCTCATTGTGGGCTTTCAATCACCCTCACCCCTCCTAAGACCTAATCTTGACCGCTGCCAATGCTACCTTGATTGGTCTGGCTTGTCCAGAAGGTTGCCCTGGTCCAAGAAACTAGGATGGCCTTCTGAGCCTCTGCCCACCAGGTCAGAGTTCAGAAATCCATCTTAACAATATTCAATATCGACTTCTTCAGACTGAGTAAGTCTCATTGTCTTCATGCCCCAGCCGCCTTCGTCGGTAGTTGCAGCTGCCACTTTGCTTTCAGAACCTGTTCATCTTCCTGTGCGACCTTACAAGTGCTGAGCAAAGAGGATCATGCCCTGGAAGCCCTGGGCAAAAAGATCTTCACAAACTCTGCCCTTCAGCTTAGACAACCTAATGCCACAGCGCTCCTAGCAGCTACAAATTGAAGGCTGTGGAAGGATCTCATGGAATTTGAGAAGTTAATTCCACCTGAGCAACTCAAAAAATGTAAAGGTGGCCTGGCAGATGCCAGAATGGTTGCGCAAGATCTGCTGGAAGCAGAAGCCCACCACATTGGCACTTCTGCTATAGAGGTTGCGATTGGCACAGATGCGTGCAGACAGGCATGGCTTCATGCCACAAAATTCACAAAGGAGGTGCAGGATAAACTTCTTGACCAGCATCAACCAAGCCGTTGCCGGTGTTAAGGGCCTATTCACACTCAAGATCCTTCCCTGGTTTAAAGGGCTTTCAGGAACGAAAAATGGCGACTGCAGGGCAGGTCCCCCAGCACCCGGGAAGAAGAAACAGACAACCTCTACTAACCTCAGCTACTTCTTCAGCTTCTTCCGCCTAAAAAACACCCAAGTTATATTTTGGCGCGGTTCCACAGGACTCCAGTAGGATGGAGAATGTCCCTACATATGGATGTCTGAAGGACCATAACTTCGGAGTCCTGAGTGTTGTCAGTGACTAGCAAAGGGGTTCCGACTCCACCTGCCTCCTTTTCCCCTTCCCGCCCTCCTCTAAACTAGATTGGAGCTCCCTTTCTTATGCTAGAAATCGACAAACAAATGAAGATGAAAGCTATAGAGGAGGTGCCAAGTCCAGAAGCTGGACAGGGTTTCTAGTCCCTTCTATTCATGGTGCTGCCAAAGTCCAACCAGGCAGGCCTGCACACCATTTTGGATCTTGCAGATTTCACTCTTTCTTCCCCTACAAAAATTCAAGATGTTTACCCCCGCACAAAACCACTCAGCCTTACACCAGGGCAGTTGGATCTGTGCAGTGGATCTAAAGGATGCTTACCTGCATATCCCTCTATGGCCCCAACATCGCAGGTTTCTGAGATCTTCGGTGGAGCAGTCGCATTTCCAGTTTCGGGTCCTCCCTTTTTGGCCTCAATTCAGCACCCAGAGTGTTCACGAAAATGATGGCAGCAGTAGCCTTGTTTCTCCATCTACAGGAAATAATTGTCTATATGTACTTAGACGACTGGCTAGTAAGGGGTTAATCCCCAGAAAAAGTAGAGGCTCAGCTCCACTACCTCCTGGACTTGCTATATGACCTTGGCCTGTCTGTGAACTGGAAGAAGTCAAATTGGCACTTGATTTTCATAGGCTTCCTTTGGGACACCCGACTCACCAAAGTCTTCCCAACTATAAAGAGCGTAACAGACATCCAGCAAACTTGTTTCCTGTTCCTTTCCTCCATCAGCACCATTGCATGGTGCTTCCAGAGACTGTTGGGATTTATGGCATTCTGCGTTCAAGCAGTCCCTCTGGCCAGGTTAAAAATGCAAAAGACCCAGCCAACGCTGAGACTCTCATGGTCTCAGTGATCAGACCCTCAGTTGAAACCGATTCAGACCCCCCCCCCCCCCCTTACCCCAAGACTTGACACAGTGACACAGGATTTACTTTGGTGGGCCAACCCTCAAAATCTAATACAGGAGGCTCCCTTCCATGCCGCTGCCCTCCCCCCCCCACCCCTACATGGTGATAACAATGGATTATTCTCTTCTGGACTGGGTGCAACATTGAACAATCTTCAAGTCTTTGACCTGTGGGCAGGGGAGGACCGCATCCAGCATATCAACTACCTGCAACAGAAGGCCATGTTCTTGCTGTTGAAAGCCTTTCTCCCCAATATTCAGGGCAAGATGGTATCAACAAGGACAGACAATTCCATCTGTATGCTCTACATCAACAAACGGAGGGAAACAAAGTCTCCACCTCTTATTTGTCTCACCTTGGAAATGTGGGAATGGGCTGTTGGCCACACTATATGGCCTCAGGCAGTTCACCTAGCTGGAGCGTCAAACATAGGCACGAATCAACTAAGCCGTCTAACTGAAGCCAACCACGAGTGGCCACTCCACCCTCAATTTGGTGAAAGATCTATTCCACCGGTGGGGATGCCCTCAAGTGCTTCTTTATGCCTCTAATCTGAATAACCACTCTCCTGTGCATGTGTCCAGGGGAGGACAGGGAGAGGGTTCTCTCAGATGCTCTTGAGATACTATTGGATGAAACGACAGTTTATGCCTTCCCTCCTGTTCTACTAGTGCATCGGGCTCTGTGAAAATTCCAGGAAGCAGATTGCTGTTCACTCATAATAGTTGCACCATGGTGGCCAGCCAGGTACTGGTTCCCAGATCTGGTAAACCTATCCAAAGAAACCCCAATATCTGTACCATTTCGCCAGGATTTACTGTCAATGGAGGAGGGGAAGATTCATCACCCCCTCCCCCACAATCGCTGAACCTGGCAGCCTGGTACCTGAGGTCAGGTCTCTAGGCCATTTAGGGCGTTCAGAAGACACCATGCAAATTCTGCAAGCGGCTTGAAAGGATTCCACCAGGAAATAGTATAAAAGCTACGATTCTGTCACTGGTCCCTTAAAAAGCACATGAGTCCTTTAACTGTTTCACTAGACGATTTCCTCTTTCATCTCTCTTATGGCCGCTTCGGGAACTAAGCTCGTAACTTGCAGAACTTATTTGTCAGCATTTGGCACCTATCTAAATTCAGACGATCAGTGTTTCTCCATCGCAAACCCGGTGGTAAAACGGCACATTGATGGTCTTTGCCATCTGTTTCCAACATTCAAGCCTCCACACCCAAAATGGGATCTAAACGTGTTCTTAACAGCGTTGTGCCACATCACGCTGGTATCCTGGAAGACTGCATTCCCGGTAGCGATTACCTCAGCCAGGAGAATAAGCAAGATAAGGCTCTAGCTGCTGACAAGCCTTTTACAACCTTTCATCGCGATATAACAGTGCTACTCACTCACCTGTCATTCCTTCCTAAAATAATGTTGGAATTCCACATCAACCAGAAGGTTTGTATCCCAGTGTTTTTTCCAAATCCAACCCTGGAATCGGAGAGTCCTCCATGCCTTCGATATCAGGAGGGAATTGGAAGTTTTACCTAGACAGGAGCAAGGCGTTCTGGAAATCGCCCCAACTGTTTGTCACATTTGGAGGCACAAATAAGGGTTGCTCTGCATCAAAAGCTACCGTTGCCAGATGGATTGTGCCTGTGATTCTAGAATGCTATACCTTACAGAAACCACTGCATCTGAAGGGGCTGCACACCCACCTGGTCAGAGCAAAAGCAGCAACAGTTGCATTTCAGAGACATGTCCTCTGGGATACTATTGCAACAGCAGCGACTTGGGCCTCTCCTTTGGCCTTCTGCAGACACTATTGCCTGGACATGATTTTGAAAGCAGACGCTCAATTCGGTCAGGCGGTACTGAAGAATCTCTTCAGCTAAAGTTCCAAATAGGACAATCCACCACATGGGAGAGAAGTGCTAGTGAATCTCCCATAAGTATGGAGGAAAGGGGACAGGATGTAGAAGTAGGAAACGTTACTTACCGTAATGACGGCTCTACTCCTACTCCATGGTCCCCTTTCCTCCATACACCCTCCACCCCCCCAAAATACCTCATTGTATCAGTTACAGCCCAGCCTAGACTCATCGAAAAGGACTGATGAGTGAGGCCCAGAGGCACGGCTTTGGGAGGTGGAGCCCATAGCCACACATGCATCCGGACCCTTGACAATAAAATAAGACCGACAAATGTTTGTATTGTGCTACAAAAAGCTCTGGTCCTATCCCGAAGGACAGAATGTCCCACAAGTATGGAGGAAAGGGGGCTATGGACTAGGACTACAGTAGTCCCTACAGTGAGTAACATTTCCTTTCAGACCCCATTTTACCTTTCAGACCCCACAGTCACAAGAATATAGGGGCCTGAACAATCATACCTGTTGTCTGAAATTAATGGAGTGTCAGTCTAAAGAGAAGAAATTCCTTTGACAAACTATAGTAAATAATAGAATGCTGAAATTCACCTGCAAATACATATAGAGAAACCCATACAGGTGCACAATCCAGCAGCCACCACTTCAGCAACATAATGAGCCCCACACCCCAAACTGCTAACGCCATTTGTGCAAATTATGCAGACCACAAAAACAGGAAACACTTAATGCTGCCTTCCGGGCAAACTGTACAAAACCCAATCCCCAAAATCTGACCACTGTTCGACCGATTTTGGTCTTAAAGTAGTCCCAGGAGTTTTTGATTTTTAGTGACTCTGAAATTTGGAATCCCACAGCAGAGTGGCCAACATCATTCTTAAGTCCGTTGTTGAAGAGAAACATTATTTTACATTGCACATCTGCTGGAAAGGAGATGTTTCTACTCTATGCATAGGCCTGTCTTTGTGAGTTTTACAGCTTGGCCTCTGTGACAGTTACATATTTTAGGCTGACTGATGGAGTTGGAGGAGCCACAGAGTCCAGGTGCCACCACCACCTGTTATGTGATGGAAGGCCCTGAGGGGGACCATTCTGTCTGAGGAGGAAAATGGTGGGACACCATTTTCCCCAGCCCATCAGCAGCCGGGGACATAACATGGTGCCATTACAACCTCGAAGACCTCCAGGCCCAGCCCCAAAATAGGCAGCTTGAATCTGGAGGGAAGCCTAAGCACCAACAAACAGAACCTAGGCGGTCAGGGCCGTCTGAAGGGAAACCATCTCTTTGCTCAAAGACCATGGAGGAGCCCGAACTTGCCTGTGATGGTGGACTATGGATCTGGAGGACTGTTTGCAGAGCTTTGTGGGTGCAACAAAGGTGGGCACCGTTGCGATAGTAATTCATCGTTCTGCAGCAGAGACTAGATCTTTGTGATGGACAAGGTGTTGGATGCACTTCTTAATGTTTTCCTAGGGCATCCAAACCAGGTACAACTGAGAATTTGAATCTTAGCCAATATGGGCAGAGAATTGACTGTGTACGCAGGTGATGGAGTTGGACATTCACAGAAGCATGGAGGTGGTCTGTGGCCCGAAAAACTGTGTTTCCAGGGTAAGTGATGGGTATTGGGGAGAAACGCACCAGCGGCAGGGTGAGGAGGTGAGTGGAGCAGGCAGGGGAGAACAGCAGAAAAGGAAAGAAAATAAGTGCAGAGTAAGCAGAAGAGAATGGTGGAGGCAGGGAGAACAAGAAATCAAAGTAAGCTGAAAGGAGCATCTGATGCGTGGAGAGCGGGAGCGCCAGCGTATACAGGAGGAGATGAGGGAACGACGCATTTAGCCCTGGAAAGGAAAATAAGAAAATTGGGTGAGCATGTTTTGGAGTGGAGTGGAGGGAGAAACTAAAGGGCAAATACACTGGAGGCATGGGGAAAGACAAGGGTGGCATAACAACTGGAAATGAGAGAGGGAAGATATAAAAGAGGTGACTCCGAATTGAGAGTCTGAGAGAGAAGTACTGGAAAGAATGAAAAGAAGGCAACAGAAGGACCATAAAGAAGAGCTGAGCATATGGATAAGGAGAGAAGTTCCGGATTTATTAAAAGGCAAAATTACCCAGAGAAGAAAAAACACTTGTAGGGGAGATTAAGTGGACTAGATCGCTGTGTGGCATCGAGGAGGAATATGAGATGGAGGGGACAGAGGGAAAAGAGATGCAGTATAGGAAGTTGAGAAGGGGAGTAGAGATGTCTTGGGGGGCGAGCACTTGTTCAATCTGTTCTAGTGGCTGCTAAAGACTTCTATAGCTCCCTTGGCTCATTGTGATGTGTGGAGATGTGACCCAAGTGAGGCAAGATCGGAAATGGGACAGAACCCCACATGACTATCAGGTTGGGATGACTGCATAAATAGATCTTGGCATGCTGACTACAGTGATGGCAGCAGAAGCTTGACTACAGCAACAATAGGAAGACCCAAACCAACCATGAAAAGTGTAGGGAGCCCTTGAAATGCCATTGAGTGTGAGTGACCTTTGTTTGATCACCAGGAGTCGGAGCCCCAGTGCACTGTTGGATGGACTGAGGGACTACAATCCTCAAACAAGGTGGAATTGCTCATTTGTATTTCCCCATCATTTTATCCTTCACCCTAAATACTGAGATCATGTAAAATAAATTTGTTTGACCCTTCTCGGAGTTGTTTGCTAATCCCTCGAATGTAGCACATCTCAAGATTTATATTGAAGGCTTTGATGAAGTCAGATACCTAACTCCATCACAAGGCCTTAAGGGGACTCAACAGGCTACTTATCTGGGCAATTTTGCCAGAGCTGGGAGCTATCTGGTGTTGGTTCATGGATGGAGCTGCTGATTGCTCCTCCTGGTCCATGACCCCTCTTTAACCCCAAATATCTAGATACTGTGTCACTGGACTTCAACCTCGACAAAGTTGAAATCATGGAGATCCCAGTGCCTCCTAGCCAACATCAGGGTTACCGGACACTATGCAACGAGGGATGATAGCTGCATTACAGTAACTAGCACCATAGATGTCTTTGTCTCACCATGAACCTTAGCAGAGAAATATGGAATATCCAAATCAACTTGTTAGCAATCGAGAGAAGGAAAAGAAATGCGAATCACAGCAGTAAAGCCCTATGGAAAGACCAGGACCCAGGAAGATGCTTAACAGACCCATCAGAAATAGCCCAGCAACTGCTACCTGTTATGAAAATGGCAGCCTGGGCTTTAAAGAAAATCCAGAAACAGCAGCCCTGCGAAATCTGGGCCAAATTGTTTTGTGCAGTGTAACATTGTCACTGATTCTCTGCAAGCGAAGCTTCTCATGCGTGGCCAGGAAAGGGCAGATGCTACCGGACACTGACCCTGGGGGTGGTTATCTGCGGGAAGACCACGTAGGGGGAGACAAACTCCAGGGAGGCAAGAGAATATTAGATTTAAACAACCCTTCAGTGGTAACTCCTAACTCCTAATAATATCCAAGGTCTTATGCCACACTCCTGTCTAGCTTATTGTAATGTGTACACTGAATGCCCAGGCTTTCCTAACCAACAATAGTATGGACCCCCACCCCTTTCTAGTACTGAGACGAGGAAGAGGGATGGAGTAATAAGGATGACCACACATGGAAAACCAATGCTGCGCTCGAATCGTTGGAAACTCAGTAAGACTGGGACATTTAAAATGCACACAGCTAAACGACCCGGGACAGAGACGCAGCATGCCATTGCATTCGATTTGTTTTTTTCTGATGCTTTTTGGGTCACTGGAGGAGAGCAGAGTGTGTAATGCAGCCCAGGAGCTGACGGAGACGGTATGCAGCAAACACCAGCCAGAAGAAGTTCGCCGCGTTCCTGTCGCGGCCAACTGGAGCTGCCAGACAGAGGGAAGCCATGCGGGATAGAAGCAGCTTGTGGAAGACATTACCGTGCAAGAAGCGGTGAAGACGCTGAGTAACGCTGGTAAGCACAGGGAGAGCACAGTTGTTACTGTGTCGCTTCAAGGAGAATACCGCATTTCGGGCCCAGTGCGAGAGAGCCCAAACTGAGAAGGCCATCTACATAATACAGAGATAAACTTTGCAAAAAGCCTGAGCGAAGGCAATATAATTTATACAGATACGAACATTGGGGAAAGCTTAAGTAAAGGCAGTAGAATTGGTACAGATCCAAACAGGGTTGAAAACCCAAGTAACACTAGTACATTTGATGCAAAGCTTGTGAAGGGAGAGTCAATTGAACCAGTATTAGGGAAGTGTTGTTTCATGGGTTAAGACAAAGTGAATGGAAGGTGAAGAAGCCCTGGCAGGATAGTGAAACAGGCAAGCAATGAGTCTGGGGCTCACACCCAAATCAGCAAGTTGTGACACCCTGGCAGTAGATAAAACCAGGGGTGAAAGAAGTGAGCAAAAGGGGGGTTAAGTGGCCCACCTTTAAGGTATGGAACATTGATCATAGGGAAGGCCCATACCCCTTTGTAAGAATAAACTACAATACCCTGGCAGGAAAGTATGCCAGGGGAGTAGAAGAACTAGGGAAAGCTCAGGGGTCAGTACCCTTTCTGGAATCGTGGAATAATTATGAAATGGAAAGGTGAGAAACCAGATCCCTTTAAAGATAAGTGTAATTTTAAAGAACTGTATATTGTGGAGCAGATTAAAGGTACGAGCCAACTGTAAGGAAGGCATGGTATCAACAGTAAGACTGAAACAAGTGACCACAGTTCAAGGGTGTTTATTGAACTTTAACAAGGGTATGATAAACACCTATCTAAGCCTAAATCTACAGATGGGCGCAAGCCAGGACCATCAAATAATAGGAATGCAGTCCTAGTAAAGTCTTGTCAAAATAAAAGGGCCTATAATAAAAAACCTATTGCCAATCCTTACCTCTAAATACAAATCGCGTGGGGTAGTGTTTATGAAAATGAAAAAGTATTCAAAAAAATGATATGCCAGGATGTTCAGGCCGTTGGCCTCCCTTCCCCAAGTTTTCAGCATAGGACAAGGCGGTTCACTCGCGTATAACACACTCTCTGGCTTCTTTGGCACGAGGATACAGTTCAATTACTGGCATCGGGGCCTTCTCTGCCCAAGTCTCTCTATTTATCAAAGTCTCTTGATTCAGAGGGCCTGATGTATCAAAACAAACAAAAGGTTTCTTTCCTTTTACAAGTACTCAATTCAGGTGACTCACCCTTCACCCTGGACCCCCCTCAGCCGGGCTCAGGTCCCCTTTTCTAATGTTCAGATAATAATCGTTCACAGGGGACTCACGGTTCACACCGGATCCCCTTCAGCCTGGCTCAGATCCTTTCTCTTACACAATTAGTCTCCCTCAGCCGGGCTCAGACCAATTCCAGTTCAACTCACTTATCAAAGACTTTTCAATGTGCACAGGGTTTACCTTGACCCGTTGCCGGACCACTTCGATTTGACAATTACTTTTTATATTTTAAGTCTCTCAGTTGGATACCTAACAGAGACCTTCGAATGAGCAATCATGTAATATGATAAGATGTGGCATTTATAATGCGCCTGTGCACAAGTATTGCTAGACGCGACAAGACAAGGAGGGGGAAACAAAGGGGGGGCAAAACGATCTTACTAGGCTTTGTGTCAATCAGATCGTGCAAGTGTGGGAAGAGGGAAGAGGGAAGAGGGAAGGGGGAAGTGCCAGGAGAGAGGGTAAGGGGCAAGTGCAGTTAACTCACAAGTGCAGACAGAGGGTGGCTCATAAATCCAGAGAGAAGGGACTGTATGGTTGCAGATACAGACCCTTAAATTCTGGGGTGCCTGGAGGCAGTGCGAGGGCAACTGGGCATGCATGAGCCTGGGCCCGAGTTCAGAGGGTGACCAGTGTGCTTAGCAGTCAGGTGCATCAGCAGGGGAGAGGAAGAGAGAAAGCGGAAGCGAAAAGGAAGGTCTTGAGTTGCTTCCGGAACCAGAGGTGGTTCTGCTCAGGTTTGAGAGAGGCAGGGAGGCTGTTCCAGAGGGAGGCCCTAGCCGAGGAGATAGATCTGCCCCCAACTCTCTGCTTGGAGAAGCGTGTGACCCTCAAGAGTTAGTGGTGGATGAGCGGAGAGCTCGAGAAGGAAGATGCTTTGGAAGAGACAGTTAGAGACAATGGTCCCAGGCCCCAGAAATCCGTGTGGACAATGCAGAGGGTCTTGAACTTGATCCTTGCAACCACAGGGAGCCAGTGAAGAGATGTATGCGCTGGAGAGATACGATCCCTGGGCTTGAGGCCAAGGACAAGTCTCGCATTCCTGTTCTGGATAAGTTGTAAAGGTCGAAGAGTGGAGGCAGGAAGATTTAGAAAGAGGCTGTTGCAATCGTACATCCTAGAGTGGACCAGAGCTTTGGAGACAGTGAGCTTCTGGGGGAAAGTGAGAAAGGGAAGAATACCTCTGAGGAGGTGCAGCTGATAGTTTGACTTCTTGGCGACGTCAGAGATGTGAGGAGAGAAGGAGAGGGTGGAGTTGAAGATGACACCAAGGTTCTTGGCCTCACAGGAAGGAGCAGGAAGAGGGCCCAGAGTTGGCATCCACAGAGAGAGGTAAGGAGGGAGCAGGTGTCCCATTGAGGAGGATCTCAGTCTTACTGGCATTAAGGCAAAGATCATTGGCAGCACACCTGATTGAACAAAGGTAATGGGAGCAGGGAGAGACCCAGGAGGGGAGCAAGGCAGGAATAATACAAAGGGACTCATCATACTCATCCCAGTAAATGTCATTCTGATGCTTATTAATCTGCTCATAATCACATGCTGATCATATGGTCCGACTTCCAGTGGTAACCGCAGAGTATTGCAGCTTGTCTTTTGGGGACCGAAAGGGGACGTCGGCATAGGCGTGTCTGTAACACTATCCCTATCGTGACGTGTAGTGTACCCAAAATCCCTCACGTGCCGAGGTCCCTCAGATTGTTTTTTTCCGCCCAGATACTGGTTGCCCTATAGCAGAGCTCTTCATTAGAGACATTGTTTATCTTTATTCCGACTTTGTCGTTTATTTCCCCTTAAGTCACTTCCACAGCGATTCAAACAACCTCGACAGAGACTATGGGAAGTTTTGGTGGCGGTGGATTTCGGCACTTAAGATCTGGCAGCTGAGTCATCCACGTGGCCGGGTCCTCTGGCCAGCCTACACAGTAGGGAGAGTGAGGTCAGGGGGACCATATCTTTCGTTATGTCTTTCCTCTTTCCCCCTCTTTGCCCTCTAGGTCTGGTCATCTTTGTTTATACCTTTCGCTATGGAAAGGACACCATTTAGGTTCTGCCTGAAGTGTAGGGTCAGCTACCCATGGAAAAACTAGCACAGAACATGTAATTCTTGTCTCCCTTTAGATCACGACAAGAAGCGGTGTGCGGCTTTTAAGCTCCTTCGGCCTAAGACCCTTAAGGAGCGCTGTGTAAAGCAGTGGGCCACGTACGGTATTTCGCGGGCTGAACCCTATTCCCCCACCGCCACACCCGTCGAAACGCTTGGAGCGCACCCCAGACAAGTGTAAAGACACGCCCTGGTGCCCTAATACTCGCAAAACCTATAAGGACAGTCAGGAGCCTCTGTCCAACACCCTTGGAGACAAAATTACGACGCCAAAGGGCGGAAAATGTTTTTCCACCTTTAGGACCTCTGGTTCCTCTAAGTGGACAAGGGAGAAATTTGAAGGGTGCATGGATCGTCTTGAAGTGATTGTCTCGCTTTCTGAGCACCCTTCCCCTAAGAGATCTCGTGAAGACCCTCCTTTAAGATGCATGTGTCCCATACAAGAGTGGCTCAACAGCCAGTGGTGTCAGGCCTGCGGACAATGGCAAGATCTGGTAGTTGTCACGCCAGCTCTCGTTCTCTCTCTGCAGTGGTGGTCGAGAAAAAACCTCTTGAAGGGGAAAATCTTCACCACCCCTGCAGTGGAAGCCATTCTCACGACAGACGCATCTCTCACGGGGTGGGGAGCTCACCTGCTTCAGCAGACAGCGCATGGAGTGTGGTCCCCACAAGTAGCATCCAACCATATACATCTACTGGAGCTATTAGCGGTGTTCAAGGCATTGAAAGCCTTTCATACGCAACTACAAGGGAAAACAGTGCTGGTTCTGACAGACAGCACCACAGTCATGTATTACCTGAACAAACGAAGGGGCACACGCTCTCCAGGGCTATCCAAGCTGTCCCAAAACATTTGGATGTGAGCTCTCAAACACAAGATGTTTCTGATGTCCCAACACGCTCCAGGGGAACTTGATCTTCTGGCAGACGTGCTCAGCAGAGATTTCCCACTGCCCATAGAATAAGAATGGCGTTTGCACGAAGACCTTGGGCCTCATTACAAGTCAGCCGGTCTGGAAAGAACAGTGGTGGTAAATCCGCCAGATCTGACTTGGCAGGTTTAACACCACCTGCCTGCAGGTGGACGTGGAAACTCTGGCACCATTACAGCATGGTGCCGGTGTTTCCACTTCCCCATTCCCATGGAGTCCTGTGGGAATGGAGATTTACCGAATTCCGCCTCCGGAATTACAGGGTCACGGAGGTGGTTTTTTCGGCTCTGTTACCGCCGGACTCGTAATGAGGCCCATCGTGTCCAACGTCTTTGCAGAATGGGGCTTCCGAGATATACCTGTTCACAGCTCAGGAGAACGCCCCATGCCAAGACTATGCGTCCAGGTACCCCCAGAACCGCTCCAAGACGGATCGGGCTCTGGATAACATGGTCAGGGAAATTTGTTTACGCTTCCCGCCCCCTGACTCCCCTACTCAACAAGATAGTGCATAAGATGCACCAGGAACCAGTCACCATGATATTGATAGCCCCCATGTGGGCCCGCCAACCCTGGTTCACTCATCTAATGGAAATGTCCCTCTCCCCTCCAGTAAAACTACCCTGCCCGTACAACATGTTGTCTCAGGACAGGGGGGAGACCCTACACCCATGCCCACAAACTCTGAACTTCGCAGCCTGGCTCTTGAGGTCATAGAGTTTGTACACCTTCACTCCCTCAGAGATGCATGGACATTCTCAGGGAAGCTAGGAAACCTAACACCCGCTATTGCTGTTCCAGCAAAAGGAAATGGTTTGTCATCTGGTGTAATACCAAGGGTGTCAATCCGATCGATTGCTCACCCACACACATTGTGCTGTACTGTTTGTGCCCACCCTGACTCACACGTGTAAAACGAATAAAACAGACACTCCCTGGGCAGGGAATGAGGCACAAAATAGCAGGCTGCGAGAGTTCAAGGAAAAGTTTATCTAGATCTCTGAGAGCGCTCTGACCACATCAAGGTTACAACACATTTATATAGTACATCTACATTTTTAACATATGATGCTGCGTTGGACCGGATTGGTCAGCCGTGGTGGTGACTTAGGTGTGGGCATCATCTCTTCCTCCGGGTTGGTTACTTGGTTGGCGGGATGTTTGACGTCAGACATTTGCACTCCGGATGGGTGAAGGTCAGGTCGCTGTGAAACACGGTGGTCACTATTTAAGCTAAGACAATACATTCTGAGTAATGCATGCACTAAATAACAGTTGATCAAAAGACTTTCAGTAGTGTATCATGTCGTTATACAAATCACTCAAGAGTTTATCTACACACTTGGGTTATACAGGTCACAGGTTTATGGGCCTTGACCACTATAATACTGTCATTGGACTATAGGGTTAGTCTGACAAGAATCTCAGGTATGTGGCACTTGTTAGTATTGGGCATGATATACTACACAGGGGTCTAATGTTAGTTGGGGGGGTCTGTTGGGTGGGCTTCATAGCGAGGTTGGCAGTCTGGCACATGAAAGGGGATGCCTTGTAAGGACACAGGGTTAGAATGGCAATAAGTTTCAACTGGCGAGGGTCAGAGGACAAGGACACTTTTGTGGAGATGGACGAGCCCTGTGCTTGGCTCATGTTGGTTCACATGCAGGACAGTGATCTCAGAGGAAAAGGGATGTGTTACATTTATTTGTTGCAAGCAGCTCCGGCCTCAGCGTGAGAATGGAGCCGCAGAGTTTTCCAGTTGGAGTGGGGACGAGGGTGGGGGCCATGTGCTCCGAGCTACAGTGGCGGGCAAAAGGGGCCTCTCGCTCCCACACAGTACCTAACCCATTTGTTAGACACAGGGTTGGTCTTCAATTCCCTAAAAGTTCATCTTGCTGCTCTCTCAGCCTACACCACGTCACAACAGAAGGTGTCGTGGTGGAAAATACCGATGATTAAAGCTTTTATGGAAGGGGTTAAGAGAATTCATCCCCCCCATTTCTCACCCAGCTCCTGGATGGGATCTAAATGTGGTCTTAACTAGATTCATGGGATCTCCCTTTGAGCCAATGCATAAAGGAAGTCTAAAAGACCTTACTTACAAGACGGCCTTCCTAGTGGCTCTCACTTCTATTAGAAGGGTTAGTCAACTACAGGCCCTTTCTCTTCTAGACCCTTTTGTTACAGTCCACAGGGATAAGGTAGTTCCGCGCACGCATGCCAGATTTGCACCTAAATTCATCTTGAAGTTCCATGTGAATCGATCAATTGAACTGCCTACCTTTTTCCACAATCCCACTAGCACACCGAAAGAAACCTGCACACACTAGATGTGTGCAGGGCAGTCATATTTTACCTGGAAAGAATGAAAACGCTGAGGAAAACAAACCAATTTTTCGTTTCAGTGGCAGCTGGTAGAGAAGAGGATCCTGTCTCTAAATCAGCTATCTCAAGGTGGATTGTCAAATACATCACACTGTTACGCTCTTGATAAGAGAGAACTGCCCTTCAAGCCTAGAGCACACTCTACTCCGGGCACTGGGGCTTCCATAGCATTCATTGCAAATTCTCCCCTAGAGTCCATTTGCAAAGCGGCAACCTGGAGTTCTGTACACACCTTTACAAAACACTATTGCCTAGACACTCATTCTAGGTCTGATTCTCAGGTGGGACAAGCAGTACTAAGACATCTTTTCTCAGCTGTTCCTTCTCACAACCCACCTCCAACTCCGGGTACTGCTCGCTAGTCTATGCACAGCATGTGATTCTAAGCAGATTAACAAGCATCAGAAGACATGCATTACTCACCGTAATAGCATTTCTGAATATTGTATCTGCTTAGATTCACATTCACGCGCCTTCCCTACCTCCCCGCTCGGGGTGGAAGGAACATAGACATCTTACTACTTTCTCTCTTCATTTACTCACTCATAATAGCCTTGGGCTCCCTCATGGCAGAAAAAATACAATCGGAGGGACGTCGGCGCGTGAGGGATTTTGGGTCACTACACGTCACGATAGGGATAGTGTTACAAACACGCCTATGCCAAAGTCCCCTTTCGGTCTCCGAAAGACAAGATGCAATACTCTGCGGTTACCACTGGATGTCGTACCATATGCACAGCATGTGAATCTAAGTAGATACATTCATCAGAAATGCTATTACGGTGAATAATGCATGTCATACTTTAAAGAAATAGAAGAGTATAAAGGGACTCATTCTGTGAGGGGTCCGAAATAAGAGGCAGACATAAAGTTGTAGTATTCTCATTGTCAGATATTTTTATTGAAGGAAAATGGGTTGGAAAAACACCTCTCTAGCCCTACCCTAAGAAAGGAGGTTCCCTACCGAAGAGCTAAACTAAGAATGAGTCAAGTAGATAGTAACTTAGAAACCGTCCTTGTGTCCAAAACCTTCTAAACTGCAGTCACTCTAGAAACAAACAACTAAGGATGCAAGGAAATGCCGGACATAGGTTTAGTGAAAAAGTGTTCATAATGAAAACATAAAAAGAAATCCAAAAGTGTTTATCAAGGAGAATTCCCTTCCCATGGATTTTTAGGGAGGATGACGAAAGTGTCTCTT
This sequence comes from Ambystoma mexicanum, assembly GCF_040938575.1. NCBI lineage: Eukaryota > Metazoa > Chordata > Amphibia > Caudata > Ambystomatidae > Ambystoma > Ambystoma mexicanum. The sequence continues at coordinate 1,472,486,488 of NC_090932.1, read as the reverse complement.
TTAAACAAACGGTTCCTTTATATCCCAAAAGTATATCTTTATCCAACAATTCCTTGAGGGTTTTACACTTGATTCAGAAAGTTCTTGTCCACAAAATATCTTCCAAAACATCCATCAATGCTTTTGTAACTAAATTGTTTCTCTTGAACAACAATGTTTTTTGTTAGTTTCACAAAGTTCTCATTCTGTAAACTTGAATATTTAGTTGTTGTATTTTCCAGGTTCTCTGGTAGACTTCCTTGCCAGGTATTTGTGTATCACTGCTAAAGCCTTTTCTTTGCACCTTTTGTTGGATTGCCTGATGTACTTCTCTGTCAGGAATCCTCTTATGAATTATTTAGACTCCTGGTATATTTCCTTTCCAAGTATCTTCCCACAATTCACAAAATGCCTGCTAGTTTTGACTCCCAGGACTTTGTGTATGCATTTCTTTTTAGTGGATTACCTGGTATACTTCTCTTGCCAGGAATCCTCTTATAGTGCTCTTCAGATTTCCAGATCTACTGTTCTGCCAGGTATCTTCTCCAAGGGTTACACTTCTTTATATATAGCCTCAAATGCCTAGTGTATTTGACTACCAGGGCTTCTCTTCATGGCCTTCTTAGATCCCCTGGTATACTCCTCTGCCGGGTATCTTGCCACAATATTAGTCTTTTCACAACTTTAATGGATTGCCTGGTATACTCCCCTGCCAGGAATCCTTTCTCTGGAGGTATTACAGATCCCCTGGTATACCCCCCTGCCAGGTATCTGTCCCCCAAATGTCAGCTACCTGGTGCTTTCTCTATACCAGGACTTCTCTATTGGTTTTACTGTCACTATCAATACATCAAATTAGCCTCTACTTTGTCCAATGTATTTGCTTAGGGTAGCACTTGTTTCAGCTCTCCCCCACATTGACATTTCATGCATATGTAATTATCCAGATCTTTGTTGCACTTTTTCTTGTCGGTATTCAAATCTTCTTCCTTTTAAACTTTGATTTAACATTAGGTATTTCCTACGTTTAAATCGCCTTTGAGAATTGTCCAAAATATCAATCTCCGATACTTCATTCATATGCTTTCTCGTTTGTCAGTGCGCCCAGAATCCCCAATGGCTGTGGGCCGACTCACCAGTGACCTGTTGCGTCCCCAACGTATGTCATGCCTCTGCGGTGTAGCTTTCTCCCAGGATTGACTTCCCAGGCTGTGTGGGTGTCTCTTCAGCGTTCCTTGTAGCTCTATGCATACTTGCCAGCTCCCTTCTGTGGCATGAACCGGAGGACGCTGCTTCCTGACTCAAATGTACTTACAGGAGCTACACTGTGCTTCTCAGTACTCCCGCTGTCGTTCAGGTATGCCTGCTGTGCTCCTTCCTCTTTCCCGCCAAGCCGGTGTCTGTAACTGGCATCAGGGAGCCACTGCATGAAAGTGCTTGTCTTCCCTTCTACAGGTGTCTCCCATAAGTTCCCAGGCAAGTTAAATTGAATGGAATAACTAGTCTGTGCATTGGTCTTTGCACTTGGCTTAATTTGTATGAACTCTTCCCTCTTCTTCTTTGTCTCAGTACTTGAAGCTTTATGGGAGCTTAAGTCCATAGATGAAATTGGATTTTCAAAATGATATTGTTCAATAACTTCACATGCAGAATTGGCGGATACAGAAGATGTTTTCTGTGTGTTGTGAATATTTGAGGTATACATGGAGTTTTGCCTAGAGTGACATGAAGAAAGGGGGTTCTGATTTTCCCGATAAGAGGGAATTGTTGGGTGACAACAAGCCATCAAGAACCTGGGTATTATAAGATCTTTAGTAGTAAGGGGAGAATGCCCCGTCTCATCCGCTGGAGTCACCACCTTCCCACGACAGCCGTCTCCTCCCATGTGATCTGCCCTCATATTAACACCCCCAGCATCCAAATCAGATAGCAGCAGCGGTCCCCTGGCCATGTGAGGAGGGACAAGTCGGGGAATTAGTGTTGTCTCCATAGGATTCATCACAATACTCATCCTACTAACTTTGAATAACTTGTAAAAAAGTGAACAGTACAACGGGACTCCTACACATCCCAGTAACAGTGTAAATATTGATTAAAGGGAAAAGCACACAGGGACTCCTCATGCTCGTCCCAGTGCATGTGAATACATTAAAGAAATAGAAGAGTACATAGGGACTTAGTATACTTGTCCCATTAAGTGTGAATATCATAAAGACAGTGAAGAATACTTTGGAACTCACTCTATTTATCCCAGTTAGTGGTTGAAAGGCAAACAGAGTTGTGACAAGCATTGGGATAAAGAAGAGGACTGTAGAGGCACAAGACTGCAAGTTAGTCAATTAGGAAAAATGACCCACACCTGAGGAAGTCTGGGAGACATAAAAAGGTCACTCAGGTGCAGGCCATAGAGAACAAGGTGAAGAAGAGTAGTCTGTGAGCGGAGACGCTGGGACCACGGAGGTATGGAAAGTGAATGCTGGTCCTGAGAGGTCTCCTATGCTCGAGAGTCAAGCTGCAGAGGTTGCGCAGTGGAAAGCGCTCCATTTAGCAGGTTTTCCCACTGTCAGCCAAGTAGCAGAGACAGGGGAGCTCCGGATAGCTGTGGGAGCCAGGAGTACTCTCAATTTGGCAGATGCAGGCCCCCGGAAGCCACAAGGAAGAGGTTACCAGACCGTGCAGGGGAATTGGAGCAGAAGACCTGCAGGCAGTGAGGCGAACGGACGTGCATGCCAGACCCGATGAGTTTACTGTTACATTGTGACCCCAGAGCGCTCTGTAACCGCCCACTGGCCCACTCCAAGGATGTAAACTTTAGAATTGCAAACTCTAACAAAGTACTGGTGAAGAGAGGAAACCAAACTAATGTGAAGCAGGTTCATTCTTCTGTTATGAACCAAGCAGATGTAAAGAGACACAGGTGGCATAATAGAACTTGATTATCATACCTGAAGAGTGTGATTGTGACATTGTGGGGCATCGTAAGAATCAGCAACAAGGGACAATATTCATAAAAGAAAAGACAAACCAGCATTGCCAGAGCCAAAAGAGAAAATTTCCCAAGCCAAAAAGAAGGCAGTTGAGAATGTCAGTGTTAAAAACTATTGCACTTACGAAAAAGAGGTCTTAAGAGAAAACAACCTAAACCCACATTGCCAAAGAAGTGCGAAAGCGAAACAGATCAGCAGTTGGTTAATGTTAAAGGAGAAAAGCAAGTGTGGCAAGAAGGCTACCTGTCTGACAGAGATTCAGAGGGAGTGGAGCATAACTTGCAGAAAGTGTGTCAACTACACAGGGGAACCAACCGCTTAAGTGTGGTTCTTGTTTCCCTTGAAGAGTTTCTTATATTTGATGTTGTGGAGCAAAAGACATTGCTAACCTGTTTGAGTTTAACTTTAACCACATGCGTACTTACAAGTAGTAGTTTATTCTGACCTGGCACTGGAATACACCAAGTCAGAGAACGTTGTATTATTTTGATCTGGTCTGGCAGGAGAGCACACCAGAACAGAAAGCTTTGTTCTAGTAGGCCTAGAAAGTAGGCTTTGTTCATAGGTGAGTGGACGAGGTAGAAGCCATTAAAGTAATGTGGTGTGGTTAAAAAGCTTGACGAAGTTGAATAACCACTATAGTGTTTTTGTGCATTAATACAGAATCATCCTGAAATTAACATTGAAGCAAGTGTTGTATGAACTTCTGCAGAGGAATTTAATATTGTCAAACAGACCTTTTTGTTGCAACCAATTAAGTAAAGAAACATTCTGTGCTAATGAAAATAAGTTGTTTCAAGATCTTTATCACAAGTCAAAGAGAGAAAACCTTGTTGAACACTTGTGAATTGTTGGTCAAATAGGAATTGGAACTTTGGGTTATCAAGTTGGAACCAAAAGAGAACTGAAGTGGAACTTGGTTACGGTGCAGAATTTCCTTAATCTTATTGGAACTATTGAACAAAATACTGCTTGAATCTGGGGAAGGGGAATTTACCCATCTTAGAAGGAGAAACTGTTGTCATGATGTGAAGTTAACTGTTCTATTGATTGCCGTTGAACTGCCATAATATATTACCTTATTATGTTGCTGTATGTTTAAGTGTGAGTGATAGAAACCTTTTGTTAGAGAGTTTCCTTTTGTTTATTTTAGGCAGCGAAATCCTTGTCGGAGTAGGGATTGTGAGGCGTTTATCCAACCTTTTGAGATAATAAAATGGCATCTTTTGAAAAACCTTCCCAAAGTTGTCTGCCTCAGATTTCTGACGCCACCCCTCACAGTAAGTGGTAACAATACTCCAGATACACAAGAGCATTCATATAGTTGGACGCAGGCAGTAGTACAAAATCTATGGATGCTGCAGACTAGAAGGAGCATTGTGGATAACATGGACACATCTTTCACTGTTCCTATTACAGAAACGCCACTTTTTCTGCCAAGGTTTAAGGTTGATATACAAGGTGTGATACTCAGGGCCAGCCACTAGATTGCAGACTATGCATAGCAAGTGGTTCTTAAACAAATGCTAGGTACAGAGCAGCTATTACAGGTAAGTCACATTTTCATGTACCATTATTTAGACGGTTGGCCTATCCAAGCCTACAATTCGGGAAAGGCCAGTATCCCCCTCCAATCTACCATGGACATGTTTTACTTGTGCTTTTTGGTCCCTTGCAATAAATCCTCTCTGATCCCATTTCAGCACCTGATTTACATCAACCTATCATAGGATACAATGCAAGAAAGTGTTTCCCCCCTCACAAGTGTATTCAAACCATCCAGAAAATGGGGGCTCAATTTTGGCAGAAATAGAGATTACCTGACCTTCAATTTCAGGAACTTCTTGGATTAATGGCACCCTGTTTTATGGTGGCTCCATATGCCAGTCCGCACACAAGGTGAACCCAACTTCATCTTTGAACCAGTTTTGCGACCAAGACACAGCACAGCCTCAATTTGCTGTAGTTACACAACAGACTGATAATGAAAGAGATTGGCTGGCGGCTGGTCTCGGAAAACCTTATTGTGGAGTTCTCCTCTTATCTGCGGCCTCCAACATTTCCATTGTGACAGACCCCTCCCTTTGGCTGTGGGGCAACTATGGACAATCTTCAGATACACAATTTCTGGAGCAGATGAGACCTTGTACATCAGTATCCTGGTGCTGAAGGCCCTCCTCCTGCCTCCCTTGATCTCCAAGCATTTCTCCCTTTGACCTGGGGCTGAAGAGTACTAAATGTAAGGGACAACTGAATGGTGATGCTTTATGCAAACCAAGACCAAGGAACCTATCTCACCAGTTGTGCATATTAGAGTAGAAGCTACGGTTTTGTACTGTTTGAAATCAAGTCTGCCTGGAAGTCTCTGCCCTGGCAATGCAGCAGACTCCTTGAGCAGCCTGACCAAGGGACCCCCTACAAATGGGAACTCTAAGAGAAGATCTTGAATCGCTTCTTCAGGGCGTTGTTACGGGGTATACCTCAGCCCATGTGTTCAGGGTGCGTGAAATCCCTACCCACAACTATGCAAAAGGATTTTTGTCAAGTTCACCTGAATGTTTTAGTGGTGAACATAATGAAGTAACAAAGGCTAAACTTTCAGGAAGGCTACAAGGTGGTTGATAGTATAGCCCAGTCCTTGATAACATTTGTTAGGGGAATGTTGACACAATATAATACTGAAAGTATATATTCATATAAATATGCAGTAACATTTAAATGCTGAATTAAAGGTGGGTAACCTTTTAAAATGGTAAAAGTTCAATGTCTTAGGTCATGACACTGCCAAGTTAGGGTCAAGCATGGCACCCTAGTTTCAAGGTTGCCCAAGTGGATTTAAAATGTCCCTGTGACAGATTGTCATTTGGCAAGGATGCTTAAACCCTGGCTTTTTAACTTTAAATTATACAGGTAATTCCATCTCTGAAAGGGTAATCTGCTGATCAGATTTCCCTTTCATAAGCTTCATGCCAAAAGCATAGTGTGTATCTTTGTCATGCTGCATCAGTATTCTGATTCGTAGCACCTGCTCTAACTGTGGCATAGAGCAGGTTCAGCAGACTTCACAGTGGCCAGTCTCTGCAGCGTGTGGGCTACTTTTAAAATGTGCACCCCTGTACCAAAATTATAAATTTTTTAGGTAGGTCATGATGGTGGTATGGTAAACTGTAAAATAGAGCTATGCCTGTGTTTTGGCATGATGCATGGCACTACTTATGATCATGGCAAACGTATCCAGTTTGGTAACACACGTGTCAGCTCCGCTGTGGAAGGTGATGTGTATTCTAGCCAGAAGGGCAGAGTCTGACAAATGACGGGACCGGAGCATGAATGGCCAGTCCTCCTCTTTATTCTCTTTGTAAGGGTAGGTAACAACTTCCACAAGAAACAGCACTCCATTCAAAGGGAGTAGTCTCACACTAGGGTGCTGCATTTATAAAGGAGACATCCACCATTTTGTTTCTCTCTCCCTTTCTCCTTCCTGGCCCCCTGTGAGGGGTCAGAAATGCGAGAAGGGCAAGTAGATAGTTGTCTCATATGAAGCCATTTCATTAAATAATAAAAGGTGAGATGAACGCCTGTCTTTCCCTAGTCTAACAAGGATTTCCCTACCTAACCGACTAAAGACCTAATAACGGGTCTGGCGGTATCCCAGCAGTAACACCGTTGGTATACTGCCAGGACGAATAGCATTCCCGCTATTCAGTCTGGCGCTATTAGCACCAGATCATGAGTAGTGGGGTAACGGTTATTGCCCATTCCCCATTCGGTCCATTGGACCCAATCGGGCTGGGGGCACTATTAGCACCAGCACAAATTGCGCCGGCGCTAATAACGCTGAAAATACCCATTCTGCCTGCGCACTGAGCTGGTGGTAAATGTGACCAAACCTGAGATTGGGTGAATCCTTAAAGGCTGCGTTAATAGCGTTATCGCTGCATTTAAGGGCTACCGCCCAAACCATGATCAGGCCCTAAGGTTAAAGGAAAATTACCCAATTTCCAAAAATATCTGTCCCTCACACTAATATGCATACAGGGGGGGCGTGGCTAACTGCTGAACGATGGAGACATAAACCTCCATCGCTCCTGTGCCGCCAGCCAAATCCTGCATCCATCATGCTCATCTATCCACCCCCATATGGCTTAAAATTCTCCTACAGCTGTGTGACTATATGCTGCATCGATCTCTGACGAAAACCGGAGCAGAGGTGCTGTAAGATCCTGTAGAATTGTAGTTTTGTGGCCGCGGCCTCCGGGCAGCGCTCCCAAGATGGCCGCCATGAGCCGATGTAAGCAGTGGACGGGAGAGATCGAGACGCGGCAGCGAAAGGCGAGCCACAGTGGGGTGTACACAGGCCTGCCCTGGTGTCTGGGGACCGCCTGTGGCAGCGAGACACTGATCCTCCTGGTGCCCGTAAATGCGAGGGACGGGCCCCCTGTGCGAACCGGCGCACGTGCTATGGTACCAGCGCTCCCGCCCCTGAGGCGATACTGCACGACCAACTGTGCCCTGGCTGCTCTGCGAGTCGGCTGATCTGACTTCTGCGACAGAGGGGACACGTTTGTGCGCCGCTTACCCACCCCCGACGGCGTCCTTCACACACTGAGACGCATCGAGGCCTGCTCATCGGGTCGGCCACTACCTGATACACCGCCTGCAACGGCGCGGGCGCTCCGCATCGCGTAGAGCGCCTGCGGAGTCATCTACGCCCTGCAGCCACTGACACCTGCTGCTCCGTTCTGGAGAACAACTGTGCGGTAAGGAGAGGGGGGCGGCATTGGGCGGGGGCTCAAGCTTCAAGACAGTGTCGAGCCCTCCGATCCCACTTTTTTTTTTTTTTTGCTCGTTGGCACGGCCCTGCTGAAGCCCTGGGGTTCCCCCTGGATCCACGAAGCGAACAGGGGCCTGGGACTGGAGGAACCCACTGCCTGACTAACATCCTTGCCCCGACCCTGCCCCACCCAGTGAAAGGAACCGCGACACAACAGACCCGGGTGGATCCCAGTGACTGGTGGGCGCACTGATCACAAAGTGTTCTTGGGCCAACAACATCACAACTGGCGCAGTTCCCTGGGTGTTCACTCGGCGACAACATTCCTGGCCCAGCAGCACTACCAGCCCCTTGCCCCGCCGCTGTCCCCTCTCGCTCCGCCCAGATACCCGGCAATGGAGAAGGATAAACCCAGGAAGACCTCTACGCAGAGCAGAATTGAACAATACGCTACCACGCCGGTGACTCGCTCCCCGGAGAGGTCGCAAATATCTGAGTTAGACTGCGTGGAAGAGGATATCTCCCTCAGAGGTATGAGTGCCATTGCCAGCTCCAGAACTTCAATGGAAAAAAAGATGGACAGTATCAGTGCGGACGTGTCCCTACTAAGACATGACCTGCAAAAACTGACCTCACGCACTGGGGAAGCGGAGGCACGAATTTCGGAAACCGAAGACAGCCTACGAGGGATAAACCGCAACGTGTCCGGCATGATGGCACGCATCAAGCTCCTGGAGGCTAGAGTGGACGATGGCGAAGGCAGATCCAGGCGAAACAATACTTGGCCTTCCCGAGAAGGCGGAGGGGGATTGTATGGAACTATTCCTTGAACAATGGCTTGTGGACACATACGACGCGCAATCCTTCTCAAAATGTTTCTCCATCGAACGGGCCCATCGCATTCCAACTGGCAGGGTCACCCCGGGAGCACCGCCGCGCACAGTTATTGCAAGATTTCTAAACTATAGAGATAGGGATACGGTGCTGCAGTTGGCAAGATCGAAAGGGACAATCACATATAATGGATCAAAAATCGCCTTCTTCCCTTACTTTACCAAGGAGGTGCAAAAGGCACGCCAATCATTCGATCCGCTCAAGAGGTGCCTCCACTCACTGGGTGTCAAATACGGACTGATCTTTCCGGCCCAGCTCAAGATTTACCACAAGCGGACATCGGTGCATTTTACAGATCCCAAGGAAACGTGGAGTTGGGCCGAGAGGCACATAGATGGAGACTGGGGCCCTGGTGGAGGGGGTGGGGGGAAGAAGAGAACGCAATAGAAAACATCCTGAGCACCCACCCGACATGGACTTGCAACTGCAACAACAAATTGAGAATCAGCACCAAGAAAACGCATAAGGAGCTATAACAGCCAGTGAAGATGCCTGAAACATCGCACAAGTAACGCAACGGAGCTCACGCTCCATAATGGAAACCGAACCATAAGTCATATCTAGGCTGGTGGCCGACCGAACAGCCGCCCCCTGATCAAGGCAACGAATCAAAAGTTAGTTTTAACTGGTTGAATGTTTATATTGGGTCGACAGATGCTTCAGTTGGGGGTGGAGTATGAGGTGGGGGGAGTTGAGGATGACGTTTTTTTCTGTTTTCAATGTTTAGCATCCAAGGGCAAGACGAGTACACTGTACAGACCAAACACGGTACAACTGCCGCATATACAATCGAGGAAACACATGCGCAAATCTACGCCCCAAACAGCCAATGGCACCTGAGACTAATTCAACCCAGAGAAGGCTCAAACTCCTGTCATGGAACGTGAATGGGCTGGGATCCAGCATCAAAAGAAGACTGGTACTGCAACACCTAAATAGACACTCCCCAGATATAGTCTTTCTGTCCGAAACACACCTTGCAGGAAATGTGTGCAAATTCTTCCAAAGATCGAACTACCGCACAGCAGTGCACGCTGGTTTCTCCATGGGTGCGAGAGGGGTGCTCATACTGATCCACAAAAGACTTCCACTTGTGATCACGCACATGCTACAAGATAGAGGAGGCCGCTATGTACACATCCAAGCAACGCTATGGAGCCAAACCCTGGCACTCATGGCAGTGTACTCCCCGCCACTTCTCCTTAATGACCTGCTAACCGAAATTACTCCCATCCTGGAAGAAAACCCTGCAGACACATGGGTGTTAGGAGGGGACTTCAATGAAGTCATGAACAATATCCTCGATTGCACGCACTTGAGAGCCAGGAATCCCACCATCACCACCAAATTGGCTTCCTTCGCGTCAGCACTGGGCCTGTGTGACGCGTGGAGAGACCTGCACGCTGAGGTTCGACAGTACTCTTTTCATTCTGGGGCACACGCCTTGATGTCCAGAATAGACTATTTCTTCTTGCCATGCCAAAATATTCATATAATTTCCAGCGCTTTATTCCTCCCGCTGGGGATCTCTGACCACTCCCCACTGGTACTCGAACTGGAAACGGCAAGACCACGACCGCCCCCCTTGTGGAGGCTGAACACCTACTACTTGGGGTTCCCGGACCTTCAAGAAAAGATGGAGGCAGCTACTACCAACTATTTTGAGTTGAATGCAGGCTCGGTTGACGACCCCAACACACTATGGGAAGCATACAAACAGTCTTACGTGGTGAATTCATCTCATGGACCTCGGCAAAAAGGAATGTACAACGCGAGAGAATCACCGAAGCCGAAAGCGAAGTCACGTCCAAGGAATTAGATCACATTGCCAGAGACACCCCGGAGACAAACAAAGCCCTTATAATGGCACAGCAGAAGCTCCACAATTTAGCCTTGGACTGTGCCAAAAAGGCACACATTGCTATGAAAGCATGGCTGTACGAGACGGGAGAAAAAGCAGGCAAAATGCTTGCGTGGCTGGAAAAGCGCGATGAAGGACAACAGAAGGTGAAGTGCATCAGAACCTTGAATACAGATCTTGTCTACTCCGATGCCGAGATTGCAGAGCGCTTTGCAGAATTCTACAAGGACCTTTACAAACCCCCCACCAACGCTGCAGTCCGCACCATACTGAACGACATTGACATCCCAACACTTACCACAGAACATGCTACTACTCTAGACAACAAAATTACGGCTGACGAAATATCAACAGCCATTGCCCAACTCCAAACAGGCAAGACCCCCAGGTCCCAATGGGTTCCCACTGGACATCTGGAAAAAGCTGAACCATCTAAATATACCCACGCACTTGCTCAACATGTTCGAACACTCCCTGGCCAAGGGCGAACTCCCACCAGACCTTCGTAAAGCCACCATCGTAGTGATCCCCAAAAAGGGCAAACCCCCGGAGGAATGCACCTCCTACTGACCCATATCCCTAATCAACAGTGAAGCCAAAATACTAGCCAACAGGCTGCAATTGGTCATTATGTCACTGATCCATCCTGACCAATGCGGCTTCATGCCTCAAAGGTCCACGAGAATGAACATGCGCAGGCTGCACCTGGCCCTCGAGAGAGCACCCGCTTTGCAACAATCACTTGCTTTGTTGGCCATAGATTTCGAAAAAGCATTCGATTCAGTTTACAGGGAGGCCTTATGGGCAATAATGCGCAAGATGCAATTTGGGGAACCGTTCATAAAATGGGTGCAACTCCTCTACAACAATCCAAGGGCGGAGGTCAGAGTAAATGGGTGGCCCTCACGTAATATCCGATTAGGGAAAGGAACCAGACAAGGTTGCTCGCTCTTGGCAATGGTGTTTGCACTGATAATGGAACCACTGGCAGTCCTTCTGCGGGACACCACCCCGTGGACTGGCTTCAGATGGGGGCCGAACTGGAAAGATAGGATATCCCTCTATGCGGATGACCTCTTAGTATATCTGGGCGACCCAGCGACCTCCTGCCCCATGGTCACGCAACTACTGACTAACTATGGAATCTTCAGTGGACTCAGAGTAAACTGGTCCAAATCTGTGCTGTTTCTGGTAAAAGGGGTAAACTGCATACCAGCATCGGGCTTCCCATATCAAGTAGAAACAACCCAGTTCCGCTACCTAGGCATTCTAATCACCAATGGGCTGGATAGCTATGTAAAACAAAACCTGCATCCACTAGTTAAGAGATAAGAGCAAGATGCAGCCCAGTGGCAAGCACTGCCACTGACATTGCTAGGCAGGGTGGCGCTATTTAAGATGCTGGCCCTACCCCGGTTCTTATACATCCTTCAAAACGCCCCTCTCCATGTCCCCACCGAAGAGTTCCGTAGAATAGATGGAACAACACGTAAACTCCTTTGGGGTGGGAAACACCCGAGTATTGCCCTCAAAACTCTCCAACGCTCAGTCTGGGAGGGGGGGGAATAGGACTTCCAAACATCCAGATCTACTACTGGGCGACACAGATGGCGAAAGTCAATGATATATTGCATGGAGACCCGTCCATTCCCCATATAAAAGCTGAATTAGCTGCATGACACGACATGACCCCGATTGAAAGCCTCTACTGTAAACAGACTCGCCCTCCTGAAAGCACGATAGTGGCGCATAGAGCCCTGGTGTGGAAGGAAGTACACAAACACTTAGGATTGGACAACAAAATTACCCCAGTCCAACCCATCTGGAACAATGCTCACCTCTCGAGCCTCAGCAATCTCCCGAAATGGCCAAACTGGCTAACACCCGGCATACTGACCATTCAGCAGGTATTCGTGAACGATCGGTTGATACAGTTCCCCGAGCTATTGGCAACATATGGTCTCCCGGACACTGAACACTTCCACTATGGACAATTACAACATGCCCTCACCATACATAGGGTCCAAATGGCGGACATTTGCCACAAAAGAGCTGCTGAACCTGAAGATGAAATGGGAATGCGATGTGGGCCCAATATTACCTGAAGACTGGATCTCGACTCTGATGTATCCTAGAGACTATGCCATCTCCGCAAGAATCAGACTCGTTCAATTGAAGATTCTTCATAGGATATGTTATCCCCGAGTGGCCTTGTATAACTGGGGCAAAACGACCGACCCCAAATGCCTACGTTGCAAACAGGAAGAAGGGACCTTCTATCATATCCTCTGGCAATGTACACGTATACAACACTTCTGGCATAAGTGTAGCAAAAGACTCACTAAAGTAATGTGCCATCCGATCCCAACAGACCCTAAACTCCTCCTTTTGGGTATTGAAGATGCAGTAGACATGTCTCGCTTTGGAAAGCTTCTTCTCTCGTCAGCAACAGGAATTGCTAAAAGGAAAATTGCACAATTGTGGGGCTCAGAAGTTACCCCGAAATATGACCAATGGATGTCAGATGTGGACGCCATCATCCTAATGGAACGCCGAGTCTATCCAGCTAGAGGCTGTCCGGGCAAAGCAGATAGAATCTGGGACAAATGGGAACAGACATTATAACTCAGATCCAGAATGGACAACGAGCTTTGTTGCGCAATTCTGCCAAGGCCACGGACGATGACGTCACTTTTTGAGGCTGCTTGAAAAAGACTAATATGTAAACGGCCATTTGCGCACCTGTTTGCACCTATTTCTCACAACAACTGTGTCTCCACGTCCGCTTATATTCAGATCATATCGGATTGTACTACTCTGCCTTTTGTATGCAAAGTTATATGGTTATGTTTTGTAAGTTTTTGTATTATCGCACAAAATGCAATAAAATGTGTTATGAAAAAAAAACAAAGCATACAGGGAATATCTGGCAATGTGAGCTTTATATAATAAATTCAGAAACACAATAAACAAGAATCCTTCTGATCTGGGTTGGATCCCCTTCCCTCCATCAGTGTAGGATGTTCCAAGCCCAAAGTTAATTTTCGTTAGCCAAATTGAATATATAGTTCCAAAAATGTCTCTTGGTGATGTTTATTAATTCAGTTCCAACTAAAAAGTTTTATCTTGAAAACGATTATGACAACTTCCACAATCTTTGCCTGATAATGCTTGATAAATCAATTGTCAATGTAATATTCTCCACTTTGAAAACAATCGCTTGATATTATTTCACATTTCTTCTTCATGCATAATGTCAGTTTGTCCGGCTGGTTCATACAACAGTTAATCAAAACCACACTGGCGGAATTGTCACTCCTTTTCTACCACTTTTCAGTACTTCAAATCACCTTCTTGGTCCACTCACCCTCCAGGACTAACCTCTAACTGTCCCTTTCCTGGTATACTCGCATGTCAGGATAAAGATTCCTACCACTACTTTGTGGTGAGGTTGGTTCCAATCTTTCTACACTTAAATCCTCAATAGGGAAAGAGAAATTAACAACTGCTTCTTGGTTCAGTCTCTTGACTATCAACACACTTGGGTCACAATTTCTTTTATATGCATATCGTACAAAAGGACAATGTTTCTTATGTGGGTCTGTTTGCCTTAGGCAACGCAGGTTATACTTCTCTCCCCCCATGATCGTTTCTACAAGGAGGGTCTCTCTCCTGCCACTTTTGATTACTTTTTATATAACCTTTTTACTGTTGGTCATCTAGGCTATAATGTTCTTTTATTGGATATATCTCTTTAGACAAGTAAAATCCCTTCTGCTCTTGTACTGTGTCCTTTTGCCTTTGGTGATGTGGGTTACGGTATTCTCTCATTCAACCTCTCAATCTTGAAAAGTTATTTCTGCTTTTCTCAGGTATTGCCCTCTCTTGGCTTTGGCAATGTAGGGTATAATTATCTTCTTTTTGCTTTGAATTAAATGTTCATTATTCTAAAAATATGTGTGCACAGCATTCTACTTTGGAGCGTCCTTGTGTTACCTCGAATGGACCAACTCAGCGGTATATCCTGGCGGCTCCTGTAGTCACGCTGTTTAAACTTCTTTACATGACAGGCCCTGGCAGATCTTTGGCAGTTCCAGGCTGCTTTCCTTTGCTTGCTCTGACTGTCATCGGAGCACCTGTTGCTGCTGCTGTGCTTCGGTGAAAGCTTCTGACCGAAGCTCGAAGATAGACGTGGAGAGCTTCTCTCTCCGTTGGGACAGCCGGCCTCCACACCACTTCCCTCTGCGCGTCCTCTACATCTGCCTGGAATTCCGACCTTCACCGCTTGCTCTGCACGGCATCCCGCTTCGGGAAATGTGTCAGTCCTAGCTTCTGCTTCCTTCTGCCTCTCCCATTGCAACCTACTATCCACATGCATCTGAAGAGCCTTTAAATGTTTAAAGGTGCCGCTCAGGTGTGGGTTTTTACAGTTAACTAGACTGCTCAGTACAGTTTAGCAACTCTGCATCCTTCTTCCTCGTCGCAGTACTAATAGCATTATCGGGATTTTCAACTCCACAATAAGCCATCAAAATATTGAGCCATTAAAATATCATGATCATTAGGGAAATTCTCCAGCATGGGGTCTGGCATGGATTCACATGCTCATGAATATTCCCCGTCGTCAGGCTGGGAATCCTCGGTAAAGAAAAAACCAGTATCAGTTTCGTTTCTGATCTGTCTTTCGTAGTAATAACCAATCACTGGTCTCTGCGTCATACTGACCACAGCCAATGACTGCCCTCTACCTAAGCACCGCCTCTGGCAGCCATCTTCAGATTTTTACCGCACGTTCATGTGTTGGGATCCTCGTGCTATTGCTCTCGAGCGTTAGTGCTTTTTTTTCCGCGCTTTTCACAAAAAACTTCGATTCTTTCGGTCAAAAGAGCCTCAAGCTCCACCGATCCTACATCCGATCAACGGGGACCCGTGTCGGATTCATCTGTGCCCCTCAAGGGTGAAGATTCGTCGAGCTACACTTCGGAGGACTCCAGAAGCTTCTCAGGCCCGGTCTCGGAGATGGCCCAGGAGAAGGGAAGCTCGACGCCCGGAAAGCTGTTCAGGGTCTGCCCTGGATGCCAGCTGCAGAACGTCTTCAAGGAGGACGAACACTCTTTCTGCCTTTACTGCCTTCATGAGGACAAGACGCACGTGGAGAAGGACTGTGCGTTTTGCGGCAACATGTCGGAACGGACCATGAAGGACCGCCATCAACGTCTCGCCAACTGGCTGGAGGGTAAGAGCCCGTCTGGCGAGAAGAAGAAGAAATCCGAGCGGTCTTCTAAGACCTTTGAGGGCGCCGCGGCGACGGGGGCCCAACATAAGGCCAAGCACCGCGAGTCCGCTGGCACCGGGAGCGCCGAACGGTCGGGCTCTACGGGCGCCAGGCAGGGCGCACCCTCCCCGGCACCATCAACCACGAGCCAACGCTCTGGGTCGGGTAAGATGAAGGCCGAGCACCCGGCGAAGCTCCTGGAGAGGCCCCGGTCGAGCTCTAAGGCAGAGGAGGAGCGTGGCAGTGCCCCCTCCCTCAAGGATAAGGCGGTGAGCGCACCTAAGGTGGTGAAGGCCTTGATCCATCCGACCAAGCCCTCTATCGAAACGGTCGCGGCGGCCCTGGCTCAGCCTGTGGTGGCTGCACCAGTGGTGGCGACCTCAGGGCCCAGAATCTCCCTGCCTCCTCGGAGGGTGTCTTCCTTTGTGCCCATCGATAGGACCCCCGTGAAACCCTCCGTGGGGAAGAAGAAGGGGGGGCAGGGCGTCGTCGTAGAGTCGGCCTCAACCTCAGAGGAGGAGCTGATCGAGGTCTTAAGCCACGGCCTAGGCGTGGAAGAAGGCCAGCCCGTCGGAATGGACCCCGACGCAGGTGACGACGACGACATCGTCGAGGATACCGACGGGGCCCCTGCTCGCCCGTCGGATTCCCCTCTGCCAGCGCCGCAAGACAACTCGGCGGCCATTTTGTTGGCCTTACAGTCCTTATGCTCCGAGATAAGGACGAGGCTACCGTTACCGACGGAGGAACCTCTCCCGTCGGGGGATCCAGAACCGGGACCTTCTGGTGTTCCCCCTACCAAGAAAAGAAGGATCCATCCACCACCTCCTTTTCAACCGTCGCGCCCCTTCCAGCCCTCCTCCCCGTCCACCCGAGGGGATGATACGGGGACTGACACGGCAGCGACGGGTACGGACGACGAGGCATACGACGAGGATTTTCCGTCGTCGCCTCCCACCAGGGCCTCTCCGCCCGACGAGATCGGATCTTTCCACTCCATGATCTCCAGGGCTTCCGAGCTTTTCCAACTCTGCCCTGAGGAGAAGAAAAAGGAAGGCTTCCTTTATCAGCGGCGCGAGGCCAAGAGGAAGACGGTCCTCGCAGTGCCTCTGTTGGACGACATTTGGGATGAGGGCCTTTCCCTCCTCAAGAACCCTTCCACGACGCCAGCTAGAAGAGACCGGTACGAGAAAAAGTACCGGGTCCCGGACACGGCCCCCCTATGCCTCCGGGCGCAGCCTACCCCGGACTCCGTCGTCTCCGCGGCAGCCAGGAAGAAAGCGGGGGGGGGGGTGCGGCCTCCACATCGACTTCCCCGCCGGACGGCGAGGGAAAGAAATTGGATACTATGGGACGTAGGGTCATCTCGTCGGCAGCGACGACGATTAAAGCGGCCAACGCCTTGGCTATCGTGGCCCGCTACGACAGGGAGCTCTGGTACAAGATAGCTCCCCTGCTGGATTTTCTGCCGGACGACAAGAGGGCGGAGGCCCTTGAGATCCTGCAGGAAGGTGAGGTGGATTCGGACCACGCCATCACCGTGGCGACGGACATCGCCGACACTGGGTTCCGCCAGCTGGGCAACGGCGTTTGCCTTCGACGTCGTGGATGGCTCAAAGCTACGGACTTCCGGCAGGACGTCCAGACCAGAGTCCTGGACATGCCCTTCGACGGGAACAACCTGTTTGGGAAGACAGTGGACGATTCCCTTCAGGCCATCAAGGCGGATACTGAGACGGCCCGGGCCCTTGGAGTCCTGCAACGACGGACGCCCTTTCGGAGCGGCGGAGGCAAGGGCGCCTCCAAAGGTTCCGGCGGCGGTTTCGCTTCCTACCGTCAAGCGGCCCGCTCGTCGTCGCAAGAGGCCTACAGAGGACGAGGCAAGTCTAGCGGACCCCGCCGTCGTCGCCAAGGAGGTCAAGGCGGCAAGGCCGCGTCCAAGCAGGATTGAACCGGCCGTGGGGTCGGGCCCCCACCGAAGCACCCCGGTGGGAGGCCGGCTGGCGGGCTTCGTCAGCGTGTGGGAGTCCATCTCCACCGACCGTTGGGTGCTGGACGCCCTGGCCCGGGGCCACGCGCTCGAGTTTCAAAGAAGGTGCCCGCGCGTCCCCCCCCGTGGCCAGGAAAGAACTTCACGTCCCTCAACTTCTCCTGGAGGTAAAGGCGATGCTCAGGAAGGAGACTTCCTATCGTCGTTGGATTTGGAGGATGCCTACTTCCACATTCCCATCCTAAAGGGGCACCGCAAATTCCTCAGATTCGTGGTCCAAGGGCGTCATTACCAGTTCAAAGCCCTTCCCTTCGGACTACGGTCGGCACCCAGGGTATTCACCAAGTGCCTCGCACCGGTGGCGGCGCAGCTGCGCCGCGAGGGGATTCACGTCTACCCCTACCTGGACGACTGGCTCATCCGCGCCAAGACGAGGGAGCTCGCCGTGGTCCACACGGCAAGGACCGTCCAACTCCTCACGGACCTGGGATTCTCCGTGAACTACGCCAAATCCCACCTGGTGCCCGCGCAAGTCGCACTGTTTCTGGGAGCGAGGCTCGACACAGTGTCCCTTCTGGCCTCCCCGTCGGAGGAGAGGACCAGGACCATCTTGGGCAAGGTGCAACGGATGTTGGTGGCCGACGCGGCCAAAGTGAGGTCCATCAAGTCCCTCCTCGGGATGATGTCTTCCTGCATCTACCTCATTCCCATGTGCAGGCTCCGGATGCGCCCGTTGCAAGAATTCCTGGATGCGCGCTGGATCCAGACGACGGGCAGCTTCGAGGAAAGGATCAAGCTCGACGAGAGTTTCCGACGAGCGATACGGTGGTGGGGCACCCGCGCGCATCTGACGGCGGGCATGGACTTCCAGACCCCAGCCCACCAGGAGACTGTGACCACGGATGCCTCCCTGGAAGGGTGGGGAGCGCACACCGAAAATCTGCACGCAAGGGGACTCTGGCTCCCGACGGAGAAGTCCCTGCATATCAACGTCCTGGAGCTCCGTGCAGTGTTTTGGGCCCTCAGGTCCTTCCTCCCGTCCCTCAAGGGCAAGGTGGTGAGGATCTTCACCGACAACACCACCACCATGTTTTACATCAGGAAACAGGGCGGAACCAGGTCCCCAGCGCTGTCCAAGGAGGCGCAGGACCTGTGGCATTGGGCCGTCGCCCAAGGGATTTTTCTGGTGCCGTTTCATCTGGCAGGGATAAAAAACACCATCGCCGACTCACTCAGCAGGGAGCTGCGCTCGTGCCACGAGTGGGAACTACGGCAGGATCTGGTGGATCGCCTCTTCCGACGGTGGGGCACACCCCAGATCGACCTGTTCGCGACGGCGACGAACACCAAGTGCCGGAGGTTCGCCAGCAGGTTTCCCCAGACGAGGAGCATGGGCGATGCTTTCTCGTTCCCCTGGGAGGGCCTGTTCCTCTACGCGTTCCCTCCCTTGCCTCTGCTAATCCGGCTCGTCAACCAGCTCAAGAGGTCACGGTGCAGGATGATCCTCGTCGCACCTGCGTGGCCGAGGCAGATATGGTTCCCGGACCTTCTGGACTTGTCAGCGTCCCCGCCGATCAAGCTGCCGGCGGACGCGGATCTACTCTCCAGGGAAGGAGGCGCCATCCTCCACCACGACCCGAAGTCGCTGAACTTGCAGGCCTGGCTCCTGCAGCGCTAGAGTTTGGAGGATACGACATACCGGCCGATTGCAGAGAGGTTCTTGCAAAGGCCAGGGCGTCCTCGACTCTTAAATGCTACGGACACAAATGGAAGAGGTTCTCTGTCTGGTGCCACGCACAGAAGATTAACCCTCTACGGATTATGGCTCCCCAAGTACTGCCGTACCTGCTGACGCTGGCCAAAGCTGGTCTGGCACACGCGTCCATCAAGATTCATCTTGCTGCGATCTCCCGATACACCAGAACCACGGGGCGGACGTCCTTGTGGTCTCATCGTCTGGTGAAAGAGTTCATGAAGGGACTGTTCAGATCGTTCCCGCCGGTGAAGGCTCCGGCCCCGGCGTGGGAGCTCAACGTGGTGCTGACCAAGCTCATGGGACCTCCGTTCGAGCCTCTGCACTCGGCCCCGTTGAAGTTTCTATCGTGGAAAACAGCTTTTCTTGTGGCCATCACCTCCGCACGACGAGTGGGAGAGATCCAGGCCCTTTCCTGCAAGGCCCCGTACTTGACTTTCCACGACACGAGGGTAGTGCTCAGGACGCACCCCTCCTTCATGCCCAAGGTACCGTCGGACTTCCATCTCAACGAACCCTTGGTGTTACCTGTGTTCTTCCCGTCGCCTTCGTCGCCGGCTGAGAGGACTTTGCACTCGCTGGATGTAGCTAGAGCGCTGAAGTTCTACGTGGACCGCACGAAGGGTTTTCGGAAGACGTCACAACTCTTTGTGAACTTTGGACCTGTCAATCAGGGGAAGGCTCTCTCGAAGGCTTCCATCTCCAGATGGCTCTCCGGCTGTATCATGTGCTGTCACCGGTTGGCAAACCGACCGCTGCCTGGCCGTCCGAGAGCCCATTCCACCAGAGCGATCGCAGCTACCACGGCGTTCCTATCTGGTGTGCCCCTGCTGGACATATGCAGGGCTGCTACGTGGAGGTCGACGCACACCTTCACGAAATTCTACTGCGTCGACCGGGATTCCAGGGAGGAGTCCAGGGTCGGCCAAGCAGTGCTGCGCAACCTGTTCGCCTGAGGTGAGCCTGGTGAGGAGGTAAGATGCTTAATGTTGAGTTGATGTGATGCTTAATGTTGAGCCTTTGCCACCTCCCGTGGTTGTGCATGTGTGTACTGCTATGTATTCTTTATTCATGAGCATGTGAATCCATGCCAGACCCCATGCTGGAGAAGGAACAAGTTACTTACCTGTAACTGTTGTTCTCCAGCATGGGTCTGGCATGGATTCACATGCGAACCCTCCCGCCTACCCCTCTGCGGCTCTTCACTTGGTCATACTGCCACTTCACGTGCTTCCAAATCTGAAGATGGCTGCCAGAGGCGGTGCTTAGGTAGAGGGCAGTCATTGGCTGTGGTCAGTATGACGCAGAGACCAGTGATTGGTTATTACTACGAAAGACAGATCAGAAACGAAACTGATACTGGTTTTTTCTTTACCGAGGATTCCCAGCCTGACGACGGGGAATATTCATGAGCATGTGAATCCATGCCAGACCCATGCTGGAGAACAACAGTTACAGGTAAGTAACTTGTTCCTTATTCAAGGTGTTCTCCCATTCTTCCTGGCCTGAACCTTGTCTCATGTAATCCTCTCGCATAATACCGCCCCCAGGGTCAGGATCAGGCAGCGGCTGCCTTTCCCAGGCCACATGAGAAGGGGTCCAGGGCAGGGTTTCTGGGATGATCACCTATGATTCATCAACCCACCCTACTCCCCCCTCCCCCACTTCCTCTAGAACAAAGCATTTTGAGTGTGATGTCAGAAAGGAAAAGTCCACTTCTTTCAAGAACAGGGATTGGACCACTAAGGCAGGCTGTCTTTAGTCCAATCACCTGTGGACTTTTACCTTTTAAGGCTCTCCCACAACTTCTTAGAATAAGCTTTTGGACTCCAACCTTTCAAGAGTATTTCATTGGACTTGGGAGAGTTGATCTTTCCAAAGTCTTCCGCCAGTGAGGTGAAGACTGAGAGTGCAATACAGAGGGAAGCTCTATCACCTAAACATCCCCAGGGGCCATTGGGGGTGAACTGCTGCTGGAACAATACCCCCCTCTCTGCCAGCCACAGCGGTACCCAGGACGTTGCTGTGTTGAAGGACCCCTGCAGTTGTGTGCCAGCCTTCCCCATGTTTGAGAGCACAGGACAATTACTCCTTTTGCCCCTGTGTCGGGGCTCACAGCACCCTGAGAGCCAAAACAACTGGGTTCCTAGTGTTCCAGCCGTTGAACTGCTTCGAGCCATGTTTTCAAGAACCATTCAACACATTCAACCTACCAGGACCCTCGAGTGCTGCCTTTTGCATTCTCCCTATCTTCAAATTACTTGTGCAGTGCCAAGAAGTATGTTTCGGTGCTGCCGAACCACCAAGAATTGCACAAAGGTATTATTGACTAACTCGGTTCTGGGCCCTACAAACTGGTTAGGCCACCAATACTGTTTTTTGCATCCAAGAAACATATCCTTTTTATACAACAGTGTGGGTTTTACTTGCCTTACACCCCTTATTCATTACTAAGAGAGTGCTGCATTGTGCTATCTTTCCTCAGGGGTGGGCTTTGTGTAGTGTTTGTCTATTTAGTTATTTTGCAGATGGTGTGTTTTATTAAAGTAGAGTGAATATAGGTGAGAAATAGTGCAGATTGGGATCTCAAGTTAAATAGCTGGGGGGGGTTGGAGCAGAGTGACTCTCCTAGTTCTGTACTTTGAATCCGCATTTGAGGAGAAATATGGGATCCCACTAAATAGATCACACATCTTGGCTCCCTTCAGGGCGATTCCTGTTTTACCAGATATCTCTTCCACAGATTTCAGGAAAAAGTTTATTTTTGATGACTTGTGTGTGGGGAAATATAAGTTGCACTTTTTCACTCTCCTTATTTTTGGGTTGGTGCAATCTGCATATGTGGAATTACTACAGAGGGGGTATGAGTATTTTAAACCAGGAAACGCCCAGGATTTTTAATTCGAGACTTTAGCCCTTTTATGTAGGAATTCCCAGGGGTTTCAATAGTTTTTGAATCACAGAATGGGGCTCTATTTTAAAAAATTTAAATTGTATTTGTGCAGGAAACATGGTTATTGGAGTCAAGTTATTGATAGTTATGTAATAAGGACCAAAAAAGCAAAAAACTGTAGTTATAGTTGTCCATTTGGGGGCTTAATGACTGCAATAGGAATATCTCCAGCTGAGACTTGAGTATTGTTAAATCGGCCTCTGAGGCTTTCTTGGCCACCATTTTATCCATTGATACGGGATACACTTTGATGAATGCGCTTTTGATTAATGTATATTTTAATCTATGAATAGATCAGGTGGAATAGAAGAGGTACTAGTACAATGGATGTGTCTGAAACAATGTTCTCTGGTTATTGTGGGAGGGGATTACAACTTCTGTTATCTGCAGGTAGATGAACCATATATGGAAATCGACAGTTGCAGTGGTTCTAACAAATCTTTGGAAATTGTCGACCTGCCATGAAGGAGGCCAGAGGGCTGGTTTGGGCAATATTTATGGCGAGATGGGGCTTTTTAAAAAATAATGGGAATTTTCGAGGTGATGTCTAAAGCCAGCCAACTTGTTATGGTCCGGTCTTCTCCTTTACAATAGATTATATGTTTGCTGCCAATTTACCAGGAAATGACATTCGAATGGATTGTGTCCTCCAACGTATTCCTCATCTTTGATATGTAGTGCCCACAGCTCGCCTGCTTCGGATGTTTTTCGGCAGAAGGTGCCCTGCGTCAATGGCGTCTGGTCGATGTCCCTCGAAGACCTCCGTTGAGGGGGGATGTCATCGGATGTTATAAGTAGCACGCACAGTGCCGGTAGCCTCTGTTCCGTTTTTTCCGCAAACGTGTTTGCTTCGTGAAACTCGGTGCGCCTCGTACTTTCTAGTATTTGCTGTGAAGATTTTCTCTGTCCGGGTTCAAGAAATGCTGGGACTGCTGATACAAGATGTCCATCACGGATCCGCATCGTGTCTGCCTATGGTGCCTCAGCGGGGGCCATGACCCGGATACGTGCTCCAAGTGCCATTCGATGACTGGAAAGGCCTTGCGGGAACGAAAGCGGAAACTGAAGGTAGGCAAGGTGTCCAAGCCCCATAAGTCCCGAACTGCTGGGCCTTCCTCGTCATCTTCAGGCGCCACCCCTGAGAGGGTGAGTTGCCCGTCCAAACATTCGACTCTCGCTGAGCGGGAAGCTTTCCGGGTGAAAATGCTTGACATTTTCGAAAAACAGGGCAAAGCCCCATCCGCGCCTTCTGTTGAAGCCGTCAGGGAGCGGTCTCAGCCAGATACTTGCCCACCCTCCAGCCCGGGTAAACGGCACGATCCTCAGGAGCCATCGAGGCCTTGTTCGGACAAGGTACATAAGGATTGCTCGAGACGTGAAGCGTGGTCACCGTCTTCATCTCCATCGAAACCTCCCGAACCCTCAATTCCATCAAAGCTGTCAATGCCATCGGCGCCATGCCAGTCAATAGTGCCTGTCGGGTCCTCCACCACAATCAGGCCCTCAATGCCTCTGAAGCTGTTCCCGACGCCATCCGCTCCAAATTTACCGGCGCAGCCCCTGGCAACCTAAAAAGGCGGTGTCTAAGTCCAAGTCGTCGACTATGAAGCCTCTGGCTGTGATTCCTGAGAAAAGGGGTACTCCTCTGCCAAAGAAAGACTTTTTAAAAGTCCCTTAACTCCATTTTTGAGGAGGAGAAACATTCTGATGAAGGTGAGGTTCCTTTTGGTCTCCAGTTTGGGGATCCCTAACGTGCCAGAATGCCTCATCTCGGAGGAGAGTAGGATGCAGGATCTTTGTGATACCTTGCATAATGAAAGTGGTATAGACACTTCTCCTAAGGTGAAGTTCTGCAGACAAAACCCTGGTGAGCATGCCGACGCCTCATACCGACGCCTTATGTCGAGAGTGGTGGAGTATTTGGGCTGGGCCAGGCCTACTGCCCGCTATGATCAGGATGATCTTACGGACATTTTGGATCGGGTCCTCCTACAGATCCCATATTGCCATTTCATGTGGCTCTGCAGAACCGGGTGGCTAAAAATTGGGAAACCCCGGAGACTAATCCGGCGGTGAACAAGTCTCAGACAAGAAAATACTGCCACTCCAGTAGCGACTCCGGCTATCTGTCATCTCACCCCACTCCTGGTGGTCCAGGTAATCACGGCTACCTCGAAACAGGCTGCTTATCCTACCATCCCTCTAGACAGGGACGATAAGCGCGTGGATGGATGGGCGCACAAGGTATATTTAGCTGGGAGTATGTTGTTGAAGGCGGCCAACTCCTCTTGTGCCTTGGCAAGATTTTTATACACTCTGTGGGATTGCATATCTATGGCGGCTGAGCATATTCCCGAAGGGGAGGAAAGGCAGGACTTCCTAGCTCTTTTTAAGGATGGCAAGGAAGCCATGTGTGAATCCCTTCAGTCTGGGTTGGATGTTGCTGACAGTGTCAGCAGGTCCATGGCTACGAGCACCGTAATATGCAGATTTGCGTGGTTGCGGAAGTCTGGTTTTGCACCGGATGTGCAGGATAGACTTCTGAACATGCCGTTTGATGGGTCTCACCTTTTTGGCAGCAAGGCTGACGAGAGCCTTGAGAAGCTGCAGACCTCTAAAGCAGCCGCCAAGTCTTTGGGCGCCACTGTTTGGCAGCCTCAGCCTTTTTGTCCCAGCGGACAGCAATAGAGGGGTAGATCCTTTCGTTAGTACTCCTCATTTGGAAGGGCAAGAGGAATGGTCAGTCAAAGAGGCCAACCTAAGTTTCCTCGTGGTGGACGAGGTAGAGGTGCCAAAGACACTCAAGCAGCAGCCTCTTTGCCATCATGCTCTGCTACTGCCGCTTCAAAACCGCTCTGAGGCCTTCGGTCACAGCTCACTGGTGGGGGGAGGCTGTCTCAGTATCTGGTGGAATGGCGAGCCATTACTTCGGATGCTTGGGCTCTGGAAACAATAGCCCATGGGTACTGGCTTACTTTTCTATGGAAGCCTCCCGACAATCCACCGGGAGTGCACTCTTTGAGAGTTCCAGATCCGCTCCTTGTGCAGGAAATATTAACCCTGCTAGAGAAAGGCGCTGTAGAACTAGTGCCTTTAGCGGAGAGGAACAAGGGCTGGTACTACCCTTATTTTTTGATTCCCAAAAGGCACGGGGGACTGAGACCCATCTTGGATTTGAAATACTTGAACAAGTACCTCAGGAAGGACAAATTCAAGATGGTCACCCTTTCTTAGATCCTTCAGGCCCTCCAACTTCAGGATTGGTTGGTGTCATTGGACCTTCAGGGTGCTTATTTTCATGTGCCGATCCATCTCCAACACAGGAAATACTTGATGTTTGCCATTGGCTGCTCGCACTATCAGTTTCGAGTACTGCCATTCAGGTTGACCTCCGCCCCGCAGGTCTTCACCAAACTGATGGTGGTAGTGGTAGCGTATCTCAGGAGGGGGGAGGGGGGATTCACGTCTACCCCTACCTGGACTATTGGCTGATCAGGGGGCATTCTCCCAAACAAGCCTTGAATCATCTCAACGTTACCTGTCACTCCCTTCACAGACTGGGCTTATCCCTCAATTTCAAGAAGTCCCATATGACACCTTCCCAACGGCTCCAGTACATCAGGGCTGTCTTAGACACGTCCTTGGGGAAGTGCTCGTAACCCAAGGTGAGGACTCACAACATTCTCCAGATAGTAACCAAATTTCAGACTGCCCAGAGTCTTCAGGCCTTCGAATTCTTGAGGTTGCTCAGCCTCATGGCATCCTGCATTTTTCTGGTGCCAGAGGCCCGCCTGAGAATGAGGTCCCTTCAGTGGGCACTCATGACTCAATGGTCCCAATTCTCAGGCAGGATGTTGGATCACCTTCAGGTTCCGGTCAGGGTATCACAGGATCTTCTGTGGTGGGCCTGCGAGGAAAACCTAATGAAGGGAGAACCTTTTTGGCAACCATGGTGACCGCAGTGACAGACGCTTCCCTCACAGGGTGGGGTGCTCATGCCAATGATCTGACCATCAGCCGTCGTTGGCCTCCATCGGAGTCCAAACTACACATCAATCTTTTGGAGCTGAGAGCAATCAGGCTAGCACTGAAAGCTTTCCTGCCGTCTGTACGGGGGAAGAATGTCCTGAAAATGACAGACAACATGGTGGTCATGCATTACCTCAACAAAAGAGGTGTAGGGTCACTACCACTGTGCAGAGAGACTATGCAGCTCTGGTTCTGGGCAATTCAAGAAGGAATCTCCCTAGCGGCAGTTCATCTGGCCGGAGAGCAGAACGCAGCAGCGGACGCTCTGAGCAGGCAGAGCGCAGTCTCCCACGAGTGGGGAAATAGCTCAGGAAGTCCTTCAAGAGTTTCCTCCAGTCCCTGTCATTCCTCAAGTTCTCAGGAGGTTAAGACGGGTCGGGTCCCGTATGATCCTAGTTGCTTTGGATTGGGCCAGGAGATTGTGGTACCCGGATCTTCTGGAAATGGGCATCTGTCCTCCGATGCGTCTTCCCCAAAGAGAGGATCTTCTCTCGCGAGAGGGAGGTCGGGTTCTCCATCCAGAGACAAGACTCTCAACCTCCACGCATGGTTTCTGAAAGGTTGAGATGCAAGGATTGGGAACTCCCAGATGACGTAATGGAGGTGTTGCTTTCGGCCAGGTGGCCGGCAACAAAGTTTCTGTACCGTTTCCGTTGGAATAGGTTCTGCGACTGGTGCAGAAAAAAGAATCTTAATGCTTTCCAGTGTTCACCCCCGGATGTTCTGTCCTTTTTGCTTTCTTTAGCCCACGAGGGTCTTCAGGTGGGGACCATTAAAGGTTATCTAGGAGCGCTTACGATCTTTAAGCGCTAATCTGAGGAATGCTCTTAGTTTAAGATTCCATTGGTTACTCAATTTCTAAAAGGGCTCACGAATGTGTTCCGCCTTCACCATTTCAGGTTCCGGTTTGGGACCTTAACTCGGTCTTAAAGTTTCTGATGGGTGCTCCATTTGAACCATTGCACTCACGCCCATTGAGGCTGTTATCCTTTAAGACTATTATGTTGGTTGCTCTTACATCTGCTCATAGAGTGAGCGAGTTGCAGGCACTTTCTTCCAAGCCACCCTTTACTGCATTCCACAAGGGCAGGGTTGTGTTGAGAATCAGACCCTCCTTTCTACCTAAGGTAGTTTTGTGCTTTCATTTGAGTCAGAAAATTGTGGTACCTGCCTTCTATCCTCCTCATCCTAGCAAGGAAGAGGAGAGGCTCCATAGGTTGGACCCTAGGAGAGCTTTGAGCTTTTATATTTCCAGAATGTCCAAGTTGAGATTGGATGACCAGCTCTTTGTGGGGTATACCAACTCTTTGTGGGGTATACTGGGCACAAACTAGGCCAGGCTGTGCCTAAACGGACCTTGTCTAGGTGGATCATCCTTACTATTTCTAAATGCTATACTTTGGTGGGCAAGGTCCTTCCTGAGGGCTTGCCTGCTCATTCCACCAGAGGCATCGCTACGTCGACAGCCCTGAAAAGGGGTGTCACTATAAAGAACATATGTGATGCTGCAACGTGGTCTTCGATACACACGTTTACCAAGCATTATTCCCTGGATACTTCCCATGCCCATGATGTGGCGTTTGGTAAGTCAGTCCTTTATTCTGCCCTTTAATTTCAAATCTTACTAAATTCTTCACCCTCCTCCAATTATGGATACTGCTTTGGGAGTCTGTCAAAGATAAGGAATACGTTGGAGGACACAATCCATTCGAAGAACAAGTTACTTACCCCTGGTAAAGTTCTTTCAACTGGATGTTCCTCCAAGGTATTCCTCATCACCCTCCCAACCTACCCCTCTGTAGAATTGGTCATGCTATTCCAGCTTTCGTTCCAACAAGTCTCAGTAAGGTCAGGCCCGATTTGTGGCCACTTCTGCTACAGGAGGAGGGGGAAAGAACAAGAACTGAGGCTATGGGTGCTGAGCGTGCTACTTGGAACATCCGATGACGCCACCCTCGATGGAGGCCTTTGAGGGACATCGACACGACGCCGGGCGCCCTCTGCCGAAAAATTTCTGAAGCAGCCGAGCTGTAGACACTACATGTCAAAGATGAGGAATACGTTAGAGGACCATCCAGTTGAAAGAACATTACCAGGGGGTAAGTAACTTGTTCTTCTGTGCAACGCAATGGAGAACCAGAGTGAGCGATCATGTTTCCAGTTAGGGTGTGATAATATCTCTGTTAATCCCTCAGAAATAGATTGTCAATTTTGTGTTCATCCGGGGAAGATGAATCAGATGATTGAATCCTCATGGCGTGGGTGGACAAAAGAAGAAAAGCAGAGCCATAGCCCCTCACTACATTTTTCAGACAACTTAAACTGGCAAACCCTTGTACCTACAAATATAAATTTGAGACAAAGGCCGTTTGGTAATAATTTGAGTTGGGGCTTTGATATTACGATTGGAAATAGGAAAATGAGAGCAGACGTTCAGAAAGTGAGGAAGGACCATTGTTTAACTATGATAGAGAAGGTGGGACAATCCAGGAGGATTAGACCGCGGCACAAGAACTGGCTTACATTTTATAGAGTACAATCGTACATTAAAACTAATCAAGGTATGATGAAATCATCAGTGGAGAAGGATGCGAGGGGGATTTGGTGGGTATTAAATAACCATGAAAAGAATTGATTTAAAAAAAAAAAAATGTTTAGGCCAGCTGAGTTTCTGAATCCTTTTGGGTTGAACACTTTTAGGCCTTTTTCACAAAGAAAGAGGGTAAAAACCTAAATACAGTGATGCTCTCACAGTCCTCATGGAAAGGTAACTTCGACCGGTAGGACGTAGAAATGGCCCTTGCTAAACTTAATCATTAGAGGGCGTTCAGGCCTGATGGTGGGTCTAATCGGCTCTTAAAAGGCAATATTGAATTATGGTCTGATACCTTATTCACTTTATTTGTGCAAGTTGCCTCTGACCTGATTATTCCGAGATCTTGGACTGAGGCGATTATTGTGCCCATTTTTAAGAAGGGTGGTAGACTCGCCCCTGAGCCAAAGGCCTATCTCTCTATTTGATACATCATCTTAAATTTTAGCTGGATTCGTCTTAAATGATTTGGTTAGTTGGGTTGAGTCTGAAAAAAGATTGAGCATCTTTGAAATGTTCTAGAAGAGTATGTGGACTGCTGTCAACGGGTTAGTTCTGGCTCTGTGCTTGGCTAAAAGCTGGAAGGGGTACGGGCTGCTCCCTGTATGTGGTCAGTCTGGTTCTATCTTGTGCCTTTGACAGAGTCGATAAGGCCAGACTCTGAAGAATGTTGGAATCAAGGGGGGTAGATCCGGGCTTTTTATGTTGCTTCATTTTTACTCAGACAATGGAGTTGGAATCTGTCAGGTCCCTGTGTTTTAGAGACTTCAAAACTGTTGATTTAGATGTGAGGTGAGGTTGAATTCATAGTTATTTCCTTGACTTAATGTTAGTCGGCTGCAGTTATCCCAATCCAAGATGGTCAACTTCCTGATCAGCAATGATTGGCTACAGACACCCGTGATGCGACACTGATGCAGTTTGGAACCTCGTGAGAGGTTCTAAACTGCCTTCCATTCAAGATCCCATGGTGAGTGGTCACAGCGTTCAAGAGCTCCAGAGGAAGACAAGTAAACAGATAAAGAAACCACAGAGACCACAGATTCAGGAAGATTTCTTCAGGAAGAACAACAGACTGAATCTCATAAGTCCTAGGAACAAAGACAAGTTTTACAGTAAAGTTTAAATTTCACTCCGAATTTAAGTCCAGCATTTTTTCCAAGACTGAGGAAGAAACGTTTGCATATATTGAAATAAGTAACTTTTAAAGTTAAAGTAAACATTTTTTTAATAAGGAAGACTGTTGCCAATTGAATTCAATTTAGCTTTCTAATTCGATAATAGTGTGCGCGCGCCAGCTCTTCATTTTGGACTGTAAGGAACATTGTGCCAGCTCGGGTGCGACATCATTTTTGTTTTTGTTAGCATTGCAATGTTAAATTAATGCGCTGTGTGAATGCCGCCGCTTTAGAGAAGCGCACCTAGCAACGCGCGTAAGGTTACGTGAAATAAGGAAGTAACTTCTTGTTACGGCGGGTCGCTATGACTTCACAGCTGTTCGACGCGTTCTAGTTTTTTCCTTTAGCCGTTATGGGTTCGTTTTCGTGTGCGCCGTCCTCCAAGACCGTCAGCTGAGGAGCCAATTCAGATCTACAGCACGGCGTGAAGGAATTCATTTAATAAAATCCAGCGTGGAAGTTCGGCATTGTTCCCGCGGTTCCTGCCGTGGGTACAATAAGTGAAGCAGCTGTTTTCAAAGACTGAGTTGAGTTACTAAGTAAAGGATTGGTCAGCACACAGCTGCATATGAATATCACATAATTCCCATGAATGTAAATGTTACAAAAAGGTTATTTTATCAATCCATGAAGCAATGAATTGAGAAATTGCAAGAGGATTGAGAGTGGCTACTTATGAATTGAACTGAGGAACTGTCTAGCACATTTACAGAAAAATATATGGAAACTCAAGCATAGTTGATGAATAATTATTTGAGCACTCACACAGTGGAACATATTAACTATTGAAGAAAGTGAAAGTAATGCAAGTGAACTATTTTGAGTAAAAGAATATTTCAATACAATTTAAATTGCCTCTAGGCAATCGGCAGAGGCTGTCAGGTAACAGAGAGGGCTGGGAAGAATGGTTCATTTCTTTGTAGTGTAAAGTGATTTAATGTTAACCTAAGCTACGAATTGCATGTAATTGTAGGACTTCCAGTGTTCCAGGGCATCCGAGAGTGAGAGGAAGGAACCAGAGAAGTCCTGACCGTTTGTTATTTTCTCCAATCCCCTTTCCCCCAGTCTGGTCAACTCAATAGTTGTTATAATTGACTGTTGGGTGTACTGGTTTGAGGGATTTGGGGGCTATTTGTCTGCTCCTACAGGATTCTGGCGCTGGGACCTGATAGGATGAAAGGCTCGGGTTAAATACCTGCCCAAGCAGAGATGGAACCTGAAACAGAGGTGTCTTTGGGTTTTTTAGCTGGGATGCTAGCAGAGATAAAAAAGGAGATGCAGGAGTCTAGAAATGAGACTACAGAGTTGAGTGTCAGTGTTAAGGAACTAAGTCTTAAGGTGGGTAAGGAAGGTGTGGAAGAGGAAAAGCTGAGTGTTTCAGGTTGGGATCCTGATAGGGAGCCTCTGGTGCTTACTCCAGAAGTAGATCGTAGGAGGGTAGAAGTAATGAGAGGAGTGGATAGACGGCGAGGACATGCGCTAGCAATTTCTGTGGTAACAACTCCATTGGCTCCACTGGAGCGTTTCTCAGGGGATTAACAGAAATTTAAGTCATTTCTTATGCAATGTGAACTGCATTATATGTGTAGACCAGAGTCATTCCCTAACGAGAAGGCAAAGCTAGCTTTTTAAATTTCATATTTGTCTGGCGAAGCAGCAGCTTGGTCAGTTCCTTTGGTTGGAGCAGGAGCAAGAGAGTTAGGAAGCTTTCAAGACAAAATTCAGCAAGATGTTTGATAGACGAACTTTGACTCAGTGTGTGGATAATGAATTGATGGAATTGAAACAAGGAAATAGGGATCTCTCCGTTTAGATTACCCAATTTCGAGCATTGATTTTAGAAAGCGAGGAGAAGAGGTCTTCTCTTTTTTATCGGGATTTGCATGAGGAATTAAAGGATGCCTTGTCAACTGTTGTAGATAGACCAGTCTTGTGTGAAGTTAATCACCCTAGTGTTGAAACTAGATGTCAGATTGACAGAGCGATGTTTGCAGTGTAGGAGGTCAGCCCCAGAAGGTAGGCAGTGGGTTCGAAGTGATCGACCTAGGGGGGAAATGCTTCAAAGAGAAGTTAAGGGGTCAGTGAGAGAAAGACAGTTTAGACCTCCTTTATCTAAGGAGGAAAAGAAGAAAAGAAGGAAAGAGAATGTGTATTTATATTGTGGGGATAGTGGCCATTTTGTTGGAAATTGCCCAAGAACTCCTCGAAAGTTTCAGACTTCGGCTGAAAGAGGTCAGCTGGTGGCAAACACAATTCAAGCTTCGGTTCCGCACATAGCAATTAACGTATCATTGTATTGGAAGGGCGGATTGAAATGTGGGGGTCCTTGTGTTCTTGATTCAGGGGCAACAGGTAATTTCATTGATAAGACCCTGGCTATTCAGTTACGAATGCCATTAGTAGATAAGGAGATTCCAGAACAGGTTAGAGCTGTTGATGGAACTCTGCTTACCTCTGGCCTAATAACACAGACCACAGAATTTTTGGGAATGCAGATCTCAGAAGGTCACAGAGAGCAGACCATATTTGAGTTGATTGATGCACCCCAACTGCAGGTAATTCTAGGCATGCCTTGGTTGACTTTGCATAACCCTTTGATTGACTGGGCCAAATGAACAGTGGAATTCAGATCAGAATTTTGTCAGGAACACTGTGCAGGAGTGTGGGAAGAGTGTGATTTGGAAAAAAGAGAGTTTGGAAAAGTTTCTGGCGGAAGGTTTGGCAGAAGAACATGTGTTTGGAGCGGTGATTGGGACATTGCCTGAATGTTATCAGGAATTTGAGGATGTTTTTAGTGAACAAGAGGCAAATGAATTACCACCGCCCATATGATTGTAAGATTGAATTAGAGGATGGGGCACCTATTCCTTGTGGCAGAATATATGCATTGACTGAGAGAGAGAATGAACATCTGAAGAAGTATTTGCAGGAAAACCTAGAGAAAGGATTCATTCGCCACTCCCAATCTCCTGCTGTATCACCATTATTTTTCGTGCCCAAGAAGGATAAAACTTTAAGGACTTATTTCGACTACAGAGCCATTAACAAGATTACGATCAAGAATCGCTACCCGCTTTCGCTGATATATATTGTGCTGGATACCATTCAAGGTGCAAAGATATTCTCCAAGTTGGAACTATGTGGAGCCTATCATTTGATAAGAATCCGAGAAGGGGACGAATGGAAGACGGCTTTTCAAACTCGTTTCGGATTGTTTGAGTACACCGTAATGCCGTTTGGGCTTTGTAATGCACCAGCGGCATTTCAATATTTCATCAGTGAGGTTTTGCGGGAATATCTAGATGTATTTGTTATAGTTTATATCGATGATATTTTGATATTTTCTCGAGAGGAGCAGCAACATCAAGAATATGTTCGAAAGGTACTACAGAAGTTGTGAGAGAATCATCTTTTCGCTAAATTGGAGAAAAGTCAATTTCATACTACTAAGGTGGAATATTTGGGGTTTGTAATTTCTCCAGCTGGTTTGGAGATGGACTCTAGTAAGATTAAAGCAGTGTTGGATTGGCCAACTCCAAATTGTGTAAAAGATGTACAGAGTTTCATCGGTTTCGCCAACTTCTATCGAAGATTCATTCAGGATTTTTCATCAGTGGTAACTCCTATTACACGATTGTTGAAGAAGGCAGTAACATTTTGCTGGGAGAACGAAGCTGAGGAGGCTTTTCTTTTCTTAAAGAACAAATTCACCACAGGACCGATACTTCTGCATCGAGATGTAGAATAACTGTTTTTTTGTAGAAGCAGATGCGTCCGATGTGCTTTGGGAGCAGTGCTTTCGCAGAAACATCAGACTTCAGGCCGGTAACATCCTGTAGCCTTCTTTTCCAAAAAATGTTTCAAGTGCAGAGAAAAATTACACTATCTCAGATAGGCAACCTTTGGCGATTAAGGCTGCCTTTGGAGAATGGAAGCATTATTTACTTGAAGCACGACATAAAGTAACAATGCCTACTGATCATCGAAATTTGACCTTATTGCGCTCTGCTAAGACTTTAACACCACGTCAATTAAGATGGTCACTTTTCTTTGCTGAGTTCGATTTTGTGATTACCTTCAAACCTGGTCGACAGAACGGAAAGGCAAATGCTCTGTCCCGATGTAATCCTGGAAGTCTTAAGGAAGACCCGCTGACACCAGTATTGTTGCTTAAAGATTCTAACTTTGTGATTGCAGAGGTTCGAAAGGTTTTAAGTATGAAAGATCAGGTGCAAGAAGAAATGGCAGAAGCACAAATGAGAGAATGGGCGAGAGTCGATCCAGAAAGATTAAGTAAGGAAGGTCTGCCATTCATGGATGCAAAATTATTTTTGCCCACTGGGGAACTAAGAGAGGAGGTTCTTCGGCAGAATCATGATTCTCCTCTTGCAGGGCATCAAGGGTACAGGAAAACTTTAGAATTGGTACACAGAGGACTGGTCCAGCAGGGGGCGCACGGATGACCAGCTCCTCCATGTGAGCTCCGTACAGAGGTCCCGAGAAGTGGATTGAGCCCCCTCCATGGGACTCCCCACCCCCCCACCCCCAATAAGGAAACTACTTGAATCCAGTGGCACAAGGTGGTCTGAACAACTGGAGAAAAAATCTGACGCAAGTCGGATACGTTTTCACCGAGAAATGTAAAGG
Source organism: Ambystoma mexicanum (assembly GCF_040938575.1). NCBI lineage: Eukaryota > Metazoa > Chordata > Amphibia > Caudata > Ambystomatidae > Ambystoma > Ambystoma mexicanum. The sequence continues at coordinate 1,472,451,575 of NC_090932.1, read as the reverse complement.
TGAAACCTCGCTGGTTATCTGCGCAACAAGCCTGAACTTTGAGAAACCAACGGTGCGTTCCAGCCCGATCATTGCTGTGCAGTCCGGATTGGTGGAACCTGCTCTTACGAGAGGAACTCGTCAGTGGTGGCACCCTTCAGCGACCACCCTTCGTAGCCGGGGAGTGCAAAGCATGGCCCGCCCCCAGCCCCCCACACGGATGCAGTGTGCGCGACCCAGATTTTGACACGGGGATATGGACCACGGGGGCAGGGACCTAAGAAACACAGCGCTCCCATCCACAACTTTGAGAGGCCTCTACCCCTATCTCCTACGAAACGGATGTGCACCATCCAGCGAGTGAGAATGAGGACGACACAGTGAGCCCCAGAAGACACCTCTGGAGATAAGGTACCCCCGGAACCTGAAGCCCTCCTCACCTTTAGGAACCGCAGGCAAGCGCTCGCGTAGCACCAGTCACTCATGGTAGCAGCGCTTACCTACCTACTATCTCGCCTCTCTGAGGGCTCTCCCCATTACAGGACCGGGGCCCCAGTACACATCATCTGAACTACCTAGCACGGCCTGTTCCACACGGCCCGACCCGCGTTGCAGTCAAGCATCTGCGCCTTCACTTATACGCGGGCGCCCAGAAAGCAACATAAGGGGTCACAGACAGAACGCATCAGGAAGAAGTAGGCGTTGTATTACGAACCCCGATGTGCGAAGGCCCCTCGCACTTAACGTTGAGACTGCATGAAGGAGCTGCAAAGTCTAAAGCGCACACACACAATACTTTCACTGCTTACGTGAGACAAACACTGTGTTTAAAACCTGCATACACATTGCAAACCCAGCTGGCGGGAGTGATCTCCCGGGCTAAGCCTGCCACGTAGCGCACCAGCGCCAACACCACAGACTGCCCCATAGAGCGGAGGGTGCCACCACTGAGGTTGTGGAGCGAGAGGCAGGAGCCCAGCTTGCCCTCCGGATCAGCCGCATATCTATTCAAGCCCGGGCCGGTGAACAGATCCACCCCGCAGCTGGCCACCCGCAACGCCATCAGATATCAGAGGTACCTCTAAATAGCCTTGCACAGTGGATAAGGGAACTTCTCAAGGTCTGCGAACCTCTACTCCTGTCATCTCTAGCCGCTCTCCAAGCACATATCGCGGTTAGTTTTCCTGCAGCCCACCAAGGTAACCCCCCCCAACCGGGGCAATAAAACAGGCTGGAGTACACCACCAAGGTTCTCCGTAGCTGGGGACACCCTGCCACAGCCATCTCACCCCCCCCTTGGATGTGCTTGCCCCACCTTCTGGTCTAGAATTCCACCGTACTGGGCTCCGTCTCTATACCGCACGCTCAAGCTACAGCGAAAGAAACAAGCTCTTTGGGGAAGCATCTGTGAGCAACATGACATGGCCTACGCTCATCCCTCTCCCAGTGACAGTATCATTACGATGCCCCTAATTGGCTGAACAAGGGGGAACGAGCGACCAGACAGGCCGGTTCACGGTTATAAGCAACAGGACAAGCTACAACCCCAATGATTCGCCGGGGTATGATCCTTGGCCCCCACATGATCCACTGAGTCCTGACACTGAATGCTGCGAGCCCGCCCAGAGGGAGACAGGACACTCGGCCAGCACTTGCTCCCCACCGCCTGGTGCACCCCCCCCCCCCTCTCAGCGACAGCCTACGGCCTACACCCACCTGAACAGACGGCCCGACGCCAAAATGGCCAAACACAAAGGTCCAAAATCTGCGGACATAGCGAACTTATTGCACCTGAGGGAGAAATCCAAGCAGCAGGACCCCTCCCCCCCCCAACCCAACCCTCCTCGCCCTCTAGACCCCAGGGACAATGGGCCACGAAAGACTACATCCAATCCCTGCTAGCCGACATCAAGGTCGAGTTCCACAATTGTATGGCAGAAGTCACAAGTAAGATAGAGGGCCTGGAGAACCGCGTAGAGGAGGTAGAACACAGGGTCGGTGACACAGAAGACCAAGTCCTGGAACACTCGGCGCAGATTGCAGAGCTGCAACAGAAACTCATGTCTCTGGAGGATAACTCTGGCCGCATGCAGCGCAAGCAGGAGGATCTGGAAAACCGAGCCCGCAGGAACAACATCCGCATCAGAGGGGTCCCTGCCTCAATCCCGGACCAAGCCCTTCCTACCTATCTCGGGGATCTCTTCCAGAACCTCTTCCCGGACTGTGATAAAGCGTTGCTCTTACTGGATCGCAACCATAGACTACGAGGTTGCAGAAATACCCGACATCCGCCTCCCCGGAGGTGATCACCAGAGTCCACTTTTACACCACAAAACAAGAAATCATGGTGGCGAGCCGCTCTCAAGGTGACCTTTCATACCTGGGAGCCACAATTCAGCTTTTTCAAGACCTGGCCGCCCCCACAGTCCAACGGCGGAGAGCCCTCCGGCCGCTAACAACTTTCTTGCAGGATCGGAAAATCAAATATCGATGGCTCTATCGGGCCTCGCTCCAGTTCCCATTCAAGGGTCAGACAAGGGTGATCCATGCTCTCGAAGAAGCCAGCGGCATCATGGGGGGAGAACCCTCCACCCCGAGGAGGATTCCTCCACCTCCCCGTCGGACCATATACGGAGCTCGACAGCGAAGCCTTAGCACAGCCACTGGATGAAAGTCCCGAAGGGAGGAAAACCCCGCGCCACACACGAAATGTAACTGACCGTTGTCTCTCCATGCCGGAACCCTCACTCTCGGCATCCGGATACACCACGTAATGCTCCAGCCGAGTGGATGGACAACCACTCTGACCCGAGGCCGCTCAGGCCTCAACTGGTTCATTTTTGGTTTGATTCTTTTTGCTGGGCTGGGATCACCCTAAGCTCACCTGGTTGTGGGCCCACCAGTTCCGGCCCCCCAAGTTGCCAGGCCATATTGGGCCTTGGTTGGTTTACTGTTAAAACTTGCTTACAGCGGACCTGCAATTACAACCCTCCTCTGGAAGTCTCCCACCAGCGACGGAGTAGCCCTCCACTACTGCCTGTCTGACCGCTGAAGGCGACCAGCACTCTCCTACCCCCCACACCCCCACACCAAGCTTCGCTATGTCTCCATGAATATCTGGGGCTTGAACTCCCCAGTAAAACGCAAATCCATCCTTCGCCGCCTACGCCTCGGTAGCGTTCCTCCAGGAAACACACCTCCTAGCGGAGGACTCCCCGAGGTTACGATGCCGGGCATTCCCAACTCAATACCTGGCCTCGGGACCCAGCAAAAAAAGAGGCACAGCGATTTTCCGAGCAAGGGGTACCCCCTTTAAAGGGAAAGGGACTTTGCGGATCCCTTACGGCAGATTTGTGGCGATTAAGGGGGATCTCTATGGCTAGCTCCAAACACTGATCGCAGTCTACGCGCCAAATGATGGCCAGGAGACCTTCTTTGCAGAGCTGGAGTCATCTCTTCTTCCCTTCCTCGAGGGCCATGTGGTCCTAGGCGGGGACTTCAATGGGGTCCCCAACCCCCAGCTGAACAGAACAGGCACGCCATCACCCAGAGATTTCAAGATTGCCCTGAGCCTTTGCCACCTGTTCAGAACCCTGGGCTTGGTGGACACCTGGAGGGTCCTTCATCCGGACACAACAGAATACTCCTTTTTCTCCCATGTCCACCGCTCCTCATCAAAAATTGACTTGATCCTAGCAAGCCCTCAGCGCCTAAAATTTACAGATGAAGTGGTAATGTGCACAAAGTCTCTGTCTGACCACTCCCTGATCCTCCTCACCGCAAGGGTCTTTGACCTGGACCCTCCTGAAAGGCGGCGATGGTATCTATACGAGCCGATGCTACACGACATGGCGGTCTGTGATGCTATATCCAAAGCAATCAAATGCTATTTCAAAGAGAACCCCCCCCTTACCTCACCTCTACAGCTACGAGATGGGAGGCCATGAAGGCTGTAATCCGAGGAGAATTAATATCCCAGACAGCCGCATACAGGAATAGGCGGGCCGCAAGGAGGGACCAGCTCGAAAAGGAGATGGCGGAGGCAGACTCTATCCTGAAGAGAAAATGGTCGCCCAAAGCGGTAAAACTGGTGAGGCTGGCCCGCACAAAACTGGAGGCTCATTATGCAGAGGACACGGCGCAGTCCCTGATTAGGACGAAACAGTGCTATTACGTAAAAGGCAATAAAGCCAATAAGTACCTAGTGAGCAAACTAGACAGAACCCGCCGACAAAACCATATCATTGCCCTGAAAGACCCAAAGGGCAGAATCCGATATGGAGAAGAAGATAAACTCCAAATAGCAGCGGCCCATCTAGCCAGCACTCTGTCCTCCGTCCACCGGCTCTCCAGGAACAATTTATAGCAAACGCCAACCTGCCGCGGCTCTCCGAAACAGTCAGAACTGCCCTTGAGGCCCCAATCACGGCCGAAGAAGTAGAACAAACCCTCAAATCCCTGAGTCCCAGGGCCCCAGGACCAGACAGATTCCTGCCTAAGTTCTACAAACTTTTTCGCCCCTTGCTTCTAAATCCACTGACAGATCTGTTCAACTCCTTCCGTGACACAGGTTCCATAGCCACGTCCATGCAAGAATCCATCACAATCGTGCTCCTGAAGCCAGCAAAGATCCAATGGAATGCTCATCATACAGGCCGATATTACTTCTCAATGTGGACGCAAACGCATATTCAAAGGTCCTGCCGAACAGGCCGGCCCAGGTCCTACCATCTATCATAGACCAAGACCAGGCGGGATTCATCAGAGGCAGGAGCACTGCTGACAATATTCGCCGAGCACTTAACCTCATCGATGTGGCGACCCAAGACCAACAGGGACCGGCAGTCCTGACCATGGATGCCACCAAAGCCTTTGACAGGGTGGACTGGAACTTTATGCGGCTCACATTGGAGGCATTCCGATTTGGTTCTCTATTCCAAACGATGCTGCTAGCAAACTACAAAGCACCGAAAACATCACTAAGGCTTAACCAAAAAACCTCCACCCTAATCCCTCTCTCCTGTGGAACAAGACAGGGCTGCCCGCTTTCCCCACTTTTATTTGCCCTGGTCATGGAACCTTTCGCCAAAGGACACGAGCCAATGACAAAATCTCTGGGCTGGACATAAACGGGGAACAGTTCAAAATATCACTGTATGCCGACGACGTGATGCTGTCCATTACCAACTGCCAGACCTCGCTGCCCGCCGTTCTTACCTAATTGGAGGCATTCGAACAAGTAGTGGGATTCCAGGTGAACTACTCCAAGTCGGAAGCACTGAGCATCAACCTGGATGGCCCACTCATAACCACCCTTCAGACGCTCTGCCCATTGAGATGGAACTCCGACTCCTCGGACTACCTGGGGATGCGCTTCATAGCAGACCCCAAAAAACTCTATGCAGCCAATTATCCCCCCCTATTCAAGGAGTTGGAGAACGATCTGCAACGCTGGGACAGCCAGGAAATCTCCTTGTTGGGGTGAGTCGCAGCATGCAAAATGAACTTGCTCCCCAGATTGCTGTACCTGTGCTCTGCACTCCCGGTTCCCCCACCGAAACAGGCCCTGGAACAACTACAGAAGAAGCTCACGAAATTCGTCTGGATAGGACGCAGAGCCAGAATAACAATGAAAGTCATGACAGGGGCGGCTAAATGGGGCAGCCTAGGTTTACCCAACCTCACAAATTATTTCCTGGCAGCTCAACTGGCCAGCACCTCTGCCTAGGTGGAACAGGAGTCCTCCCCCCCCCCCCCCCGAGATGGGCCCGGATTGATCAAGCTAAGTCCCTGCCGCAGCTACACTCCCTACTGCACATCCCGGGGGCCCACCGGAACCGCGGACCCCGAATGCTCCTAACCACCAAGGTGACCCTAGAGCCATGGGCTTGGGCCAGGCAAAGGGAAAAGCTGCCCAAAGGTTTGGGCCCGCTCTCCCTGATCATCTGGAACCCAGACTTCTCCCCAGGTATGGAGGCGACGAACTTCAGCCGATGGACTGCAGGAGGCCTTTCGAACCCTCTCGCAACTCTACGAGGACAGCTCTCCGCTCAGCTTCGAAGAATGCAAAAGTCGCCTACGGATATCGGAGAAGGAAAGGTTCACATATGCCCAACAACGCCACTGGATCTCGCAACCAGCGGTCCACCAAGGGGCGACGCGAGACCTGCACCCCCTTGAACACGCACTGGATGAAAGCCCACAACACGGGTGGATCATTAAGTTGTACGGTCTCCTTCAAGAAGACATATTACAGATCAGATCCCCATACATGGCCGGATGGGAGACAGACCTGGGACACCCTATCGAGGACCAGACATGGGTGGAGATATGGACCAGGATCAACTCGGCCTCCAGATGTGTCACGAATAAAGAATGCACCCTTAAGCTCCTCCACCGCTGGTACCTCTCCCCGGCCCGCTTACACCATTGCAACCCATCCATAGACCTGAGCTGCTGGAGACTCTGTGGGGAACAGGGATCCTTCTTCCATATGTGGTGGAGTTGCCCGACGGTGCAGGCCTTCTGGAAGGAGATTATACAATCCATTGAAGACATCACCCAACGTAAGCTGCCGATGGATCCAGAGGTGAACCACCTGTGGGTGGTGACTCCGGACTCCTACCCTAAAACAGGAAGCACCACTAAACTGCTGACGCAGTTACTGTTGGCAGCCAAGATTACAGTAGCACGTAAATGTAAAACACAAGAAGGCCCCATACTGCCCCTCTGGTGGATAAAAGTCTGGGAAATACTAGTGGCCGAGAAGGTCACAGCAGCAAAAGAGGGGGCCCTCCATCGATTCACTGACTGTTGGGCTCCAGTGCTGGAGTATCATAGCAGATTCCCAGCATTGACTTTCCAGCCGCGCCTGGTGACAAATTTTTTGGGACCCCAGAACCCTGACAGATCTCCAGACCGCAGGAGCACCGTAGACATGGGAGGGGAGCACGATGGGAGCCACCGAGGGGGTGGATTGAACTTATTTCATGCACATCACCAATAACGGGAGCTGTTCCATTATGAATACCATGTTTGTTATGCTGTAACCAACATAAATAAAAGTTGTTAAAAAAAAGAATTGGTACACAGAGTTTTGGTGGGAAGGAATGCGAGAGGATGTTTTCAACTATGTAAAGACGTGTGAGATTTGTGCGAGAGTGAAATCTGAAAATCAAAAGCCTGCAGGTTTATTAACTCCCTTGCCCATCTCTCCACGTCCATGGCACGCTATCTCATTGGATTATATAGTAGATTTACCTATGGATCAGGGTTACACTACAATTATAGTGGTGGTAGATGTTCTTTCTAAGGCCAGTCATTTTATTCCCATTAAGGGTTCTGCAACCAATTTAGCACAAGCATTTCTGCAAAATGTGGTAAGGTTACATGGTCTACCTATGCAGGTAATCTCTGATTGGGGCTGCCAGTTTGTGTCTAATTTCTGGTGGGCGTTTTGTAAGGAATTAAAGATACAGGTGAATTTTACCACAAGTTTTCATCCAAAGGCCAATGGGCAGACAGGGTGAATCAGGAGCTTGAGAAATATCTGCGTTGCTATCTTTGCTCTGAGAAGCTTTGGGTGGAATTGATCTGGCTAGCCGAATTTTGCTTTAACAATACCTCAAAGGAATCCACAACAATGTCTTCTTTTTGTTTAAATCAAGGATTCCATCCAAGATTCCTCAGAGAAATTAAGATTGAAGAGGTAGAGGTTCCGGACGTGGAAAATAGGTTGAAAGCCATGGTTGAAAATGTTAAAAAGGCAGTTGAGGCTCTGCAAGTGAGTAAAAGAAATACAAGATATTTGCAGATCGGAAGCGTAGAGTTCCTCTGAGTTATCAAGAGGGTGACTTGGTTTGGTTGTCCAGCAAGAACATAGCTCTTAAAGGCAAAGACAAGTTCAGTCCACGTTTTTTGGGGCCATTTGAAGTTGAGAACGTTTTATCACCTGTGACAAAATTAAAGTTACCCTCAAGCTTAAAGGAGCATCCCACTTTCCATGTAAATCTCTTGAAACCTTGCACAAAAGGAACTAGGTTGGGTAAGGCTCCGGGTCCAGTAAAGGTGGAAGGTTCGGGAGAGGAGTATGAGATCCAAGACATTTTAGATTCCAGAGTGGTTCGAGGGAAGTTACAATACTTAATAGACTGGAAAGGTTATGGTCCAGAGGAAAGATGTTCATTCACCACAGTTAGTTAAGAGGTTTCACTTACGCAATCCTTCGAAACCTGGCCCTGGGACAGGGCGTTGAGGAGGGGGGTACTGTCAGGTCCCTTGGTTTTAGAGACTTAACATCTGTTGATTTAGGTGTGACTTGAGGTTGAATTCATAGTTATTTAGTTGACTTAATGTTAGTCACCTGCAGTTATCCCAATCCAAGATGGTCAACTTCCTGATCAGCAATGATTGGCTACAGGCACCCGTGATGCAACAGTGATGCAGTTTGGAACCTCAGCAGAGGTTCTAAACTGCCTTTCATTCAAGTTCCCATGGTGAGTGGTCACAGCGTTCAATAGCTCCAGAGGAAGACAAGTAACCAGATAAAGAAACCACAGATTCAGAAAGATTTCTTCAGGAAGAGCAACAGACTAAATCTCAGATAATTAAAAAAAAAAGGTAGCTGGCGCTCCTCTCAGCTAAATCTCAAATAAGTCATAGAAAGAAAGACAAGTTTTACAGTAAAGTTCAAGTTTAAATTTCACTCAGAATTTAAATTACAGCATTTGTTCCAAGACTGAGGAAGAAAAGTTTGCATATATTGAAATAAGTATCTTTGAAAGTTAAAGTAAAAGTTCTTTTAATAAGGAAGACTGTTGCCAATTGAATTCAATTTAGCTTTCTAATTGGATAATAGTGTGCGCACGCCAGCTCTTCATTTAGGAGTGTAAGGAACATTGTGCCAGCTCGCGCGTGTGACTTCATTTGTGTTTTTGTTAGCATTGCAATGTTAAATTAATGCGTTGTGTGAATGCCGCCGCTTTAGTGAAGCGCACCTAGCAACGCGCGTAAGGTTACGTGAAATAAGGAAGTAACTTCTTGTTACGGCCGGTCGCGTTGACTTCACAGCTGTTCGAGGCGTTCTTGTTTTTTCCTTTAGCCGTTACGGGTTCGTTTTCGTGTGCTCCGTCCTTCAAGACCGTCAGCTGAGGAGCCAATTCAGATCTACAGCGCGGCGTGAAGGAATTCTTTTAATAAAATCCAGCGTGGAAGTTCGGCATTGTTCCCGCGGTTCCTGTCGTGAGTACAGTAAGTGAAGCAGCTGTTTTCAAAGACTGAGTTGAGTTACTAAGTAAAGGATTGGTCAGCACACAGCTGCATATGAATATTACATAATTCCCACAAATGTAAATGGTACAAAAAGGTTATCTTATCAATCCATGAAGCAATGAATTGAGAAATTGCAAGAGGATTGAGAGTGGCTACTTATGAATTGAACTGAGGAACTGTCTAGCACATTTACAGAAAAATATATGGAAACTCAAGCATAGTTGATGAATAATTATTTGAGCACTCACACAGTGGAACATATTAACTATTGAAGAAAGTGAAAGTAATGCAAGTGAACTATTTTGAGTAAAAGAATATTTCAATACAATTTAAATTGCCTCTAGGCAATCGGCAGAGGCTGTCAGGTAACAGAGAGGGCTGGGAAGAATGGTTCATTTCTTTGTAGTGTAAAGTGATTTATTGTTAACCTAAGCTGTGAATTGCATGTAATTGCAGGACATCCAGTGTTCCAGGGCATCCGAGAGTGAGAGGTAGGAGTCAGAGAAGTCCTGACCGTTTGTTATATTCTCCAATCCCCTTTCCCCCAGTGTGGTCAACTCAATAGTTATAATTGACTGTTGGGTGTACTGGTTTGAGGGATTTGGGGGCTTTTCGTCTGCTCCTGTAAGATTTCGGCGCTGGAACCTGATACTCTGTTTGGGAATCGGTCTAGCTTTGTGCAGGTGGGGAAGGGTCTGAGATGGGGGTGTACTGGCTCCGACACTCTCCAACCAGTACATTTCAAATCTGTGGATGCTGGGTGTGGGCTTCATGTCATTTCCTACGAAGTAGGGAGAGATGAGGGTTGGATGTATTGCCTACGCTGACTATCTAATACTCTTTGACCAAAACCCTCGATCGTCCTCCAAAAGAGACTTGATTTGGTTGGCGAGTATGCCAGAGAAAATAATCTTGTTATCAATTTGGAAAAATCTAGAATCATGTCTGCCAAAAATAATACAAAATCTGAATAATTCCGGTCAGCAATTAAGGATAACCATATAGAAGAAATGGATCAGTTTGTCTACTTAAGGTATATTGTTGCCAATAGGAACCATAGAAAAATGATTAAAGAGAAAGTAAGGGGGAGAGGGGTGAGTTGGCTCTAGAGAGCCTTACCATGATGGTTGCGATGCTGTGAGTTCTGTTGAGCTGAGGGAAGAACACCCCTGATATCCTGCCCGATCCTGTGCTATATGTGAGATTTGGTCCATGCACTGTGCCCGGGAATGAATGTTGATTGATCTGCGGGGCTCTTCAAAGCAGCAATCACCATGCAGTCGCTGCTTTCCGACGTTGGCCTTGAATCCCTGGCTGCTCTGTGGTGCGACAGTGGTGGAAGGGACAGAGGCTGGGTGTAGAGGAATGCAGCGGGACAGCGATTCGTCTGGAAGGAGGCAGCAGGAAGGAGGGCTGCCACAGGCAGTGCATATGAGGTGAAGGGCATCCTGAGGGAGTGAGGAAATCCCAGAGCTGCACAGCTGTTTGGCGTGGCTGATGGATACAGCTGACTAGGCCCAGCTCCGGGTGAGCCTGCGCTTGGGAGCCACATTGCTATGTGGAGTGCGGTGGGCTCAGCTTCTGAGGAAAAGGGGCGCCCAGAATGTGATGGACTGTGCTAGGTGCTGCGGGCAGAGACAGGCCCGTGCTGGGTGCAGTCCGCTTTCAAGCCTGGTGGACTGTCTGGGGAACATATTTAAGTTTTGGAGTCTCACTGTATTGTGGCCTTACAGCTCAGGATAACCACTTTGCTGGTGGGGACAGTGCTCATGCATACTGAGGGAGGCAGCGGGGGCATTGTCTGCGCCATACTCAATTTAGTGAGAACCCAGGAGTGTTCTGAAGACACAAGGAACTGGACACACAAGGATTCAACTGCATGATCAAGGACCAACAAAAGCTGGAATAATGCATGAGGGGCAGGAGTAAACATCCTAACAAGAAAGCGCAGCCAGCTCAGGAGGGTCTAGAACCCGGGACAGCCTGAAGAGAATGTGACCATAGGGTTGCTATTGGCCGCAATTCAGGACTCTAGGAATTCACTTGGCGGTAAGGTGCAAACAATTTGTTGTGCTTTCCCTGGTGAGGATGGACCTCATGAAGGTGAGCGAGTGCGTGTCTGAAGTGAAGAAAAGAGTGGGGGATGTGGAAGATGCGTTACTATGTCAGATTTATGACCTTGCAGTGGCTACAAGAGCACTTGAGGTCAAGACGGAGGATGCTGAAGGCCGTTCTCTACGGAGTAATATCAGGATTTTGCGTGCCGCAGAGGGGGGGAGACGTATGGAATTGTAGCCACGAAGGGGCAGCCACTTTCCGTGAGGCCAGGGCGGAGAGGCTGCTACTGAGAGTCCCCCTGGGGGTGCCATAATAAGGGAGGTCTCACCAGAGAAGGACGAACACCAGGGTACCCAGCATCACAATAACCCTACCTATGACCCTAATTTACCAACACTCTTGCCTCCTCCTCACACCTCTACTCTTGGCACTTCAATGTATTATTGTAGTACTAGCTGTATACCACATACCATTACTGAGATGAAGAAGGTGTGTTACAAGAGGATCATGCGTGGAAGCACGAGGAGCGCATAGTGGAAACCAACAAAGGACTTTCATAGGACTTCATTGAGCCCTGTAAACACAAAAGGAGGGAAGGGACCAATGTTCTGGTCAAAACCAGTCCCGGAACAGCAAGCAAGGATGCTGTCAGATGCAAGAGATTTGCAGGAGTGGAGGCCAGTCGACCGGAGATGCGAGCAAGAAGCTGGAAGCGTTGCCGGGGCCTCCACGACTGGCGAGCCCAGGCAGTAAGTGGCAGGACCTCAAAGGGCAGGTGGACCATGCGGTCGGTGAGGCAGACATGGTATCCACAGTTAGACACAGACACAAGAGATCCAGTTGGATGGGAGTAACGCCTAACCTTCCCTAACTCTAAGAGGGGACTTTCCTCAACTGATGCATCCAAGGCCAGTCTATGTCTAAAAGTCCAAAGTAAAATGCTGTCTGTGTCACAACCTATACTTGCCCTTTCTTCTAGTATTGACAATGATTGGAATGTTCAAACTAAATAAGTGTTCCAAAATCATGTGACGATGTCTTTCAGGAGCTTCCCACACAGCTCCTTTCCCAAAGTTCCAGACACTCTGGGTGTAAAGTTCCACCAGGTTTCAGGATTCACTTTAAGTAAATGTCACAGTACATTAACAGCTCACAGTTCTTGTTATGCTCAGATTCACAATCTTCCTGTTTGGTTTTCTCAGATGCACAAACAAAAGTCCAGCTAGTTTCTTAGGTTTCTCTTGCCTGAACTCAGAACGCAGCACTTTGTCTTTTCCCTTAATGTCCACAGTACCTTTTAGACTCTGGGTCCCCTTCCGCAAGTCTCAGCTCTTAGGTGTAGCTGTTGCAGTTATTCACAAACACTTTTGGGGTTCCCTTCCCCACCTCTGTGTTCCACTTTCAGGCTCCCCTGGTCTGGGCGCAGTTGTCGGGCCGCATGGTACACCTATTGCATGTCGTACAACCCGGGGCATGGAACTCCTAGCTCTGCCTCTTCCTTCTCATTGCACTAGTTCACTAGGCTTGGCTGGGCTTTACTCGCTATGGACCTTTAAAAGTGTTCCTTTCTCACGTACAGCCTTCTGCTGGCTCTCACTGTGTTTCTCGATTGCCAAAGCCACTATATTCGCACTTTGTACCTCACACAGCTCCCCTCAGGATGTCAGTTTCCTTCTTTCAGTCCACCGAAACTTTCGACAATGCGACCACTCGGTAACTTGCTATCACTCATGATTCTATTTACTTGTCTTGCCGCATACAGAACTTTCACTTGGAAGGCCTTGACACTGGACTTTCCCTTCCAGCACCCTCATTCACATACTCTGTTTCTACTTTCCCAGTCCGCATTATCTGATTGCCTCTCAATCGTGGAGGACTGCAATAATGGATTTCCTTTAATTCCGCGTACTCTCGCTACATAGTATTTTGCTTCATGTATCACATTACAAGTCTCCTTGTGGTACAGACTCAACGGCATGATTTTGCTCGCTCTTCCAAGCGATCTTCAAGAACACTGCAGTTGAGGTCAGGGTCTCACCACCTGTCCCTCAGACACTCCTGGCTATGACAGGAAAACGAGCATGCCCGGCTTACGTAAGGGAAGGTCGGACCTGTGAACCGCCTTCCCTTCTTAACAGCAATGGCTCCCTGGAGGCACAGCTCCCTCACGTCTTCACCTCAGAGCCTCTGCTCTGCCACAGGCTAGCCTTCTGGCTCATTGGTCTCCTCCAGCTGGTTTTCTCTCTGCCTCCTTGTTGCTGTCCTCCAGAACACCAGTTCCTTGCAAGTCAGGGATACCCTGCTGGACTCTGCCACGCCACTCCCTGTTGCTGTGTCTCCAACTGCTGCTCCCTGAATGCCCCACCTTTTTATACACCTGCAGCAAATTAACAGGTTGCAGGTGTGTGGTCTGTGTAGAGCCTGCCTTACCTTTCATTACCCAATTATCTGGGCATACCTGTCCTTTTAGCTCTGATGGAGTTGGATATTAAAGGGGCATTGTGTCTTTTCTTATTCCTTTTAATGGTCTGCGGGGAAAGTGTAGGATTTTGTATGGGGCTATGGTCACAATAGCCCACAAAGGCAGAGGGGTTGTAAGAGAGGTCAGTTTTAGGAAAGGGGATACCATGTCTCGCCTGTCAGCACTCCATCCCCAAAGACCCTCCACTCAGAGGATCCTCCCTTACTTGTCCACCCCCAAGGTAGGGATCCAAAAGCAATGGCCCTTCCCAGGCCATCTGAGTAGAGTCTCCCTGTGGAGTAGGCTTGGGTGTACTGCCATTTTTCTCACAGGCCCTTAAACTGTGCCGATACTGCGGAGCACAAGCAACCACAGAGCTGCCGACATGAAGCAGGAAAAGCACAGAGTCACCGACGGAGTGCAGGAGGCCGGCCCCAGTCCCAGAAAGAGCCACCACTGTGCAAGAAGGTCCCAGAAGGTAACGGGAAGTAGGGATAGTGGGACACCGCCAATCTCTCCTTCATGACCGAAAAGCACCGGATCTGGGACCCATAGCATAAAGGGGGAAGCATCTGAAGAAATCTTCCTTGGCTTGTTTCTAGTGAAGAGACCAGTCGCCACCAGAGAGGGGACTGGGACCCAACGTCTCAAGAAGAAAGCATCAGAGGGAAGCTCCCTCGGCACAGTAGTATTGAGGAAACCATTAACCACCAGAGAGGAATTTGGGAGTCAGTAACCAGAGTCTGTAATGAAAAGGAGATCAGGGGAAGGGAGCCATTCCCCCTAATTGTGTTAACAAGTCATCTTCATTGTGACCATACTTGGCAGGGAAGTGAACCAAGTGGGCCAATTCAAAGAAGAGTTGAAACGATAACTAGATATTGTAGATGTGAAACCTAATGAAATGGAGACCAGGCGAAGGGAGTAATTCCCCCTGGTTGTGTTGAACTGAGAGCAAGATACCAGGAGAAGGAGTCATTCTCCTGGTAACCAGGACTGGCAGAAAGGTCCAAAATGGCCTGTGGAATAGAGCTGTTCCCCCGCGCTATCTGGAACCAGACGTCAGGAGATGGGAGTCATTCTCCTGACCCACCAGGCAGGAGCAACAAGCTGTTGGGAAAGGAGCCAGTCGCCCCTGAGAAGAATTGGGGGAATATTGTTTGGAACCTTTACTATCAGAGGAAGGGAGTCATTCCCCCTGACAATGTGTGAGACACAAGACTATTTTTGAAATGTGAGAACTGTTTCGCGAAACCAGGAACCCAGGAGACTGGAGTCATTCTCCTGGAAATTGTTAGAGCCACACTATTTCAGTTTATAGTTTTTAGTGTGAGGGACGAAGTAAGGTTTTGTTGACACAGGACAGTGGACATTTTGAGATTGACAGACATCCAGACAATCACCTTGGATCTTTTAGTTGAGGCAGGGAAACCCCTCTTGTGAATAGGGATAAATAAGTGTTCTTTCCTCTTTTTCTTTGAAAGAAGTCTTCAGCCCCAAACATGCCGCCTATGTGTCATTCTCCTTCTCCACCCTTACAGTTTCCAGAAGAAAACCCCTGATTGGAGCCCCACCTAGGGCCATCGTGGTGAAGCTACTGAATTTCAGAGATTGAGAGGTTCTGCAAGATGATCATCGGTCTATAAGGTGGGGAGTATGCGTACATTGCTTTTCCCAGATTTTACCCAAGGAGTACAGAAACAGTGCAAATCCTATGAAACAATGCCGAGGAGGCTTTGAGACCTTGGACTGAAATATATGACTATCTTCCCCGCGAAAATGAAATTGCTGGCGGATGGTCGCTCCTTTTTCTTTCAGCGTCCGAGCGATGTGTGGGATTGGTTGGACTGAGAGTACAGGGATAGCGCTAGATCTGAATGTGGGAAGGGCCCTGGATTGAAAACCTAGTGGTGAGAGTGCTTCCAATCACACCGGGAACCCGACAGTAGAGAGTGCTGTGGGGAGGTACTGCGTGAGTGAGGATGGCACACTTGAATTGAGATGAGCAGTTGCCCCCAAGTACTGGTCGTGGGACTGAGCCAAATAATGCAGACTGTGTGGACTTTGGTCCTGTGGCTGTGGAGTGAAGTCGCTGACGGAAGCAGATGGGACTGTTGGTCACAATTTGTCCTTTTTTCTTTTTTCTCTTTATATGCCTAGCGACCATTTTATGTCTGAAAAGATTGAGGGGGGGTATTTATGTGGTGACATGGGTATGGGAGGTGGTTGTTTGCTACCAGATCTAGGGGGGGTGCACAGGGACCCTCCCTGATTAATCTGGCAGTGATGTACGAGATGGCTGGAAAACAAAGGATTTCCGGGTGGTTCTTTTGCATTGGGGTGGTTGACCTGGGCTGGATGGAGTAGCCCACCTATTGTGTTCTGCATTCGCCCCTAATTCTGGCCTCAAGGGTCGGATATGGGGTTTGAGGGGGAACCTCTGTTTGAAGGGGAATGGGTTGAGTGTGTTTTGTGGGTTGGGGATGCGTATGGAGGGGGTTGTGGGTGTGGGGTCGTGGGGGTTTTATTTGGGATTCGGGCGTTGTTGGTTTTAGATTCACTTGTCATTTATGGGTGGTGTCGCTCTGGTATCAGGACCGGGGGGATGGGCACTAAAGAAGCAGAGTGTGCGGTATGGTTACGCTGAAGATAATTAGTTGGAATGTGAGCGGGCTGCATAATATTATTGAGAGGGGTAATATCCGATTATATCTCAGTAGGCATGAAGTTGATGTGGCTGTCCTGCAAGAGACCCATCTGGATGGTCTTGGGTTGTAGGTGTTGAGGGCGCAGTGGAAAGGGAAGGTGATTGGCACAGTTTTCTCCACCTACTTCAGGGGAGTGTTTGTGTGGATTAGGGATTCCACCATGCTGAAGATATCAAAAACCATAGTAGATAAGGAAGGGAGGCATGTGGCCATACTGGGTGAGATGCTGGGAATTCAATTGTTTCTTCTTGGAACTTCTGCTCCCAGTGTGGCTCAGGCTGAGTTCTTTCAGGGGATGCAGAACCTCATGGTGCAACATAGTGCTTGGACCCTTTTGTTTGGAGATTTCAATTGCATGCTGGATTGTACACTGGATGTGGCTAGCAATATGGTTAGACCACTGACTACAGCGACAAGAGCCTTGGTACGTTTGGTTGTGGACCTATGTCTCAGGGATGCTTGGCAAGTAATGCATGGGGATGAGCGAAGTTACTCCTACTTCTCCGCTGTCCATGGATCTTATTCGAGCATCGATTATGCTTTTGTGGGTGTGGAGATCTTTGACTTGGTCTCTTCAGTGGATTACCTGGATAGGACATTATCAGACTACTTGCCCCTTTTGGTGGGACTGGTTAGGAAACATTTTGTCTGCTTATACCCAAATGGAAGTTTGATAACCAGATGTTATTGGATGGCGCTTTTAGGACTTTGCTAGGGGACAAGAGACATCAGTTCTTGGAGGATAATTGGGGCAGGAGGTCACTTGGGTCTAATGAGTGGGAGGCATTGGATGTTTTCCTCAGGGGAATAAGAATTTTTGTGAGTGGGGTTTGTAGGGACCTCACTCGGGAAGTGAAGGGACTTGCACTAAAGGTGGTGACTCTGGAACAGGAACTGGCAAAGTGGGTGGTGCCGTCCAGTGTGCTGGGGATGCGAGTTCCATGGGGTAAGGGAGCAATTGGATACACATAGATATGCCGGGTATGGGACCCAGCAACATTCTGAGGGAGATGAGGCTGGTAAGCTATTGACTTGGTTAGTCAGGAAGGAAGGTGGGCAACGTCTTTGCGAGGGAGTTCGAGGTCCAGATGAGGTATTGGTCACAGATAAGGAAGGGGTATGTGCTGAGTTTTGGGAATTGTATGCATCTCTATATGAAGAGAAGGGGGGGGTTTGATGCCCAGCGTGCAGCCCAGTGGATCAATGATGCTGCTCTTGCGGTATTGGATGACGAGCAGAGGGGACAGTTGGGTGGGGCCATGGATGCGCATGAGATTGTCAGGACAATTAATAGCCTGTGTCTGGGTAAGATGGGATCTCAGTGTAAGTGTATAGGGAGTTCGTGGAGATTCTGGCACCGAAGTTACTAGAAGTTTTTCTTGCAGCCTACGAGAGAGGTACTTTTCCAGACTCAATGCTGGAAGCTCTGCTAATGATCCTGCCCAAGTAGGGGAGGGACCTAGCTGAGTGTGTTTCGTATCATCCTTTATCCATCCTTAATATGGATGTCAAAGTTATGTGTAAATTGTTGCCTGGCCGGTTGTCACCAATGATTATTGTACACTCAGATCCAACTAGATTAATTCCAGGAAGGCCCACAATGCAAAACGTCAGACAGCTACTTTTGATCCTAGACAAGCATAGACCGTATGAGGAGAGGTTAGCAGTGATTAGTCGGGACTCGTACAAAGCTTTTGACTCTGTCTCCTGGGACTTTCAGTGTATGCTATTGGAGAGGATGGGACAACTCTAAGTCAGCCATCTATGCGTTGCCTCCCGATTCCGGTGGTGATTTGGTAATAACGTTTGGGATGGAGCTCCTGGTTGGAGGATTCAAATACCTTGGTGTACTGAATAGTGCTGACTGTGCCTGGATGTATTGCCAGAATGTGGGGAAGTTACTCCGTTCCTTTGAGACGTTGACCACATTTTGGATTAAATTCCCAATTTTCTTGGTGGGGCGGATGGCTCTGGTGGAGATCATGCTACCCAGGCTATAGTATGTGTTTCAGGTGATGCTGATGGATCGTCCTGAATTCTGCTTGTTTTCGAACACTTCATGAAACCCTATCCAGGGTGTTATGGAAGGGGGGGGGGGATCCCGAGGATAGCACTGCGAACTTTACAATTGTTAGCTGGCAAAGAGGGTATAGGAGTACTGGACTTCAGGTCATACTATTGGGCATTGGCACTACAGCACATGGTTGATTGTTTTGTTCAGCCGCATAGAGACTGCATTACTATTTGTATTATGAAGGAATCGGAGACGTATCAGGTTCCGGAATTTCTCGGTGAACAGGATAGGGAGTTGGAGCGTCTCTTGACCCCATTGATCACCATCATTCGAGTATGGTGGAAGGCCACCAAGTGTATGGGTCAGAGGTTTCCCTTTATGCCGACTGTGCCATTGAGTTGTAGCAGATTGAGACCTGTAATGGGTCGGAAGAAGGGGGTGACGCTGGACTGCTGGGGTGAGGAGGTTTAATTGAGCATCTATACGTGGAGGAAAAGGCCACCACCTATTCAGCATTTAAGATCACCCACCTGGTGGTTCGCCATAACTTCCTAGAGTTTTCTACCTTAATGGCAGCGGTGAGAGATGCCTGGGTTGATTTTCCAGAGAAACTATACATGCATGGAATGAATGGAATGCATTTACAACTAGACAAAGGCAGTAAGAATGTTTCTAAGCTATATCTTGCTGATGATAGCGTTGAATGTGACATCAAGGCAGGAGAGCTACAACTCTAATGGGAAACGAATGTAGGGGAACAGTTCTCAGATGGTGAATGGAATAGGGTTCTTGAACATGCAAAGAAGTTTTCCAGGAATGTCAGATTGCAATGGATACAATTCAAGTGCAGTGAGCGTACATCAACCGGTCAGAGTGGTTAAAATGGTGGCGGATGCTGGTCTGAACTGCTGGAGATGTAAGAGAGAAATTTGGACTTACTTGCACATGTGGTGGGATGTGATCTGGTGAAAGGATTTTGGGAAATAGTCTGTTCAGAATTATTTTGGTTGGTTGCAGTGAGAGTTCAACTCACGGTTAAGCACTGCTTGCTGGAGATATTGCTTTTGGGGAAGGGCAGACTGGGCAAGGTGATGGCTAAAGTTCTAGCATTGCGGCTATTGCTTGCTAAACAATCGATTGCTATGCTATGGAAGGCACAGGAGGGACCTATTATAGGAGATTGGAGTTGGGCAATGTGAAAGTGGCTAACGGCTGAGTGACTGGGTGTGACCAGCAGGAGAAAGTGACTAGCGGTACCCTGTATGGCATGAGGTTTGGAAAAAGTTGTGAACGTTCGGATTTGAAAGCACCGTAGGTTGGGTTGTGGGACAGATTTTTGCTATTGGTCGTTGGGTGGGATGGGGACATTTTGGAGTGGTACTGTGAAGGGTTGGTGATTAACTGTTTTCTCTGCTGTACCCGAATGTGTTGTAAAAGAACAAAGTGTTACGACACATTGGGGGTCAATCCGAGTTTGGAGGTAACTGCCCTTACCGGCATGGAGCAAATACCGTGTCCTTGTAGTCAAGAGCCCGCTAATAGAGGGCTATTACGACTTCGCGGGCACGAGCTTTGCGCCATGCCGGTAAGGACATCACTGCCATCCCGTAAAAGGCCCGAAAAAGGCCCTTAGCGGCATCATGTAAAGCGTAGATTGCACTACCAGCATGAACCAATGCAGCATTAGCGGCCACTGCTATTAGTGGTGACCGCTAATAACGGTCACCGTAAATAAGCAGAACCGGAAATAGCGTCATTGCACAGGAACGGGAAGGAGCACAGCGGCCATCTTTAAAAACACAATCCATTGCCATCCTCCGCAGCCAGGACCTGTATGATACTGCTGTCTGAAATTTCATTCACTACCATACCACAATGCCCAAGGCTGTGAAGAAGGGCGCCTCCCGCCAGCGCAAGGAGCGCTTCAATGAAGATGAGCTGACCATGCTAGCGGAGACCCTGCAAGAACATGCAGATGTTGTTTTTGCCCAGAGCCTCAAGAGGGAGGCCATAATCCATAAAAAGGAGATCTGGGCACTGGTCGCGCAAAAAGTAAGCGCGGTCGGTAAAACCCCCCGCACAATAAAGGACTGCAGGAAGAGGTGGGACGACTTGCGCCTGCGGGTCCGCAATATCCTCTCGGCCAACAGGAGCCAGGCCATGTCAACTGGAGGGGGAGCAAGCTCTCCCATTAAGCTGTCCCGGTGCAAGGACATCTGTGCTAGCCTGATCGGGATGGAGTCCATAGAAGGGGTCGGAGACATGGAGTGTGGGGCCACGACATCGGCGGATGGAGGTGAGTGTCCTAAGAAAACACTGTAATGCAGAGTCTGATGAAAGTCCACAAATATGTCTGTTCAAAGAGGCAAGCCATGGGCCAATACACACACATTCCCAGCAAAGTTGTCGGACGCAGCACAGACACAATCAGTTGCCTGCAGTAAGGCAATACCGTACCTGACACAAACCACACAAAGACGTAAATGGCATGAATCACACTGCATGCAGGCCCCAACAAATATGCATGTCACATACCATACGTCTGCCCCAACATGAGTGACCCCGACATATGCCTGCATTACCCACCCATGTAGCAAGCAACGTGATCATCCAAACTCAAATGCCCATTATCCTCTATTGTGTAGATGATCGATTATACAAATGTATGCATGATGCCTATCAAATCATCACTCATGCCGTCCCTCTCTTCGACCCCCACAGGCTCAGACCATGACAGCGAGGCGCAGGACTCGCCCCCACAGCCAACCACACCCCGGAAGAGGGCCCGGGATGAGGCCAATAGGCCTTCCACCTCAAAGGGCCAACCCAAGGCCCGCCATGTACCACCAAGGAAACCACCTCAAGATGCCACGGCACTGGTGCTGCCAAGGGCCGTCGAGATGGAAGCCCCAACACCTGTCACACTGCCGCAGGACACAGCTGAGGCTCCACACTCAGCAGAGTCCAGTTCGGTCAGGGAGGTGGCAGCCACAGCACCCCTGGCTGAGGTGGAGGCACAGGAAGAGGTGTGGATGCCCGTGGAGGACAAATCCTCCGAACTGCCCCACACACCAAGTCCACTACCATCCCCCCAGATCACATCTCTGGAGTCTGACCACGCCACCACCCCGGAGCAGTCTGGGGGGTAGGGGGATTATAATCAAGGGGCCATGAGTCCAATAGTGGAGCGCATTGAATCCGAACATGACACCCAAGCACCGTCCACCTCCACAGGTGCACCGGCGGGGCCACAGCGCATGGGGAGCTGATTGCCCTTGTGCGTCAGTTTGTGGATGACAATGCCCAATCAAGGCTTGAGTGGCGTGAAAGCACTGCCTCCTTGGGCAAGACCTTTGCTGACAATACTAATAGACTCTGTGAGGAGGTATCTGTCCTGCGGCAGGTCCTGATGCTATAGAGGCTGAACGTACTGCACCCCAGATGGAGCAGGTGGCCACACCATCCTCCCCCAGCTCAACCCAGACCATCCCACTGCGCAAGTCGGCACGCATCCTGCACCGCCCGGACATGCCACCACCAGGTGCAGGGAGTGGCAGGAATTAGACTGGCAAGCCTGATGATGGCCATGGATACTTGTTTGGGCATGTGTAAGGGAGTTTTGGGGGAGGGGGGCGAGGGTGGTGGGGGTTTGGTGCACTTTCTTCTTCATTCTACGTTTCAATACACCCATTGTGTGGAAAAAAAACATCTTGAGTGGACATTCATCATTATGCAGGTGTCATTTATTCATATACAGTGCATAGTTTACATGTACTCCCACACCCAGTGCCCTCTGTCAAACTATCATGTCACCCTCTGCAGCCATGTGTCAGAAATATTGTGCTATCACTGACTGACGCACATCACGTCCCTCCTGTGCATCGGCACCGCAATGATGTGCAGCCACATCTTCTTCATCCCCTTCATCATCACCAGGTGGTAGCAGTTCAATGTCAGGGGGCAGGGGCACGTTCCATCGGGTACATGTATTGTGCGGCATTACACATGCCATGATGATCTTGGCCACCTTCTCATGCCTGTAGAGGAGTGCCCCACCCGACAGGCTGAGGCAGTGAAATCGTGCCTTCAACAGGCCAAAGGTCTGCTCAATGACCACACGGGTACGGGTGTGGGAACGATTGTAGTCCTCCTCGTGCCTGTTCTGTGGGTTCGGACAGGGGTGAGGAGCCACGGCTTCAAGGGATAGCCACTGTCACCTGCATGGGTTGCAAATAAAGGAAAATGTCAGTGGAATCATGATGGACAGCTGTACTAGTCACACATACCTGCAGGTTTTCATTGGTCACATGCACATGTCCCTGGTTGTATGTTCGCTATTTTCAGGCCCTCATTGTGTCCTGTGCCATGGACTAATGGTATGGGTTGCATCTTCAAGATGATGCACGGTGTGCACTGCCGTCTTGTTGCACATGCATCGTGTACGCATACAGCTGTGTTCGTGTCTAATTTTTCTCCTGTAAGAATTGCCGACTTGGAGCACTGGCAGTAGACTCTGCAATGTTAGACATTCAGTGCTGATTTTTGCCATGATGATCCTGTGGTTGTGGCGGCCCTGAGACAGTGGATTCCCTTGGTGGTTTGGGTCAATGCACTTCCATGGATGCTTGTCCTGTGTGGTGATTTGCTGGAGACATCAACATAGTGCATATTCACTGCATGTTGCTGGATGGTGTTACGGAAGGTGAGGGCCGCTGATGAGTGGTGCACGTTTAGTGGGAGGGTGGGGGGGGGTTACTGTTTGTCATGTTGTGATAGGTGTCAACCTTACTTCTGTTCTATGGGATTTGGATGTCATGTTCTGTTTGGGATGCTTTGGGGCACAGTGTTTAGTGATGTGCACATCATGTTGTGACATCAACGTTGACACCATGGTGGTGTGTGCATCTCTCCCCCCGATTCAGTGCCATATGCCTGTCATGCAACTTACCAAGCAGCCAGGCACGTCGTCCAGCATGTAGCTCCATGTAGCGTGGTAGCGTGAAGTTTTGCAGGACCATAGAGTCATGATTTTATCCAGGATATCAGACACAACTATGTGTTATGATTTTGCTGGTGTCACCTACCATCTGCAAATTGATGGAGTGGTATTGCTTGTGGTTGCTGTACACCACCTCCATGGCATGCGGGACCAACAACTCCAAGTGGGTGCAGTCGAGGGCTCCTATACAATTGGGCATGCCTGCCAGTGCATGGAAGCCAACTTTGGAATCAAGAATCTCCTGGGGAGTCCATGGTAGGGATATGTAGTCCCTTGTGTGCTTGAGGAGGGCATCCAGCACTTGGTTCAGAATGCGAGACAACAAGGGTTGTGATATCCCATGCATGTACCCCACTGTGTGCTGTTAGGTGCCTGTGGCAGGGAAGTGGAGCACCAACACCACCTTCAGTAGAGTGGGGAGTGGGGGGGTGGGGGTTGATGGCGGAGCGTATTTCAATGAGGCTGACAATGTCGTCATGTATCATGTCCCCAATGGTGGTGATGGTGTCCCGGTCCAGACGGTACAGGGTGTGGATCTGCTCCGGGGTTAGGTTGAAAGGACTGGCTCTGATGCGAGGGATTGGGGGCTCCCTGCGTGGTGCCGCTGGCTGCACTGGTGGGGCATGCTGGGCCTGTCTCACCCTCCTTCTCCTCCTGCATCTCCTCTGTGGTGCCTGCTGTTGCTGTTGTTGTTGTTGCTGGTGTTGCAATGCAAGCATGTCCTCCAGATCCAGTATTGCTACTATTATTGGATTCATCTTGGTGTGGGAAGGGGTGTGGTGTGTGGGTGTGCTCCTTTTGTACTGGCCCAGACTCCATTGCCTCCACCTGTGCTGATTGTGTGCATCTGTGGCAGTTGGGAACACTGCACATAGCATTTTACGGTTGGTTTGAGATGCCAGTATTACCACCAGGCCGGTATGCTCTATTTGCGCCTTCATGATGCCGGTATTTACTTGTCCACCTGACTTCTGATTTCCTCCCAATTGCGGCATGCCGGTATTGCCGGTATGGTGGGCCGCATGCCCACGCCGCTATTAGAGGCACCGTTATTTACGGAATAGCCCGGAGCGTTAAGCGATGCTGGTAATCCTTTACCGGCATCGTTTTTCCCTTACCTCCAACCTCGGAATGACCCCCCCCCCCCTTCTGTTTGTATGTCCAGATCGTATACAGTTCTTTCATCGACACCTTTTTTCAAGTTTTTTTTTTTTTAACGAAACCTTGTCGAAAAAACTCATGGAACAATATTGGGGGGGTGGGTAAGTGCCTATAATGGGTAGGGTTGGTCGGGAAAACATAAAAAACAATAGGGTGGGGGGAAACCCCCTCCCCCAAACAAAAAATAACCTTTGATTTGTTTTTTCAAGAAAAAAAACCATAGAAAAAACATCTGTTGATGAAAGAACTTCGAACCGTCCAGATGTACTTTTGTGACAAATCATGTAAACAAAATGAGAAAGTGTTTAAAAAAGAAAAATGAGAAAGTGGCGGCCAAGGTGGCGACCTTCACTTCTCTTATGAAGGTTATTAGGGCCAAGATGTGTGCCTTTTCATTATTCCCTCTGATCGAATTTTACTGGGCAAAAGTCGCTCCCACAGTGCTGCATGGTTTGGAGTGTTGTGATGGGTTCCCCCCCTTCTGTCCCTATTAGTATCATTACGTTTGAATTGTGTATTCAGTCCTGGTGATCGGTCTATAAGCGAAACAAACTTGGGGTCCATCTTAAGATAATTGAAGGGATGGGGGACTCATCGTTCGTCATATCGGGGGTTGTTTTTAAATTAGAGTCTAATAATCTGTTGATGAATTTTATGAAGTCATGTTAAGGTTTTTGTCTGAAGCAGACATTCCGGTAGGTTCTAAAAAAAAGCCAGGATGAGAGACTGGGACAAAATAAAAGACGAGCAAGATATCTCTCTTAAAATTATAAAAGGATTTGTCAATCTGGTATAGTGATCACATGACTACGAGGGCCTATGTAATAGTTTCACTCTGAAAATCTTCGTACATGGTACATTAAATTTAGATTTAACTGTCTCCATACGTTGTACGTTTTTGGGCCATGTATCGGACTCCCCAGAGATAAACGCACATATAGACAATTCAAGACTGATTCCGTGTGGTGCCTCTGTCATCTAGTAATGGAATTTCCAATTTTAATGCAGAGAAAAATATTATATCTGGGTAAATATATGAATTCTGTCTCTGCTGTTATTGCACCCAATGTATGGGCAAGATGAATGAATGGGATCCAGGTTTCTTTGATAGTCGCCCTAGTAGCATTTAAAAAAAAAAAGATTTTCTACATATTGGAGGTTAATTTCGCAAAGTGAGTTTGTGGAACTCATTTATGAAGGGGGTTTATATGTTGTTTGTGTTTTGAACTTTATGCATTTTGTTCTATTGTATGTGCTCTGGTTTAGGCTTTTCTGTTAGTTCCTGATATGTAGGTGCTCATGAAATCTCGGGTTAAATTGTTATTTGGGAAAAATTCATAAAGGAATTAAGAAGGATCACGGAAGGGTTAGTGGATCCGGGATATGTCAATGAATTGGGAATGGGTTTATTTGATGTTATGTACTGTTATATAAGTAATTGTGTATTGATTTTATAAAACCTTGAGTCAGACATTCCCCTTATTTTGGACTCTTGTGCTTTGTTTGGGTTGCTACTGAATGACATTCACCCCCCCCCCCTTTAAGAGCATAAGGCCCATGTTACCATAAAAGGTGAAGGAAGTATATCTCTTAACTGTGCCTGTTAACCCTTTATGATTGTGTTGGCTCTTGATTTGTAGCAGGGTGAGGGCTGATTGGGAATGTTAGCCTCTACTCCAATTTGTTACAGTCCCAAAATCAATTTTTATTCTAGGGAGGTAAATGCTAGTGTATGAAGACAATAGACATGCGCTCGCTCATGGCAACCACAATATGTCATAAAGTTAGTAGAGATGGTTTCCTGTTTTGAGGTGACATTTCTGAAGATGACAAAGAAGGCTCCCAGGAATAGAAAATGGACACAATGGATGCTGGAACACAGTCAAAGGAGACCTTGGTATGGTGTTGCTGTCTGGTAGCATACCACACAAGTCCAGTATCCAGGCATTGCAGATAGTCATCTAGCAGTGCAAGTTAGCTAAGGTGTGTTTCCTCTGAGTTCTGGGTGTCTTAAACACATTGTCCTTCCATTTAGATAGTCTTTTATAACAGTAGGCCTTTAGCTGTACCAGATGTCAGCTTCTATCATATTGTGCTCCTGCCTGTTAGTATCGGCACCAAGTCGCCTTTTGATAGTAGGTCGTTGGATGATTAATAGCCAGCTGGTCCCGCCGAGTCGAGGCGAGTGAGTGCCACTCAAGGGTCCCTTTGGTCTTGGAGAAGGCTAGTATCTGCAGATCCCTAGTGTGGCCTTACGCGGGTTGCAGCAGCAAAGCTTCTACGAAGTGTTCTTCAGTAGTGGGCTTTTCCTCCATGCGTCGGTACTCATCCCACCAATTGACAATGGCATATATTCAGATTTCCCTATCTTGTAGAGTAAGATAGAGTTGGGTATCAATAAACATGTGTTATCATCCAATTGCATCAAGGTACCCCTCCGGGGTGAACGTACCATCTGCAGATACATCTAATATGATATGTTATGTTATGTTATGTTAGGTTAATATTGAAAGCTTAGCCTGCATGCTGCCTCCAATTACAAGAGTGCATCCTTTCAATCACTTGGTGGATGCCCAGTCCTTGGGATTCACCACATTCCAGCTTTCCTTGGCAACCACGTGGGATGTGGTTTCACACTTGAATCCAAACTTCCTGTCTGCTAGATCTGGTCCTGGCCACCTCTGCCCCAAGCTTCTTGGGGACAGCGTAGCCAAGACAATGTAGAACTCCTTCAGATTCTGAACCAGTGCACCAGGTACTGGACCCTAATTGTTGTTTACTCGCAAATCCCTAAGAACTTTGCAACATGTTTTCACTGCCATCTTTATTATGGGGCACTGTAACAACGCAATGGTATCAAAGACAGACACAAGTGACCACAGTTCAATGGTGTTTATTAAACTTTTAAAGAGGGGTGATAAACGCCTAACTAAATCTAAAATGGGAGCACGATACAACCATCAAATAATAAAGAATGCAGCCCTAGTGGAGTTTTGGCAAATAAAAAGGCCTATACTAAAAAAAAAAAAATACTATTGCCAATCCTTACTACTAATTACAAATAGTGTGGGGTGTAGTTCATGAAAAGAAAGAAGTGTTAAAAAATTATAATCAGGATACTTAGGCCGTTGGCCTCCCTTGCCCACGTTTTCAGCATGGGGCAAGGCGGTTCACTCTGAGCAAAGCGCAGACTCTGTCGTCTGCGGTACGAGGGTATAATGGCAGTTCCAGAATCAGGGCTTTTCATGCTCAAGTCTCTTGTTTCATCACAGTCTCTTTTTTTGGAGGTCCTGATGTACAAAAAAACCTGTAGAAAGTTCCTTTCTTCTTGTAACTAAATGATATTGGATGTTTCTCCCTGGATCCCCCTCATCCGAGGTCATATCCCTTTTTCTCGTATTATTTCCAAAACTGTTCCTTCTCAGGTGACTCACGGTTCACCCCGGACTCCTCTGAGCTGAGCTCAGATCCCTCTTCAGATTCAACTAGTCTCCCTCAGTCGGGTTCGAACCATTTGGGTATTTTCAAAACTATTCTTTTTCAGTTGGGTCACGGTTGAATCTAGATCCCCCTCAGCCGGGCTCAGATCCTTTTTCCCATTCAACTAGTCTCCTTTAGCCGGGTTCAGGCCAATTGTAATTCACTTTTATGCGTGTCAGACTTTTTTATTGTGAACGGGTTTTAGTTTGTCCTGCTGCACACCCACTTCGATTCAAAGTTATTTTCTGACAACGCAGTTTCCCTTCAGTGAGATACTCAACAGAGACCTTCGAATGAGCACCCCCATGGTGCCGGACCACTCTGTATACAGAATTTGTTTCAGCTTTCAAGAGTTAATTCACTCCTTTAGTTTCCACCTGTTCACGCTCTTTAACACATGCGCTTCAAACACAGTTCTTGGGGCAATTCTTCATACAATGTTGCTGCTTGTTACCTTGGTTCAAACATAGACGAATTTGGTATCGGTTTCTCTGACTCACTGGCTGTGCAGCTTTTACTGGCACGGCTTACTTGCCAGGAGCCAAGGACAATATCACAGCACCAATTTCTCCTCCCGGTCTGACTTATCGACATGGTAGCGCCCCGCATATCTTTGGTGCACATCGTAGGTCTGCTCAGATTCCATTCCTTCTCTTAGGCTTCCCACTTTCAAAGGCTTATGTAAATAGCGGATTATGGAGGTCAAGGGTTCTTCCCTCCTTGCAATCCTCTATGGGATCGCTGCCTTTCTCCTCATGTTAAATCGCCACCTTGGAGCTGCTGCTTCCTTGTGTGCTCGTCCTCGCTCACCAGCTCTTAAGTTTCACAAATGAAGGCTTCCCTCAGCTGGGTTCGGGCCTCCTTTCAAAGCTCACAAATACCCAATCACAACCTTTTGGGACTTCTAGTCCCAGAATGCACTGGGCTAATTTCGCTCCCACTTCACTGCTCCCCGAAATGGCATTGCTTTGGGAGCTGCATGAGCTAAAGGGGGATGTTAATTGGAGGTCAGGGTCTGTTTGGCTGCCTGGGCCAGGGGAGGAGGTTTGCTGTTGGCACCACCAGGCAACCCCAGCTGCCCCTGGTCTTGCCTTCTGGAAGTACAGCTCCCTCCTCCACACTGCAGCTCCTTTCAAGTAGCAGGGCCAGTGTTTGGGCGGTCTTCTCCACCTCTAGGTCTCCCAGGGTCTTTGCAGCTCGATAGGTCCTTCTCCTGCTTCCTGGCACCTTCCAGCATCCCCAACTTGCTCAAAGTGTGCTCTCCTGCTCCGCCTTTTCTACTTGAAGGGAGTGGTGATTAGGTTCAGGTGTGCATAGTTGTAAAGGGAGGCCTGACTTTGCCTGGCCTCGTTAATGGGACAGTCTTATCTAGAACAGGGAGAGTCTGTCTTCTGTGTCCTGGTTCTCTGTTGGTAAACCTCATCCTCCAATCTGTCTGCTCCTTGTCTCAGTGTTTGATGGGAGAAGTGTGTGGGAGTTGGGAAGTCAGTAACTCCTGTATAATAGGATGCGGAAGAGGTGTAAAAGGGAAGGGGGTACCGTATTTCATCATTGGGTGCCCCTACCGTGCTGCCCAAGGTTCTGTATAGTGAATATCCCTTGGGTTTTTCACAGCATGCACAGCTAACTGGGCAAGGTTACTTTCCCAAGAAAACACAGGACACCTTTTGAGAACCCACCATGAGATGCATAACTTCTCTGAGGGTGAATGACGGAGTTGTATCAGAAGTGAAGCTTAAGATTGAAGCCCATTGAGGGAAAACGATTTGTGAGCTAGACTGGAATACAAGTTTCAGAGGGCTAATGCTAGAGCCATAAATGAGGGCTTTCGATGATGGGTAGTGAGGCTCTCTACTCTTTGGTTTGTTCTCAATGTTAGACCATGAGAAATTCCCTATATATGTGCCTTGAATCATCTGAGTGACAGGCTCTATTGGAGATGCCGCCCTACTTCCATTGGGTGTGAGCTACTGTACGGCTTCCCCTGCTAATGAAGGTGAGCTGCAAGCTTCAGAATTCTCAACATTTCAGGATATTTTACTACGATCTACTAGAACTTCCAAGAATATTTCTAATACTTCTCCCAATCATCCTACCCTTGCTGATGCTGCAGTGAGGGCAAATATTCTGTCCATCTGCTTAACCAATATCCTGCCTGGACCTGATGACCAAGTCCACTGGGCTTCAGGTCCCTCAGATGTGAAATATGAGAATTTGAAAGCAGCCAGGAAGGAATCAACAAGTTGTGCATATACCAGTAAATGGACCAGGTTCCATCACTGGTGTCATCAGAGAAGAGAAGTTAAACCTCATTCTTGCACCCTAGATGATGTGCTTTCTTTAATGGCAGCATTTTTCCAGGATCCTGCAGGACTTATCTGCAAATGTGGGGGCACCTACAGGAAACCATCAATTGCTTTCTATCCCAGTAATGAATAGACACTGTATATGTTGCAATAAAAACCTATTTTACAAAATTAAAATGTATCTTCACTTGCTGTAAAATATCTCTTGATGCTGAGAGGCTATTACTTTTTCTCTCCTTGAAAAATCCTTTTGCTCCCAATTCCCAAAAATCTAGAGTATAATACTCAATCGTATTTGGATCTTTGCTTGGAAAACAGTCTTCTTGTTCACTTTACCCTCTACACGAGTGGTATTCAAACGTGTTAATGCTGAGCCCCCCACCCCACTTGAGTAAAGTGTTGCCGGGGCCGCCCCAGATGCCAAATCTGCTCATATATTGCATTGAAATCATTTGGCGGACTCCCTTTTTGAAGAGCCTCGAGTTCCTGCCACCCCGCCCATCCTTTGGGTCCCCCTAGGGGGGGCAGCCCTACAGTTTGAAGACGACTGCTCTACAGGAAGGACAGGCAATCTTCTGATTTTTCACAAAGATGGATGTGATCAGAGCTCTAAAATTCTATCTTGAAAGGACCAAAGAGGTGAGGACATAATCACATTTGTTCTTCGCCCACCTGGTCCTTCCTCTGTATAAAAGGTGCTGACTCCATCATAGTCCTTTGACCTGTCATGCATTCTAGAATGCTCCTCAGTCAGAAAAGCCACGCCTTCAAAGGGATTGTGTGCTCATCTGGTGAGCGCTAAAGTGTCTTGTTGGGGTTCCAAAGACATGTACCCAGATACTATATTTGTGAGGCACCCGCTTAGATCACCTCACATGCCTATCTGTAAGCAATACAATAAAGATATTCCCAATTGGTACATTTATGCATTCTAAAATTAGACTTCAGATGCAGCCATTGTTGCCCTAATTTATATGGAATTAACCAATCTGACCATTAACATTTGCTCGTTGGGTCATTTTCACCTAATTATAGGTCTTACTTTTGACCTTCTTTCTTTTTGACCTTATTACTTGAACATGCGGAGCGGTGGTTACGGGGGTGTCCCCCGCTCCTCACGTTTAAGTATGTGCAGCCTCGTGGGTTATCAGTCACGAATAATTCTTCCACGGCCAAATCGTATATATCCATTTATAACACTCATTTATTGTGGTGTTGAAGTAATGAGTGCATTTTAATCTTTTGTTAAATATATTTCACACCCAAATGGTATGCAGTCAAACCTATATGAATCTGGTGTTATGTCTCCAAACATTATAGCGTGGAGGACTGTTCTAGAGCGCATGCTCCATTTGGACAGGTGGTACTGCATGATAGTTTTGGCAAAGGCGCTACAATTGGCTGCAAACCCTCTTAAGATTCACAGGCGTTCTACTCTCCCATAAGTATGGAGGAAAAAGGATGAGACATACAAGTAAGAAAAAAGTCCGGCTTTTCTGCCTTCTTTTCTCTTAGCCCCCTTTAGCCCATACATTCTGCCCACCAGCCACCTAAAGTGAGTGACTCTTAGGAATTGCACTAGTAAAGGGACGTGCGGGTGGAGCCAGGAGCATGTGCAAGCGTTGAGTGGCATCGCCCATCATGTTTTTCAATTTTCAAATTGTTAAGACTGATTTCATGTATGCTCTGCTCCTGCTTCGGAAATGGACCTTATAAGTATGGGAGAAAGGTGAATACAGAATGGAAGTACGGTGGCCCCTATCTACTGTGAGCAACGTGTTCTTTGTTTTCTTGGTATTTTAGATTGTTCTATAGGAGAATGAATGATGCCGATTTCTCTACATAGTCTTAGATTTCTGCTGTAAAATGTGTTGCAAACCAACGGTTTGTATTAGGTTCTTTCTACTATTAGAACTTGTTAAACTGCAGCCCGGTAGACCACTGCATAGGAATTCCAACTGATTGAAGAGGCCAAAGGGTAGTCATGAGTTATTTCCCAAGAGGTTCGAGAGACTTTTTACATCGCGTAATAACCAAGGATGTATGGACACAGAGTGATGGGTGTTAATGGCCACATGAACCGTCTGTACCAAGAGGAATGGCAAGAGGACAAACAAGATCTGGTTGGCAAAAACCAACTGAGAAGTGTCAGTTGAGCAAAAAAAATCAAACTTCCATGGGAAATTTACACGAGGTGGGTGAGGACTATTTATCTATATCTGTGGTATTCAAACTTTGTTATACTGAGCCTCTCCACCCCCTTCAGTGAAAATGAGGTTGCCGAGCCCCCCATTGAGTAAACATAATGTTGCTTGTACCCCCAGATGTCATATAAGCTTATATTTTCTATTAAAAGCAGTCACTGTATTCCCTTTTGGAAGAGCCTCACCCCCAGACATCCTTTGGGCCCCCTAGAGAGGGCCGTACCACAGTTTGAAGACCACTGGTCTGTACATTGAAGTTTTCACTCACAAACACTTGATGCCCTAGGAGAGCTCCACTTGATGCAGTAGGTCAGGAGAAGTAACAGTGGCACAGGGAGTAATTTACATGACAAAGAGGGCAATTGGAAAAAGTATGTGAGAATGCATTTTGCAAGAATTAAAGGGATAGTCCAGTAAAAATTGTTATTTAAAAAATAGATAGGCAATATAAAAAAAAATAATACTAGCACTATTTTTTTTAAAACTTCCTATGGAAGATTTTGAGCTATTCAAGCTCAAAATTCGCAAAAGCAAGCACATGGGCGCATCCATTTTGTGAAATGGATGCCCGCCTGTGCTGGCTTTTGCTTTTGCGGCACTACTGAAGGAAAAGCCAGCCAGCTGTAGTAAACAAAAGCTACCGCTGGGTGGCTTTTCCTTCATTGGTGCCGGGACTCAGAGGACGCGGACCGGAGACCAGAGCAGGAAAGCTGCAGCTGAATCTCGGTAAGTGCTATTTATTTTTTTTTAAAAAATAAGCACTAGCTGAGTTTTTTTTTCTAAGTTTTCCGGGCTGGAGGAGCCCGGAAAACTTAGAAATAAAACTGCAGCTTTAAAAACGTTGTATTTATGTTTGCGGTCGCTTTTGAAGCGACCGCAAACATAAATACAACGTTGTGTTTCAAAACGCTGCGGTTTTTCTTTCCAAGTTTCTCAGGCTCCTCCGAGCCGGAGGAGCCTGAGAAACTTGGAAAGAAAAACCGCAGCGTTTTCAAACACAACGTTGTATTTATGCCTGCTGTGGCTATCACTTTGGGTCTCCGATGCTCCCCCAGGGGAGCACCGGAGAACCAAAGTGAAAGCCAAGGTAGGCAGAAACACAACACGGTTGTGTTTCTGCCTAAATCTGCTTCCCCATTTGGGGCTCTCGGGCCCCCCGTGGGGAGCCCGAGAGCCCCAAATGGGAAATCAGATTTAGGCAGAAACACTGCAGCGTTTAGCATTTCCCATTTGGGGCTCTCGGGCCCCCCGTGGGGAGCCGAGAGCCCCAAATGGGAAATCAGTTGTTGGGAGAAACACCGTGGCATGTAAACACAACCGTGTTGCGTTTCTGCCTGCCTTGGCTTTCACTTTGGGTCTCCGGTGCTCGCCTGGGGGAGCACCGGAGACCCAAAGTGATAGCCACAGCAGGCAGAAACACAACACGGTTGTGTTTGAAAACGCTGCGGTTTTTCTTTTCGAGTTTCTCAGGCTCCTCCGAGACGGAGGAGCCTGAGAAACTTGGAAAGAAAAACCGCAGCGTTTTCAAACACAACATTGTATTTATGTTTGCGGTCGCTTCAAAAGCGACCGCAAACATAAATACAACGTTTTTAAAGCTGCGGTTTTATTTCTAAGTTTTCCGGGCTCCTCCAGCGGTTGTGTTTACATGCCGCGGTGTTTCTGCTTAAATCTGATTTCCCATTTGGGGCTCTCGGGTTCCCCACAGGGGGCCCGAGAGCCCCAAATGGGAAATGCTAAATGCTGCAGTGTTTCTGCCCAAATCTGTCTTCCCATTTGGGGCTCTCGGGGCCCCCCGTGGGGAGCCCGAGAGCCCCAAATGGGGAAGCAGATTTAGGCAGAAACACAACCGTGTTGTGTTTCTGCCTGCTTTGGCTTTCACTTTGGGTCTGGGGGAGCACCGGAGACCCAAAGTGATAGCCACAGCAGGCATAAACACAACGCGGTTGTGTTTGAAAACGCTGCAGTTTTTCTTTCCGAGTTTCTCAGGCTCCTCCGAGCCGGAGGAGCCTGAGAAACTTGGAAAGAAAAACCGCAGCGTTTTCAAACACAACGTTGTATTTATGTTTGCGGTCACTTCAAAAGCAACCGCAAACATAAATACGTTTTTAAAGCTGCGGTTTTATTTCTAAGTTTTCCGGGCTCCTCCAGCCCGGAAAACCTAGAAAAAAAAAAGGAGCTAGTGCTTATTTTTTTTAAAAAAAAATAAATAGCACTTACCGAGATTCAGCTGCAGCTTTCCTGCTCTCGTCTCCGGTCCGCGTCCTCCGAGTCCCGGCACCAATGAAGGAAAAGCCACCCAGCGGTAGCTTTTGTTTACTACAGCTGGCTGGCTTTTCCTTCATTACTGCCGCAAAAGCAAAAGCCAGCACAGGCGGGCATCCATTTCACAAAATGGATGCGCCCATTTGCTTGCTTTTGCGAATTTTGAGCTTCAATAGCTCAAAATTTTCCATAGGAAGTTTTAAAAAAAAATAGTGCTAGTTTTATTTTTTTATATTGCCTATCTATTTTTTAAATAACATTTTTTACTGGACTATCCCTTTAAAGGATAGCAAACATTAACAAATACATGAAAAGGGACGAGGAAAAACTAGTGGACATGTAAACTGCAGGCTATTATGCAGGTCTGTGCAGAAAGGACGAACACTTGGCACTTAAGGGCAATAGAACTCCCGTAAACAAAAACTGTGGCTGGCTGTTTCAGAGGTTAGTGACACAAAACAGGTGACATAAGATGTTAAAATCATGATCTATGAAGCCATACGGCTGTAGTCCTGCACACAACTTTGTGCTTGCGCAGCACGAGCGTGCCTTGTTGTTTGATCTTCCATGCAACTAGCAACCCAATGGAACATTCATTATTTGTGGAAAACTGTAACATTAGTGAAGTTGGCGTGGGACGCAAATCTAGTAGCACAACTTAAATGACACCAATAATGATCAAATCAGACATGGAGAGAGACGTTTTCAGTGTTACTAGAAATAAAATAAATGTTATTTCAGAATGGTCTAGAGGGAATTCCATCAAGGAAGTAGAAATTTGTAATGTAGCAAAAGCAAATTTAAATTGAATGAAAACGTTGCAGCACTGGTAAACCTCTGCTTCGAAGTTCCAGTGCTTTCTACCAAAGGGGCAGTTTCTGCTTTCGGCATGGCTGTGTTTTGATGTGTGCATTGTTGTTTTTCACAAATTAATATGAAAGGAGAACTTTAAAGTTTTGGAAAAAGCATTCGAGAACTCTGTGCCTTAGGTCAGATTATTAAAGTATCTGATTCTGTGGATGCTGCACATGTCACAGCATTACTGTTACGTAATTCTCTTGTTCTACACTTTTTAAACTTGTATTAATTAAATTCATTCGTAATGGTACTTTTTTGTGACACT
Organism: Ambystoma mexicanum; assembly: GCF_040938575.1. Lineage (NCBI taxonomy): Eukaryota > Metazoa > Chordata > Amphibia > Caudata > Ambystomatidae > Ambystoma > Ambystoma mexicanum. The sequence goes on along the minus strand of NC_090932.1, from coordinate 1,472,415,547 downwards.
TGTACATGCCAATTATATATAGCAACACAACATGGGTTTTATTGTACAGTGATGTATAGTTTTGCTCACTTGCTTCTTGCTTGAATACGGTATTTTAATCTGCATACTGTGAAGCAATTCCTCGCTTGGCTTTCTGACTTAAATGCAAAAGGCTCGTTTTAATAGGTCCTTTTATGTTCTCAAGTTGTTTCATGCAGAGCAACGGTTACAGAGAGCACAGCACCAGCTAAGGGATATGCGTCATGCAGCAGCAGATGCGAAGCCAGAAAGTAAGTGCACATTTACTCTTTCAGATTCCTTTGTCTGGTATCTGTGCGTTATATTGAATGCTCACACGAAACGTTTAAACTTTTTTGGTGCGTTTAAAACTGATGAAAATGAAAAAATATCAAATCAATGTATGGTTGCCCTTAGTAAATAAAGGTTGTGCTGCTTGTTCCTTTACAATGCCACTTTATTCTGTTAGCAATAATCTTTATCTGCATCGACCCTGTGGCATAATTATGTGTTACAAGTAAGCATGCTTTCTTTTCAATCAAGGGAATCTGTTTAGACTCGCACACTATGAATAGTCCAAGCAATGAATGCATGAATGATAGGATGCAGAACAGTATTCATTTTTTGAAGACAGACAAGCCCTCTGACTTAAAGTACAAAAAAGGTAGCAGGCGCCCCTCTCTAGAAATAACATAGCATGATAACCTGTTCGGTAGGTTTGCCCACTTTGAGAGTCCTCAGCCATTGCTTTTTGCTCCCCGTACATTTCACAAATTAGGTATTTTTGCAAGGAACTTGGGGTTGGTCACCCTAAGTTACCTGGGGGATCCCAGACGTGGACCCCTTGCTCACTGTGCTCAGAGAGGCACAGCTCCACCTCACTGATGAGGCCCAACAAGGCTGACACACGTGTCTGGGGTAGCTGTTGGTACTCTTCTTCAAAGGAGGTTTGCCTGGCATTTCGGTGCTGGACTGCCCTTGTGGGTGGGACAAAGACTGATATGCAAATGAATATTCCTCCTTTGTAAAAAGCACAGTGAGCAAAATGAGATGACTGCAGACTCTCAAAATGGGAAAAAAAACAGAACAGATTATCATGCCATGTTCTTTCTAGAGAGGGGGGCCTGCTACCTTTTTTTGTGCCTGTTTTGTACCTCTAATTTAAGACATACGACTAAGATATTATAATACACACCATTGAAATTGAAAGGCAACATACATATTGCATTCTTCTGCTAAATAGAATTAGCTAATTTGAACATTTATAGTAGCAGCTCATTTTAACATTCATAGTAACAAACAACTTAAAGATCATTTACCACAATATACATAGGATATTTGAATGGAATGTTTTTCCTACTGAATGATGATATTCGAAACTGGTTGGATATAAACAAAACAGCAGCCATTAAGATTGGTGGAAGTTGACTTAGAAGAAATGTTATACAAATAACGATTGTACTTATGTTCTTGATTTTTCATTTGTTTGCAAACATTTTTGGAAATGTTTGGTTATTTAATGACATCAACTAAAATTACATTTAAAATGGTATGACATTTGGAATGATATTGATTTATGTTACCATTCTGATAACTAAACATTTAAACTAATTGCAAAATATTGGTGTCTTCACATAATGAGAATACTAATTAAAAGGTGGCTCCCTGTCTAAACCTCGGGGGTCAGTCATCCAGGCGGCTAGGACACGGCTATTGCTATTGGATCCAGTTCCTGGGTGTGGACCAGCGAGGGAGGATTACCTGGATGGGGGTCCCCGGGGAGTGGGACACCGACTGGTGAGATGTAGTATCCCCCTTCCTTTTACATCTTTTCCCCATCCTCTCATGGAGGACATTCCAAACCACTGCCCCCTCCCCTTCTAACTCCAACACTTTCACACAACACAAAGGACAACAGACTAACACCAAAGCCGTTTACCTGACATGTCCCAATCCCAGCGTCAGGTAGGGTCAGGCAATTAACCTGAACACACCTTACGGCTCTTTCCTTTCTCCACAGGGATAAAAGGTGGAGTAAAAGAGCACAGTACGAGCAAGGCGAGTACAGCAGACGGCACGATGAGACGCTACCATGCAGCAGTTCAGGAGGAGGAGAAAGGCGCCGGGAATTGAGAGGGTGGCAAGGAGAGAAGTGACCTTGCCCTTTTCGTCCCAGGCCCGCAGAACCTTTGTGGAAGAAAGCCTAAGACCACGAACAATAGCACAAGTGTCCTGCAGCAAATGTCAGTGGTAAACGAGGCAAGCTTATTGCGATAAGCGGGAGCGAGGGAAGCTCCCGCGCCCGTGGTACCGGTCTTGACACTGCAGAATCCAAAAGCCAAGCAGTTCATCACAGCCGGTGAATCAAGGGGAGAGCCGATAAGAACCGAGCTCTGTTGAGTGAGAATTGCAAAGTGGCAAGTTTTGAACCAAAGCTGATGAACCTTTGAATGAACTGCAACAAGTACAAATACTGAAGGGGGGACCAGCCGCAGGGAAACTCGAGAGACTCTGGCCGAGCCCCATATGAGAGAAAATACAATTACCAGAAGGCCGTAAGAGGGCCAGGGAAATAGCTCAAAGTGGTCATACAGAATGTCAAGCAAAATCCCTGTACGATCGAAAGACTTTGATCTACAAGCAGTGTAAGAGAAAGGGAAGTGAATCCCATAGTGAAAGTGAGAAACCAAATGAATTGAATCCCGTAAAAGGCATGCGGGGTCAAAGCCCGACCAAGGTAGGTCCAGGGGTGAAGCTATCACCCAAAGGTGATTGATAAAGGAACTGTGATATATTTTGGAAATACGATATGTGAAGGGTCAGCGCCCACAAGAGTTGGACCCAGGAGTGAACAACTCCTCACCCAGTGAACATTGGGAACAAACTTTTCATTTGTTAAAGGAACTTTTGTTTTTGTTGTTTAAACATATCCGGTCCAAAGGCGAGAGACTTTATAAGGAAACAAGACTTTGCCATCGACGGTCCAGAGAACAGCCATCGGAAATGTCTCATGCTGGAGAGGCCCGCGACTGTATTGTTCTCCAAGCTCCCATCTAATCCCTTGTGCAAAACGTGGGGAAGAGAGACCGAGGCTAGCGCATCCTGATATATTATTTAAGAACACTTCTTTCTTTTCTTGAGAACTAACCTGCATTCCTTTCTTATATTAGTTGCAAGGTTTGGCAATAGGTTTCTTAGTATAGGCCCTTTTTGTTTTGAAACAACGCCACTAGGACTGCCTTATTTTTCATTTGATGTTCGACGCTTGTTCCTATCTTAGATTTAGGTTTAGATTAGGTGTTTTTCCAACCTGCACACAGCATTCATTGGTCAATAAATACCCTTTAACTGTGATCACTTGTGTCCGTCTTACTTGTTGCCACCATAAGTTTCTCATAAAGTATGAATAATTTGTTTTAAGTGGCAGTAGAAATCAATGTGTTAAATAATTAAACTTGATGGGGAGGGTCATGCCCGGTGTAGAGTACAGGTGAATCCAGTCCAGAGGGGGTTGAATGTGAATTTTATAGTCCATGGCCTCCTGACTCCAGTGTGGAACTTCCTGGAAATGTTGATACGTTTCTCTGTCAGGGGGATTCCTGTAGTGCTCCGGTTTCTTATGGGGTCTGACTTGTACATTCCATGAACTAAATTTGTGCACAAATCTTCTGTTGAGAACTGACTGATGCGGGGGTTGATCTCCGGCTCAGAGTCCCCGGAATAGGGACTCATGAGCAGCATTTACTGTGGTCACCTTCGAATGTATTCTGTCCTCCCACGTATTCCTCATCTTTTTCTTGTCCACTTGTCCAGCTTCAGCTACTTTGAAAACATTTTTCAGCAGAGGGCACTGTGCGACGATGGCGTTGAGTCGATGTGCCTCGAAGGCCTCCCTCGAGGATGATGTCATCGAAGGCACAGTTATGTTTTTCCGCAACAGCGATAACTTTGACGAAATTCAGCGTGCATCACATCTTGTGGCATCTTTGTTCATAAATCTTTGAAAACTATGTCTTCATCCATAGACACTGATGACTCCGAAGTCCAGTTTTAAAAAGTATCAGGATTGCGGATTGAAAATGTCCCTGACTGATCCGCACTGTATCTTTTTGTGTGCCTCAGCGCAGACCATTACACCTCCGACAGCTCGAAGTGCCAGTCTGACTAGAAAGGCCTTGGGGGAATGGAAGGGGAAGCTGAAGGTAGGCAAAACCCCCAAAAAATACCCTACCTGATCTGTGAAACCTTTGACTGACGAGTCGAGAAGTGACTCTCCTCGGAGGAAGAAGGCCAAGCGGTCCAGGTCGAGGAGTGGCTCACACCACTCTTCTTCGTCCTTGAAGAAGTCGAAGAGAAGACACCATAGGTCAACTTCATCATTGGATACTTTCCCAGAAAGAGTTGCTTGCCCGATCAAGGAATCCAGTTTGGCCAAGTGGGAAGCCTTCAGGTCTGAAATGCTTAAGATTTTTGAAAAACAAAAACCTAGCCATGCTCCTACCGAGCCTTCGAAAGAAGCCGGAATGGAAAGGTCTCATCCTAAGTCTGGCATGCCCTCGAGCCAGGGAAAATGACCTGATCCACATCGTGAGACTTTTAGGCCTTGATCCGATGTTTCATTGAAGGATCACTCGAGACATAATCACAAGACGGTCGTCGACTCCATCGACGCCAGCGGTGCCATCAACACCAAAAACTTCGATGCCAGCTGCGCCATCTTTACCAAATGTGCCGTCGACGCTGAGCGCCTCTCCTAAACCAATGGCACCGATGAAGGAAACCTCGACTACCACTACGGCGTCAAAGCCAATTATTGCAAAATCTATAATTCCAGACAGAACATATGTTCCACTGCCTAAAAAGACTTAAATCCCTTTCTTCACTTTTTGAAGAAGAGGAGCGGTCTGATGAAGAGGCCCCATTTGGCCTACAATATGGTACGCCCAATGTACCAGAGCGTTTAATTTTGGAAGAGTCTAGTGTGTAGGACCTTTATGAACATTTGCAAGTGGGGTAGATACCTCACCTGAACTTGAGTTTGGGAAACCAGAGGCTGGGGAGCATGCAGATGCATCCTACAGGCAACTCATGTCAAAGGTGGTGGATTACATGGGTTGGAGTAGGCCTCCATTACCATATGAACAGGATGACCCTACTGACATTCTTGACAAAGGTCCACAGTCCGATCCCATCTTACCCTTCCACATAGCCTTGCAGAAAAAGTTTGGCCAGGAACTGGGAGACTCCAGAGACTAATCCGGCAGTTGATAAAAACTTAACTAAGAAGTACCGCCCTTCCAGTAGTGACCTCGACTACCTGTTAAAACACCCCACTCTGGAGAGCCTGTTGGTGCAGGCAGCTACTGCAACATCAAAACAAGCAGCATGCCCTACCATGCCTCCTGATAGGGACGACAAACGCGTAGATGGATAGGCAAGGAAGGTATTCTCTGCAGAGAACATGGCACTAAAATCTGCCAACTCCACATGTGCCCTTGCAAAGTTCACGTTCACTCTATGGGACTGCATTTCCTTGGCGGCAGAACACATTCCCAAAGGGGATGAAAGTGACGGCTTCTTAGCTATTGTTAGAGACGGCAAAGAGGTATTGTGAAAGTGTCTTCAATCCGGTTTGGATTCTGTGGATAGCATCAGCAGAACCATGGCTACCAGCACAGTTATGCACAGATTTACATGGTTGAGAAAGTCTGGTTTTGCACCTGATTTGCAATCCAGACTTCTCAACATGCCTTTTGACTTTTTGGCAACAAGGATGATGGAGAGCCTTGAGAAGTTGCAGACCTCAAAGGTGGCAGCCAAATCTTTAGGCACCGCTATTAGGCAACCTCAGCCTTTTAGTCCAAGTGGGCAACCTTGGAGGGGTGGAACTTTTCGCTACTACTCCTCAGTTGGAAGGGCAAGAGGAATGGCCAGTCAAAGGGGCCAGAGAAAATGTCCTCTTGGTGGACGAGGTAGAGGTGCAAAGCCAGCTCAGGCAGCAGCCTCCTTACCATCGGCCTGCATCAGCCGCCTCGAAAGCTCTGAGGTCTTGAGTCACAGTTCACCAGTGGGGGGGAGGACTGTCGCAGCATCTAGAAGAATGGCGAGACATTACTTCGGATGCTTGGGCTCTAGAAACCGTAGCCCACGGTTACTGCCTTCCTTTCATAAGGAGACCTCAAAACAATCTACCGGTGAACCAATCTTTGAGGATTCTGGATCCGCTCCTTGTGCATGAAATATTAACCCTGCTAGAGAAAGGCCCTATAGAACCAGTGCCTGTAGCGGAGAGAAACAAGGGATGGTACTCCCCTTATTGCTAATACCCAAGAAGGAAGGAGGACTGAGTCCCACCTTGGACTTAAGATACTTGAACAAGCTCCTCAGGAAGGGCAAGGATGGTCAAACTTTCTCAGATCCTTCAGGCCTTCCGACTCCAGGATTGGTTGGTGTCATTAGACCGTCAGGTTGCTTATTTTCACGTGCCACTCCACCTCAAGCACAGAAATACCTGAAGTTTGCAGTTGGCAGTTCTCATTATCAATTTTGGGTTCTGCCATTCGGGCTAACCTCCGCCCAAGGGTTTTCATCAAACTGATGGATGTGGTGGCAGCGAGTCTCAGGAGAGGGAGGATTCACGTCTACCCCTACCTGGACGATTGGTTGATCAGAGCGGGTTCTCCCGAAGAAGCCTGGGATCATTTCAACATCACCTGCCACTCTCTGCACATACTGGGCTTCTCCCTCAATTACAAGAAGTCCCAAATGACACCTTCTCAAAAAGCTCCAGTACATCTGAGCTGTACTCGATATATCTTTGGGAAAGAGCTTGCCCCCGAGGTGAGGGCTGAAAACATTCTTCAGATGGTTACCAAGTTTCAGAATGTTAGCAATCTACCGGCCTTTGATTTTTTGAGGTTACTCAGCCTCATGGTATCCTGCATTTTTCTGTCTGGTGCCAGAGGCCCGCCTGAGAATTATATCCCTTCAATGGGCTCTAAGAACTGAATGGTCTCAGTTCTCATGAAGCATGTCGGAACTTCTTCAGATTCCAACCTGGGTCTCTCAGGATCTTCTGTGGTGGGCCTGCAAGCACAATATTCTGAAGGGGAACCTATTTGGCAACCATGTCCAGAGAGAACAGTAGTGACGGAAGGCTCACCCACTGGGTGGGGAACCCATGCCAACGATCTGACAGTCAGCGGTTGTTGGTATCCATCGGAGTGCAAACAACATATCAATCTTTTGTAGCTGAGGGCAATCAGACTAGCACTGAAGGCCTTTCTGCCCTCTGTACAGAGAAAGAATGTGCTCATAATGACGGCCAACACAGTGGCCATGTACTACCTCAACAAGGCAGGAGGTGTAGGGTCACTACCACTGTGCAGAGAGGCAATGCAGCTCTGGTACTGGGCTGTTCAAGAAGGAATCTCTCTATTGGGAGTTCACCTAGCCGGAGAAGAGAACATAGCAGCGGACGTTCTGAGCAGGCAAAGCAGTGTCCCACGAGTGGGAACTAGTTCAGGAAGTCGTTCAAGAGATCTTCACCCTTTGGGGAACCCCTCAAGTAGATCTGTTCGCGACCCAGGTCAACTGGAAGTGTGAATGGTATTGCTCCAGGTAATTTCCCCCAAGAGGAGCTCTAGCAGAAGCGTTTGTAGTGGACTGGGATATTCCACTCCTGTACACGTTTCCTCCAGTCCCCGTCATTCCTCATGTAATCAGGAGGTTGAGAAGGTTCAGGAAACACATGATCCTAATAGCCCCGGATTGGGCCAGGAGGACCTGGTACCCGGACCTTTTGGACATGTCCATATGTCCTCCGATGCATCTTCCACAAAGAGAGGACCTTATTTCGCGAGAGGAGGGTCAGGTTCTCCATCCAGAGGTCAAGACACTCAACCTTCACGCTTGGTTTCTGAAAGGCTGAGATATAACGATTGGGACCTCCTGGATGACGTAATGGAGGTTTTGCTTTCGGCCAGAAGGCCAGCAACAAAGTCTTTGTACCGTTGCCGTTGGAATACATTCTGCAACTGGTGCAGGGAAAAGAATGCAGATCCTTTTCTATGTAAAACAGATGTTTTATCCTTTCTTCTATCTTTGGCTAATCTGGGGCTTTAGATTGGGACTATTAAAGGCTACTTGGAGGCGCTGTCCATCTTGAAGCCCTTGTCAGAGGAATGTTCCTATTTCACAATTCCACTGGTGACACAATTTGTAAAGGGGCTCACCAATGTGTTCCCCCATCTCCTTTCCAGGTTCCAGTTTGGGACCTTAATCTGGTTCTAAAATTCCTAATGTGTGCACCTTTTGAACCCTTATACTCATGTCCTTTAAGGTTGTTAACCTTTAAAACCATTCTATTGGTAGCTCTAACTTCAGCCTGTAGAGTGAGAGTTGCAGGTACTTTCCTCCAAGCCACCCGTTACTATCTTCCACAAGGATAGGGTTGTTCTAAGGGTCAAACCTTCTTTTTTGCCCAAAATCATTTGTGATTTTTATATAGGTCAGAAAATTGTTCTACCTTATTTTATTTTTTATAGGGCTTTATTTGGTTTAGTTATTACAAACCTTTTGCCTTCAAATAAATAATAAACAGACAGAAATATAAACAATTTTGAACAAGATTTGCAAAACTTTGATAAATTAGTTCTAGCTTATAACATTTTATGGTAAAGCAGACCTTGAACTTGTTTGGACTAAAGTCAAGCAGATGTTATTTTTCAAAGAATACAATCAACGTTCCTTTTCTTAAAGATGGCTAACAAAAGTTTCACTAAAGCTAAAGTAATACATAAACGTTGGCCTTTGAGCAAAATCAACCACCATTCCTCAGCAGATTTGTTAGCATATTTAGCATTAATCTCCTGCATTAATTTGCATCTGATGTTATTTACTGCTGGACTATACATGACCAAGTATTTCAATGATTCTATGGTTGCATGCGAGTGGCATAGTCTACAATGGAGGTTGGTTATAGATTTTGCATTAATAATGTCACGAGTAGGAAAAAGATTCAACCGTAACCTTAAAAATGGGCCTCTGAATAGAGCGTTTGGAAACATTTCCAAATATTTTGGAATTGCATTCAGCTTCTGGCATTCTCCAAACGGTCTACCATATTTTGTCCGTTTTTAACGGTCATTCTGTGTCTTTGTCCAATCTCTGACATATAACCTTTTCTTAACTTTATCCGGATTTTTACACAATGATTCTTGAATCTCGTTCAGGTCAGTCAAGGTTTCCACACATATTCAAAGCCATTCTTGTAAAGTCAATTCTTGGTTCGATATTAAGGCTTTATTTATTGCTATGAAACCGCTATTTTTTGGCGGGTCAACACATTTTCGGTACAGTGCATGCAATCAATTTCCATAAGATGATAGCTTGGAGAGACATAAGACCCAACGGCAAGCGGAGTACTCGTTTCCAAGAGTCCTTCCAGGGCTGTCCAGTTCGTTGTATGGAATTTGAAGATTGTCTCTGCACCATACGTAAGTATGGGTTTGACTTTTGAACGCTAGAAGATAATCAATGGTCTACCTTATTTCTATCCCCCACCTCATCCCGGCAAGGAGGAGGAAAGTCTAAATAGGTTAGACCCTCACAGAGCGTAAAGCTTTTATATATCAAGGATGTCTAAGCCACGTATTGATGACCAACCTTTCATTGGATATACAGGACATGAGCTGGGTGAGGCTGTTACCAAATGGACCTTCCTTATCCAGATGGATAATTCTGGCAATCTCAGAATGTTACAGGCTAGCAGTGAAAGACCTTCCTGAAGGTTCAAGCACCCATTCTACTGGGGGCATGGCTACCTCTGTAGCCCTGCAAAGGGGTGTACCAATTAAAAACATTTGTGAAGCAGCAACGTGGTCTTCCATACACACATTCACATAGCATTATTGCCTGGAATCTTCCTTTGTTCAGGATGGTACTTTTGGCAAGGCCGCCCTGCACTCCATCCATAAAAATGAATGAATTCAAATTATACTCCCTCCTCCAAATCAAATTCTGCTGTGGGAGTCTGTCAAAGATGAGGCGTAGGTGGGAGGACACAATCCATTCGAAGAACAAGTTGCTTACCCCTGGTAACATTCTTTCGACTGGATGTTCCTCCCATGTATTCCTCATCTTCCTCCCATCCTACCCATGCTATTACAGCTTCCGTTCCATCAAGGCTGAGTATGGTCACTCCTGTGTTTTGCGGATATCTCGGCTGTTAAAGAATACAACTGAGGCCAAACGGTGTCATGATTCCTGCCCCTCATGTCCCCAGCCCTCCAAGATGTCAGGCTGGAGCCAGGCCACGATCACCTACATGGCCCTCAAGGGCCTCTCCATCCCTCCAAAGACCCACTTGGAGTCAGACTTGGCCCTTGTGGCACCAGACTCACTCCCGTAGGATAACATTGGGGATTGGACTTGTAGTGCTTTGATGGGGACAAGATGGATGCCCCCACATATTTCGGTTCCCAGAACTGCATATGCAGTCTAGTCTTTTGGGTGTGGTTCAGCCCAGAGACACCTGGGGTACCCAGAGACTATTTAAGCCACGCCCAGGCTGAGAAACATGCTTTGTGTTTTCTTCACCTGCAGCGTGACACTCACCGTGTTCGGATCGGTCTCCAGTAGGCCTGCATCTTTCTTGTGCGCTCAGCTCCTGCAAGAACACTGTTAGGAACAGCCTTACCTTGCAGCGCTTCTGCCCATCATTCATCGCTTCTTCTGTTCTGCGGGCATCTTCGGCGGTGTCATTCCCATCCCGGCACGCCGCTTCCTAAGGAAAAGGGAAAAGAACAGAAAAAAAGGCATTAGTAAGCATTCAGCAAATCTTCGCTTATTTTTAAAGACTGTACGAGCTTCAAACACTTACCTGAATCCCAGCCGCTCTGGGGGAACTCTGTCTCCGGAACTTCTCATCCATCTCCAAGAGGGAAAAGACACTCCAGGTTAGCGTGGAAACATCTAGAGGCGCTGCATAGCGCGCTTACTCACCACATTTCTTCTTCATAACCGGCATCCACGCTGAAAACATTGCGGCACCTAAAAGACACAGAAAAAAAACTCAGTTCAATACAAATACGAAAGGGTCGCATCGCACTCTTACTCACCTTCATTGCTACTCATCTCAGCAGCATGTCGCCATCCCCGGACGCTGGCCATCATCTAAGGAAGGAAAGGAACGAAGTTAAAGAACTGTTCAAAAGACTCATTAGACTTACCTGTCGGACTCTTGCCAGTGAAGTAACTAGGCAGCAACGAGTCCGCATCAATCAACGCGCCCCTGCGCTGAAAGCAGGATGGAGAGCACACTTTCCAAGAAAACAAGGTGAGCTGTGGATCAAAGGGAAGGGTTGGACCCCGGGGAAGAAGGGGTTCAAGCACACAGAGACAATAGGGAGTTAAACTCTTCCAATCCTGTGTTTCAGGCCCAGTCTCCAGTCGAGTAGACTCCAGGGAAGGGTTCGAGGTCGTAAGAGGTCAGAACAGGCTGAGTGACATCCCCGTAGATACCAGGTGAGCGTTACAAACGAGCGCCGCGGGTGCTATATGTGCCTTTGATGACATCATCCTCGATGGAGGCTTTCGAGGGACATCGATTTGATGCCATCAACGCACAACGCCCTCTGGCGATATTCTTTTTCCAAAGCAGCTGAAGCTGGACAAAAATGGTCCAAGAAAAAGATGAGGATTACGTGGGAGGAAAATCCAGTTGAAAAAACATTACATGGGGTAAGTAACTTGTTCTTCTGCTTGTGAGATATATTCTAGGGACAGTGGTGATCCACACTTACAAAACAAGGCTAGTGATGGGATGGACACCCTGGGGGAATCTTCTGTATAGTGTTTCGGGGAGTGGGCAAACATTGTAGAGCGGGTGGTGGCCCCAGCCCTGCAGGGCCTCCCAAGTACCGTACCGCAGTCTCTCTGAAGTGACTGTTTCATATTTCGCTGCATTGTCTAAAGCTCCCCCTTAGGTGTGCACCGCTGGGGGGTATTTACATTTACTGCTAAGGGGGTGGCTGTGACAAGACCGTACATACATTACTGCCTTGGTGGGAACTGCATGGGCCAACAAGGTTTCCTTTGGTCTCTTCAGCGCTCTGTTCATCCAGTAGGAGAATAAGGGAAGGTCGGCAGCCAGTCACTTGAGAAGTCTGTCATTTGTGTTGATCACCATATGACTGGAACCCTGAAACCAAGGGACTTGAAAACGCAGGAAATAGAGGAATATGAGGAGTGTTGGATGGTGAACTGTGAGGAAGGAAAGTATATTGGGCTGGGTGATGTGACTTTAGTGACCCTGTGAGCTGTGTGCCACTACCCTGCTATGTGCTTTAGTTCCCAGTGGAGGTATGCAGGGAATCCACCAACCGCCCCAATTTATCACAGGCCTTGGGAAAGCTGTTATGCTCACCTGGTATCCACAGGGATGCCACCCAGCCGGTTTACTCGCTGGTATGCTTCTCAGCTTTGCCCTGATGTGGTCTGCGGGGAAGGTTCTGCTTGAAAATACAGGAGGACTGTGTTCAAGACTGACCGACTGGGGCAAGTATCCTCCCTCCACCCCCGTATGCTTTCAGTCCCTCTGGCGCCCTCTCCTCACCTTGTGGTTGAATTAGGCGTGCTCTCCGTCCTGCCTTCTTTGCAGGGGCGCGTTGTCTTTCATGGGCGAGTGCAGTTACTTCACTGATGCCGGCTCGTTTGATATTGTTCAGGTAGGTCTTATTGCTGTTCTTTAGTTTTGTTACTATCCTGCATGCCTTTCTTTGTTTAAAATGTCTCTTTTTTTCTCCCTTAGGTATGCAGAGCTTCAGCGCGGCCAACTGGCTTGGTTGAGCCCCGCTGGTAAATGATGGCGCATTAATAGCGCTATGATGAGGTAAGTAAGCGCTATGCACAGCGCTGCAAAGTCTTGCCTTTGCTAACCTGTGTTTTCCTTCCTTGTAGGTCGCAGTGTTCT